>NC_138369.1:101726224-101760022 GCF_054177405.1 Leptonychotes weddellii | reverse complement strand
GGCGCCTGGGTGGCTCAGTTGGTTAAGCGACTGCCTTCGGCTCAGGTCATGATCCTGGAGTCCCAGGATCGAGTCCCGCATCGGGCTCCCTGCTCGGCAGGGAGTCTGCTTCTCCCTCTGACCCTCCCCCCTCTCATGTGCTCTCTGTCTCTCTCATTCTCTCTGTCTCAAATAAATAAATAAAATCTTTAAAAAAAAATGTATTCCTGCCACTCAGAATGTTGAACAGTGACATGATTCTTGAAGAATACTAAACAAGCCATCAGTACACATCAGTCTAGGTTTTCTTTTCCAAAAAAAGAACATACCTAAAAAAATAATAATCAGGCACAAGAGGAGGAATGAGAAATTTTCAAAAAGGGTGTGTAATGAGTGACTTACTTAGGATAATTATCTAACAATAAAAGAAGTTGAGTGCAGAAAACAAGAAAGGACTTTTAATAAAAACAACTCTACCTAAGTACTTTTCTCAAGAAGCAACCACTACGTAAGTTTGGAGAAAAAGAGTATTTTTGGAAGTAAAATGTATGGTGGTCAAAATAATGGGAAAGAACTTGGCAGAGGAACTGAATGGGTAATACTGAATAGTGACTGTGATTTTGAAGATCAACATTAGATATTATAATGGCACACAGAACAAAAACACAAAGAAGAAATTTAAGTATTGAGTGTAAAAACCATGACACATGAGATCTAGAACATGCAAATCAATATAATAATAATTCCAGGATTACAAAATAGAGGATGAGGAAGTATAAAATAATCAAATTAATGGTGAAATCTGAAATAAAGAGTTAACTTTTTAGGGATGCATGGGTGGCTCAGTCGGTGAAGCATCTGCCTTCAGCTCAGGTCATGATCTCAGGGTCCTAGGATCGAATACTGGGATGGAGTCCTGGGATCAAGTCCCCCCTGCTTGTGCTCTCTCTCTAACAGATAAATAAATAAAATCTTAACAAAAAAAAGGAGTTAACTTTGTATACCAAAAAGGCCACTGAATAATGAACATTAGGACTGAAAACCAAACATCACTCAGTGACAGTCACATATTCTAAGAACTAAAAGGAACCTTACAAGCTTCTTGACTGGGGGAGAGGATTACAAAGGAAAGAGAATCAGCTTAGCATTAGAAAGCTCCTCCACAATATTAAACTCTAGAAAAGCATGTAAAAGAAAAATTATAAGGTCTTTACTAGAAAAGCATTGTGACTTTCGGATTCCATGTTGGCACAAATGGGACAGGATGTAGAAAAGATCTTCTCATATATGCAAAGACTAAAATATATGTGATCTATAAGTACAGTTTTTGTTATGTTCTGTCTTGTAATTAGTTATTCTGGTAGAACTCTGGAAGAAGAAAATTGCTCTATTCTACTTCAGCCATAGCTGTGTTGAGAAATATTATCTCATTAGCTGTCCAAAAAGTATCTCAGGTAACACAAGTAGATACAATTATATCATTCAACTTACCAGATAAATTATTCCAGGAATGAGCATGGACTCAAGCTAAATGTATGCCTTAGTATTTTTTCTCATTGAATTTGATGGAAATATTGTCTTTTAATTTTTTTCCACCATGTAATATTGCCAACTCAGGAATAATAGTTCTAAATTTGTGATGAAACTTAAAATAATAAAGTCAACAAATGAAGAGAAGTATAAAATAAAGAAACACATATTGATAGCTAGATGATAGATACATTGACTAAATAATTTCTGTGACAAATCTATACCTCTGATATTTCAGATAATAAGGAAACTATTTATTCATTTTTTTGGGTTATCTCTTACTTCATGGTGAATTCTCCACCACTGCAACTGAAATATTCTTTTTTCTTTTTTTTAAGATTTATTTATTTATTTATTTGACAGAGAGACATAGCTAGAGAGGGAACACAAGCAGGGGGAGAGGGAGAGGGAGAAGTAGACTTCCCGCTGAGCAGGGAGCCCAATGCGGGGCTCGATCCCAGGATCCTGGGATCATGACCTGAGCTGAAGGCAGACGTTTAACCGACTGAGCCACCCAGGTGTCCCTCAACTGAAATATTCTTGACACATTCAAAAATATACTTGAAAAATAAGTTTGGTAAACCAAAAACTAAATAATAAAATGCAAATCAAGAAATGGAATAACGTAGGGGGTGCCTGGATGGCTCAGTCGTTAAGCATCTGCCTTTGGCTCAGGTCATGATCCCAGGGTCCTGGGATCGAGTCCCGCATCGGGCTCCCTGCTCAGCGGGAAGCCTGCTTCTCCCTCTCCTACTCCCCCTGCTTGTGTTCCTGCTGTCACTATCTCTCTCTCTGTCAAATAAATAAATAAAATCTTTAAAAAAAAAAGAAAAGAAATGGAATAATGTATATAGGAAGAAATGGGAAAAATCAAACCAACAAAAATAATATGTAGGGCTCTGGTTGGTGATGTAATTTTTTAAATTTGATGCAAAAAAAATCCAAGTAAAATTCTTTTTTATTGAGATGTAGTTGATATCTTACATCAAAAGTTTTATAATGATAAATATGAATAAAGATTCTATATGGTTTTTAATGTAATTATTTAGTGAATATTAAAGAAATTATGATCAAATCTAATTGATAAATATTTCTGAGTGACTGATGTTAGAGAAAATATAATTAGATAAAATATTCAAAGCAATAGTAACAATGAACTAAAACATTTGATTAATAAATGTGAAATAAATTGAAAGGGAAACTACAAAAATGAAAATGTACAGATTACCAGAATAAAGCTGAACTTATTTATAAGTAAATAAATCACAAGTGAATAAAACCCACGAGTTAAATGAGAAAATGCACAAATTGTATAAGCAAACCAAAATGCAGACAAACCAAACATGAGTGTTAAGTTAATATTAAATATCACAAACAGTTGAAAATGGAATTGACCAGGATATACAAAATAAATGCAAGCAAACAAAATGCAGAAAGAGAAATATTAACATTATGCAAAGATTATTTCAAGAAAACAATGGTTATCTTGGGAAGATAAAAACATAGTATTGAAAAAATGCACTATACCAAGAAGATAAAATAATATCTAATATATATATATGTATATATAATACTGCATGAAATTAATTTTAAGGTAGAAATATGGGGATTTTTACAAAACCAAAATCATAATGAAAAACTCACTCTTCCTTAAGAAATCAAGAGATCAATTTCATATTTCAGTCAATAGATACTTGGGCGGCTTCCATAATTTGGCTACTGTAGGTAATGCTGCAATAAACATTGGGGTGCATGTATCCCTTTGAATTAGTATTTTTGTATTCTTTGTGTAAATACCTTAGTAGTCTGATTGTTGGATTGTAGAGTATTCACACTTTTAACTTTTTCAGAAATTTCCATAGTGTTTTCCCGAGTAGC
Organism: Leptonychotes weddellii; assembly: GCF_054177405.1. Classification (NCBI taxonomy): domain Eukaryota; kingdom Metazoa; phylum Chordata; class Mammalia; order Carnivora; family Phocidae; genus Leptonychotes; species Leptonychotes weddellii. Next base: position 101,756,635 of record NC_138369.1, on the reverse strand, counting down.
TGCACCAGTTTGCATTCCCACAAACAGTACAAGAAAGTTCCCCTCTCTCCACATTTTTTCCAGCACCTGCTATTTCTTGTGTTGTTGACTTTAGCCATTCTCACAGCTGTGAGGTGATATCTCATTGTAGCTTTGATTTGCATTTCGCTAATGATAAGTGATGTTGAGCACTACTAGGTATTTACCCAAAGAATGCAAAAATACTAATTCAAAAGGGACACATGCGCCACAATGTTTATAGTAACATTATCTACAATAGCCAAATTATGGAAACAGCCCAAGTGTCCATCAATTAATGAATAGATACAGATGTGGTGTGTATATATACACAATGGAATATTACTTAGCCATAAAAAAGAATGAAACCTTGCCATTTGTAGCAACAGAGTTGAAGGCAGAAAGTTTTATGCTACACAAAATAAGTCTGAGAAAGACAAATACCATATGATTTCACTCATATGTGGAATTTAAGAAACAAAACAAATGAACAAAGGAAAAAAAAAAAAAGAGAGAGGGAGAGGCCAACCAAGAAACAGACTCTTAGCTATAGAGAACAAATTGATGGTTACCAGAGGGGAGTTGGGTGGGGGGGATGGGTGAAACAGATAATGGGGATTAAGGAGTACATTTGTTGTGATAAGCACCAGGTGTTGTATAGAAGTGTTAAGTCACTATATTTTATACTTGACAATAACATTACACTGTATGTTAACTGAAATTTAAATAAAAACTATTTTTTTAATTTAGGGGCGCCTGGGTGGCTCAGTCAGTTAAGTGTCTGCCTTCGGCTCAGGTCATGATCCCGGGGTCCTGGGATCGAGCCCCGTGTCGGGCTCCCTGCTTGGCGGGAAGCCTGCTTCTCCCTCTCCCACTCCCCCTGCTTGTGTTCCCTCTCTCGCTGTGTCTCTCTCTGTCAAATAAATAAGTGAATAAAATCTTTGAAAAAAATAAATAAAAAAAATAAAAACTATTTTTTTAATTTAAAAAAGAGATGAATTTCATAGGAGTTGAGAAAAAGTACTACAGAGCATAATGAACAAATAAATGATAAACAGACCCAATAAACCAGAAGACTCAAATCTAAATGACTTTATGAAAAGAAATTTAAGTATTGCTTATGCTATATTAACTACATGGTTCTACTATGCAGCTTGTCTGTTCTTCATTATTCAGGATTCAAAACTAAAAAATATTCAGTCTTAACATAACTTTCTGCTGTTGAGGCAGAAAGGGGAAAATGGCTAATAATACACTCACCCTCAAAAAAATCTACTCTGACGCAACGAACTTCACTTCTAATCACATTTTATTATCTAAAACTAATTTCCATGGCTACAGCTAATTCCAAAGAGGGCAGGAAAGTTTTATTTGTCTTGAAAGCAGAGAGTGAGAAATAATTCATGAACACTAATGACTAACACACTCCATCTTTTTGGTCATCAAAAAGATGTCTCACTCTCCATTCTGAAGACAAAATAAACTCAACTCTCCCAGAGAAATACAATCCCAAAGTCCATCCAGACATCTTAAAGCTCAGCAGCTTACAGCTCAGCATCTCTGAGCAACACACAGTTCACTTCTTGACATAATTTTCCTATCTATTGTATTTCTTTGCTTTTTGTCCACAGACCCTGCCCTCTCTGTTTTTCTCTCTTCATCTATAAATTTATTAGGCTATGGTAAGAGAGTTATACACCCTTGGCCTCTTTTCCATAAACTATTTTTGTTTAATTGGTAGACTTTAATATGGCACTGGGTGTTATACACAAACAATGAATCGTGGATCACTACATCAAAAACTAATGATGTATTATTATTGTATGGTGACTAATATAATAAAATAAAATTTAAAAAATATTGCCACTTTAATTCATTTTTTAGAATTTAATAATGAATTCCTTTGATTTGATCTCATAACCAATTTTAATTTTCATTGGCTTTTGATGTTTGAAGTCCTCCTCAGTTTATTTTTTCCTCTGGGAGTTGAACAGAATTTGTCTTTTATAAACCTGCAAGTCCTTGCATTTCTAGCCTTTTTCTTTTCTGTTTTCATTCTTCTTCAAATTTCCCATATATTTTATCCTGCAGTCATCTTTTTTTTATAATAGTATTTAATCTGTTGAAACCACTGGTTTCATATATCCAGACTAAGTTTATGTTTTCTAACATCTTCCCCTATAAATAAAAGCTCAGTAGTACATTATAATATTCCACTTTATCACAGGGACAGTTTTATCAAATGCTCTGTCACTATATAATATTTATCATTCTCCTTCTAGACTCCATTATTAATTTCTTCTAACCCTTTAAACCAATTGACTCAAACCATTGTTATGGTTTTTATGTGTGTGTTGTTTTTGCCATAATAGCACCTACTTCAAGCATCAATTTTTTTTTATATCAGTCTTGCTAGGGTAACAGATAAGCCTAAACCTCATGGCATAATACAGCAAATAGTTCATCTGTAGTCATATCACTCCCTGTCACAGAGGCTCTGCTCATGTTAGTTGGTTAGTTAGCAGGACAGCTTCTACTTTGACACATGCATCCTAAATCTCCATAGAAAGAAAAGGCTCTTAGAGCTTCTAAGAGACAAACATCACATATGCTCTCATTTTACTGACCCGAAGAAGTCTCATGATTTAATCAATATTGTTGAAAGGCAGTAGAGAAGTACATTTCGAGCATGTGACAGACGCTATGCTAGCATTCAAGTATAAGGAAGTAAACCAAACAGAAAAAGTTCTTAACATCTTTGAAATTTTTTCTTTTATTTAAATGAAGGCAAAGTGAATTTGCTTTTGATTTTTTAATAAGGTAATTTTAGAAGTTTTTTTAAAATTTCTTATGTTTTGTTTCTTTTATTTAAAACTTCTAGTTTTTTAACAAATTTCTTCTAGATTCAATATGTCATACTCAGCGAATGCAATGGGTCATTGCCTAATTTTAAGTGCATTATTAAGTGTATTAGTTTTCTATTGCTACATAACAAATTACCACAAGTTTAGCAGCTAAAATCAATACACGTTTATTATCTCACAATTTCCATGGGTCAGGAGTCTGGGGTTCTCAATCAGGGTTTAAAAAGGTTGCCGTCAGATACCGGCTTAGTTGCAATGTCATCAAAGGCTTAAAGGGGGAAAAATCTGCTTCCAAACTGCAAGATTTGGCAGAACTGATCTTCCTGCTGCTATGGAACTGAGACCTGTCCTCTTGCTGGCTATCACCAGCTGCTGCTGTTAGCTCCTACATGTCACCAATGGTTTCATGCCACACGGCCTTTGCCACAGGCCCTTGGAGAAAATGGTGTTTCAATTTTGCAAAGTCAACAAGCCAAAGAAGCTCCAAGATGGTCCAGTTCCTCTTTTAACATTTTTCAATTTATTAAGTCAGTCTCAGACATGATCATTTTGATTAACATAAAATCAAAAGTCAAAAAGTAATAGGATGGGACTAGGTTACAAAAAAGATTGTGACTTTCATTTTGATGGCACCATCTCTGGTTCTCACTTACTAATTCTGATGAAACCAGCAGCCATGTGGTGAGCTGTCTCAGAGGCACAACTGGCAAGTAATTAGGGCAGCTTCAGGTCAATAGCCAGTGAGGAACGGAGGCCTTTTGTCTAAGAACCCGTGAAGAACTGAATCCTTCTAACAAGAACATGAGTAAACTTGAAAGTTGAATGGCCTCCCAGGTGAAACTCAGCAGGCATTTTGCCTACAGTCTTGTGAGAGACCCAGAGATGGAGGATTCAGCTTAATCACATTGAAATTTCTGACCCATAGAAACAGAAGGAAAATAAATGTTTGTTTTACTAATCCTTTAAATTCTGGGGAAATTGTTACACAGTGACAGACAGTTACAGAATCTTTTGCATGATCATTTTTTTTCCAAATATGTGTCAAACATATATTTCCCTGCATTAATTGTTTCCAATAGTACATACCTCAGTCTGTCTATAGAGTAATCATCAATGTTCAGTAGATGAATAAACAAACTAATATCTAAAATGCTTCACTGAGCAAGAATCAAGGTTTTCAAAAGTGAAAGCATATAAATGAATTCATTAAGCTCAAATAATTATACAAAATTTGGGAATTATTTTTAGTATTTTAATAAATATAATTTTATGTACATGTTATCCATGAAATACTTTTTAATTTCTGGATCAAATTATAATAAGTAATAAAAATTTATTCAGAAACATGAAATGCTAAGATACAAAAAATAAAATTAATCTGAATTACATAATTAAATTTGTTGTCTTGAAACTAAGAGTATTTAAAAATAAGTTAAATTGTTCTACTAAGCCAAGTAGACATATATCTACTTTAAAATACAAGGAGTAGTCAGTAAGTAATACCATGGAAATATTCTTTAATCTGATATTATTTATTTACATTTTAAGATTTTACTTATTTATTTGAGAGAGAGAGACAGCATGAGCAGGGGGAGGGTTAGAGGGAGAAGCAGACTCTTGGCTGAGCAGGGAGCTCTATATGGGGCTTGATCCCAGGGCCTAGGATAACGACCTGACCCAAAGGCAGACGCTTAACTGACTGAGCCACACAGGCGCCCCTCTAACCTGATGTTATTAAAGCCAGTGTTTTCTTATAGAGTAGAAGTATGCATTTAAATTTTACCCTAGACTCACTCATTGAAACTGGTTTACTATATCGGGAATTCCCTCAGCTCTGAGTAGGTTTATTTCAAGCTATTAAACACCTGTGCTCATTTCAGCTGACATTTAGTAGTGAGCAAGCTCTAACAGCTCAGTAAGTCACATGAACAGTGCAATTGCAAACATCCAAAGAGTGGAATTTGCCATGATTCATAAGAGCAAATATTGTATGCCACTAAAAATATAGGAACATTGCCAAAATAATATAGCTGATGACTACTCTTATTTCCCAACGCCTATAAACTGTGTACTATGGGAATTACTAGCAATCCTCACATTTTTATTCTCTTGCTGAATATCACTGTGTAAAGTTCAAGAACTAGTAATCATAGAGGAGTAAGAAAGAGACATCCTGGCATAAATATTACAAGTACTTCTCATGACATTAGAGGGAGGATTTTGTACATGATGATATTCATAAGGAAAAACTATAGGAAACTATTCTGTACTTAATATCAATCCATGTTGAAAATACTACTTGGCATATTTACATAAATATTTCACATACTTATTTGGCAATACATAAAATAAAGCTATACATAATATGAACATATATTTGTACATTTTGAGGTTTTCTTAAACTCAATGTGTATGTGCAATGTTTTATAATAAGTAAAATAGTTAATTTAGTCATATTCATAGTATCTGATATACAACATAATAGTTATATTTTGTATATTTTTTTAAAGATTTTATTTATTTATTTGACAGAGAGAGACACAGCTTGAGAGGGAACACAAGCAGGGGGAGTGGGAGAGGGAGAAGCAGGCTTCCTGCAGAGCGGGGAGTCTGATGGAGGGCTTGATCCCAGGACCCTGGGATCATGACTTGAGCCGAAGGCAGAAGCTAAATGAGCCACCCAGACACCCCTATATTTTTATTTAAATATTTATATTTATTATCTTCTTCATATACTATTCATCACTGTACATCCTATACATTTATGCATGTACTATTTATAAAATCATATACTAATACCCATGAGTTCCTTTATTTCTACTATATTATTTTTGCTTCAGATGGTGACCTTATTTATTTATTATTTTTTTAAAGATTTTGTTTATTTGGGGGAGGGAGAGAGAGAATGAGCATGAGTGGGGGGGATGGGCAGAGGGAGAAGCTGACTCCCCACTGAGCAGGGAGCCCAGTGAGGGGCTTGATCCCAGGACCCGGGGATCACAACCCCAGCCGAAGGCAGATGCTTAACAGACTGAGCCACCCAGGTGCCCCCAAATGGTGATTTTAGAACATAATATAGGAATAAATTCTACTATACTTTCTTCCAAAATATTTACTATAATTTAAGTTTAAAAAGTGTATCTCAGGACAACTGGGTGGTTCAGTTGGTTAGGCGACTGCCTTCGGTTCTGGTCATGATCCTAGGGTCCCAGGATCGAGTCCCATATCGGGCGCCCTGCTTGGCAGGGAGTCTGCTTCTCCCTTTGACCCTCCCCCATCTCATGCTCTCTCTCAAATAAATAAATAAAATCTTTAAAAAAATAAAAAATAAATAAATAATGTATCTCTGGCAAAATATGGATTTGGTAAATTCTCATAAGAAAATATATAATGCTTCATTTTCAGGTAATACTATATAGCAATGTTACAAAAATATCTAGATGAGGCATAAGTATCGATCCTTCATTTTATGCCAATGCAATATATATTATTACATAATGATGAGCTGCAAGATGATTGGAGATGAGGGCAAAAGTATGTAATTATGTAGTGAAAAAAATTGAAAATCAAATAGAGAAGCATGTCATGTTCATAAGACATACACATCAAATTTTATATTACAAATTGAAATGTGCATATCGTTACATTCTTGTTTTTCTATCATTTTCTTCTCAATCTGTATGTTCAAAAAAATGTTTTCACCTCAGAGTCTTTGAAATAATTTTCATTCTTCTCCTACTTTTAGTACAGGCCTAAAATTAGAGGTTGAAAAATTTTTGAGGGTCAATGTATATCTGAGATTCTTTCTACAGAAGGAAAGTATTATTAAAACATATCATACTCACTCATCATTAAAACTGCAGAATTAATCTCAGTGCTCTAGAGCATTCTTATTTAACCCTAATATCCTTTCAACCAATTATCTATTATGACAGTATATTTTATAGCTAGATTTTATATAGGGTACATGAAGCATAGTAACAACAAAAAAGTTATTAAAAAATTTGAGGGGAATCAGGATAGTGGTCTTCTCTAAAAGGGAGTCAGCAGAATGGAATGAGAAAGATGTTTATGTGGGTTTATAGATGAACATATTGTGGCGGATTGTTCATTATATACCTATATGTTGCCTGAATTTTAACTAAATATTAGTACATTTCTATTATTTCTAAAGTAGGACAAAAATCCACAGTTAGCTGTGGAAAAAGAATGGTTAAGGTTATTCATACTAACTAATGGAGTATAAAAATAATTGCAGCTAGCTTTCAACAGAGCCCTAGTTCCAAAAGTTTCTGTAGATGGCCAAACGCTTCATAACGACAGGGGCTGCCATTTACCCAGGCTACAGTATGAGTTGTAACCCCCAGAGTTGAGCACTGCAGTGGTCTACTAGTTGCTACTCTACATGAGCAGTAACTAGTTCAGGAAAAATTCAACCACTCTATGTTGAAGAAATAAACAAAAAATAATGAAATGACACGAATTAGTAATGACATAATTCCAATAATTCCAGAGATTAAATTTAAAAAGCATACTGGGGCGCCTGGGTGGCTCAGTTGGTTAAGCGACTGCCTTCGGCTCAGGTCATGATCCTGGAGTCCCGGGATCGAGTCCCGCATCAGGCTCCCTGCTCAGCGGGGGGTCTGCTTCTCCCTCTGCCCTCTTCCCTCTCGTGCTCTCTGTCTCTCATTCTCTCTCTCAAATAAATAAATAAAATCTTTAAAAAAAAAAAATTTAAAAAGCATACTAATATTGAGTCATTAAAATGATACAATATGTCCCAGGAAAAATTGTGCCATATTGGCTAATGGCTCAAAATAAACAAAGGCATCTTTAAAGCACTTAGAAAACTTGAGAGAAAGAAAGGGAATTTTTCTGCACAAAAGCAGAGTTCTCAGAGTTGTTCACAGCAATAATCAACAAAAGTCTTAAGGAAAACAATGTGTGTGAAGATTTTAATCCAGCCAGATTCTTAGCTTCTCCTTGTAGTTACACAGGACTCTATCTCTTTAAATACAAATACTGGGGGTGCCTGGGTGGCTCAGGTGGTTAAGCACCTGACTCTTGATTTCAGCTCAGGTCCTGATCTCAGGGTTGTGGGATGGAGCCCTGTGTCGGGCATGGAGCCTGCTTAAGATTCTCTTTCTCTGCCTCTCCCTCTGCCTCTCCCCACTCCCTCTCTAAATAGATAATACAGATACTGCATTCTCCATAAAAACCAAGATTTTAGGCAAGAAAATCTATAAATGCTCATTGATATGCTCTGTTTCATCTTGTCAGGGACTGCAATGATTAACATACATTATGTCATATTTTGTCACTTCTTGGTCCTTGACTCTGCAAATTGTTGATGGGATGAATGGAATGATCTTAACATTAATAACCAAGATATTATCCCCATAAAGACTTCAGAGATTAATAATTTTGAAGGTAAGAATTTGGAAGAAGTGCTGTCTGACAGGTTAGTCAGATATCACTTCAAAAACTGTTATCTTTTTTCCTTACCATTTGAATCATTAATATGCCTTTTTTTATATTCTTCCACTATCAGTAACAGAAAGCCATGTGTTCTAGTTGATGCAAATGAGTATAGATGGGCACTATGCCTTATTTGATGATCCTGCTATTGTATTATCACAGAAATGACATGTTATGATCAAAATATCTGAAACCGTTATATGAATGGTTGACTTTAAATCTTTTGGGATTATGATTGATCTAAATTTATGAATTACTGGTGCTCAACTAATTGTACTTGCCTTTCTATGAGACAATTATCCACTAGAATTCAAAGAACAGAGCAGTCTTATTTTAAATTTGCCACCTCCAACCACCTGATAACCAAGAAGTATGCATGCGTGTGTGTGTTTGTGTGCATGTGCCCACAGACATGTTCTTTGTAAAATTTAATTGAGATAATTTTCCAACTTCTTCAGGGTAAATGGAACATTTGCCTCAAACATTTTCAAGCATAAAATTAATATGGACATATTTAATGTTAACAATCTGTATAACTATGAATCCCAAATTTCCCAAGTATCAAAGTGGACTAGGAATTAACTACTTTATGAGGAAGATGTTGGTACATATCATAGGTATGACTTCAGATCACTTTTCACTAAAGTTGGGGTGGCAATCTACTCAGGATCATGTTTTTGTAAGACTGTTTCACATTCTCACGAAGGAATTGAACTCAATTTTCTGGCTGGATTCTGATTAAAGCCAGAATGCTTTCCTAAACTTAGAATATTGTGTAATAGCACTGTAACATTTCACCAGCAAATAATCTTTGCACAGAACTATTTAAAGAGGGCGCCTGGGTGGCTCAGTTGGTTAAGCGACTGCCTTCGGCTCAGGTCATGATCCTGGAGTCCCGGGATCGAGTCCCGCATCGGGCTCCCTGCTCAGCGGGGAGTCTGCTTCTCCCTCTGACCCTCTTCCCTCTCATGCTCTCTCTCAAATAAATAAATAAAATCTTAAAAAAAAAGAACTATTTAAAGAAATATTCATGGAAGATTAGCATATACACATATATATGTCCACTATGGGACAAATGAGAAAATAGAATAAAAATAAAATAATTTCCATGGCAAATGGTAACATTTCTGACAATTATATGATGATTTAACATTTACTCTGCTGTTTTTAGCAAGTGACAGAGAGAAAAATAAAATGAAATGGTGAATAGAAAAAAGAAAGGATTTGAGAAAGCACGTTATTTTTATTTGGTGCTGGAGCATACAATGTTTGCTTCTAGTAGACAAGTTTTGGATACCATGCTTGTTTATTTAATGCTCCTTCTGACTTTGTTCACCATTAGAATGACTTAGGAATCCTTACATAACTGCCATCTTCTCAGAGTTTGATGATAAGGACTGAAATAGATGATATTATTCATATCATGAAGGTGAAAATTGAAATGGAGAAAAAATAATCTAGAATATGTGAAACCAGATAAAAGAAATCCAACATTGTACTTCATAATTTAATGTACTAGTGAATAAATTCGTTAGCATTTCAATCACATTCTGTGCATATATAAAGTACACAGTTATAATTTTTATAAATTTGCATAATTTCAAATACACCAGTATTATAAAAAGATAAATAAAATTTCAGATTTCATCTCTTTAAACACCCCTAACACTGATAATGTCTTTTAATTTTTAATGGACTGTGTAGGTAAAGGTAACTAGAAAAAATATTTCGAGTTAAAATTTTTATTAAATGTTAAAGAATGATTACTTAAGCTATATTTAAATTTATATTAAAATAATAAGTATCAATTTAACCAACTATTAGAACAATCACATTGTTAATCATGTTTTTCGGTTGGCAAAAATGGCATGTATATTTAACTCAAAAATATTTCAACAAAAAACTCAAAAAAAACAGTGATTTCCTATGATGAAAGAACCTATAAATTCTAAAACAAACTTACATTTATTTACAAGTTATTTCACATGCTATTACTATTTCCAGATGGTTTATGTGCTGTAAAAAATTTTTAACTTTGCTCCAAGCAGAATATTGGCCTATAAAAATATACATTCTATATCTGGAAGATTTTAAAAATAACTTCAAAACTGAAACTATTTTAAAATATTTTATTTTAAATATGAAAACAGAGCCAATGCATAAAATCCTATGACTTCTTAAGAAATAAAGGATGATAAACACCAAAGAAGGATAAATACCTAGATATTTCATGTGGCCTCTCAACTCCCCTCTCCATAAAAACATCTCAGTAAATCATGTAATGGAAAAACAATTTCTTGGGAGCAAGGTTTATATGGAAAAAAATTCTAATCACATATAAGTGATTTTATTAGGGCTACAGAAACAAGCCATTATTCAATGCCTACTATAGATTGCTTTAGTGCTGAACAAAATGCATGTGTTATCCTCACAATTGCATATTACCTTAACCTATTTTACAGGTCAGAGAACTGACACCTAGGTAAAAAGGTTTGTAGTCTCACTCCTAATTACTACTGAAGCTGACACTCAAATGAAGATAAGTGAATGTAAAGACTATATTCTTAGTCATGAAATGATAATGTAGTGTGTTATACCACCATTCCTGATTTTTACCTTTATTATTGTTACCCAATAAATAATATGAGTTATTTCCTGTTGTATTGCAAAACTTCTTAAGTAAAAGATATATGATGAATCAAACATTAGGTTTTGCTGTATTGTTTTATAAATAATACTCCTTATAATTATTATACTACATGACACACCTGAAAACATTACATAGCTCAGAGCAAATATGGTCTTAACCTTTGAATGGTCTTAACTATGGCATAATGTAATATAATAAAATAATTATAAAACCTATATAGAAATAATACCAAAACATTTAGTACTGTTCGGTTCACTTTTTTGTAATTATAAAGATTAATGTAAAAATCTATGATGGAAATATTATATATGACAATATTATCTTATTATAAATAGAAAATAATAAATTAGCTACAGATTCAACGCAATCTCAATCAAAATTTCAGAAAGTTATTTTTGTGGACATTGATAAACTGATTCTAAAGTTCATACAGAAAGGTAAAAGAGGCAGAATAGCCAATGCAAAATACAAGTAGAAGAACGAAGTTGGACAACTGACATTACCCGACTTTAAGACTTACTATAAAGGTGCAGTAATCAAGACAGTGTGGTATTGGCAAAAGAATGCACAAATAAATCAGTGGAACAGATTAGAGAAGAGAGAAATAGACCCCTACAAGCAAAGTCAATTGATCTTTGACAAAAGAGCAAAGACAATACAAAGGAGAAAAGACAGTTTTGTCAACAGATGGTGCTGGAACAACTAGATGTCTGATGGATCACAGACCTGAATGTAAAATGCAAAACTATAAAACGAGAATACAACATTGAGAGAAAGTCTAGATGACCTTGGGTTTGGCAATAAATTTTTATATAGAACACTGAAGGCATAATCCATGAAAGAAAGAACTGATAAGCTGGGCTTCATTAAAATTAAAAACTTCTCTTCTGCAAAAGACAGTATCAAGAGAATTCAAAAAAAAGCCACAGACTGGGAGAAAATATTTGCAAAAGATACATCTGCTAAAGGACTCATCCAAAATTTACAATGAACTCTTAAAACTCAACAGGAAGAAAATAAACAAATCAATTAAAAAATAGCCCAAAGGCCTTGAAAGACACTTTATCAAAGAAGATACACAGATGGCAAATAAGCATAAGAAAAAATGTTCCACATCATATGTCATCAGGGAAATGTAAATTAAAACAACAATAAGATACCAGTTACACACCTATTACATGGCCAAAATCCAAAACAATGACAACACCATATGCTGGTGAGAATGTGGAGCAACAGGAACTCTCATTCATATTGCTGTTGGGAATACAAAATGCTAAAGCCACTTTGGAAGACAGTTTGGCAGTTTCTAACAAAATTAAACATACTCTTACCATTTGATCCAGCAAGCTCACTTTTTGGTGTTTACTCAAAAAAGCTGAAAATGTACGTCTACACAAAAACCTGTACAGAGATATTGAGAGCAGATTTATCCCTTATTGCCAAAACTTAGAAGCAACCAAGATGTCCTTCAGTAAATCAAGTGATTAAAAACAAACAAACAAAACTATAGTACAGTTATACAATGAATTATTCTTAAGACCTAAAAAAGAAATCATATAAAGACAGGAAGGAAATATAAATGCATATTACTCACTGAAAGAAGTCAATTTAGAAAGCTTGCATCATATTTCATTCCAACAATATGACATCCTGGCAAGGGCAGAACTATGGAGATAGTTAAGAGATCAGTGATTGTCAAAGGTTTGGGGGAGTGGTAAGGGATGAATATGTGGAACATAGAGGATTTTTAGGGCAGCCATGTTTCTCTGTATGATCTCTAATGGTAAACACATGTCATTATCCATTTGTCCAAACACACAGAATGTATAACACCAAGAGTCAGCCCAAATGTAACCTATGAATTTGAGTGAAAATGATATGTGAATGTAGGTTCATTAATTGTAACAAATGTACCACTCTGGTCGGACGAGTTGTTCATGGTGGAAGCTAGGTGTATATGGAGGCAGAGGGATATATGGAAAATCTCTGTACCTTCCACTCAATTTTTCTGTGACCATAAAAACTGCTAAAAAAAAGTATTTTTTAAAATAAAAAGAAATAAATTAGTTGCATTGACAATCTATTCTCAATTGGTATACATATAAAAGGATAACATTTTTCAAACTCAACCTGTATATAAACTTAGAGTAAATTTAAATATACCTGTCATGAAAGCTCATCAAAAAGAGCAGATGGTATACAGCCATTATTTTTAGAACTTTAGGGTGCCTATAATTTCAGCCTTAACATGGGTATCAAATTTTATTAACATAAATAGAAGACTATGAAAATTCAGCTGACGGCCAGAAATTATAAAGAGGCTTGGGGTAAGTAGAAATATCAACTGCGGGGCTTCAGATATTTTGTGAAAAAAAAAAAAAGTCGCTGAAATGAAACTTTTTGAATAACATATTTCATTTTGGTAATGTAATAAAAATTAAATTCCATAAATAAACTGATACCCTTTTAATTGTTCTTTGTATTTATCATGTGGTCCTATCTGCCATGTTAATGTATGCAAAAGAATCTATCATAGTGCTTGACACAGAGTAGGCACTCAAAAATGGTTCTTTTATTTCCCTGCCATTTTTACTGGTTGTCATCAGTCCCCTGATTTTGGTCTCTCCTGTTAGCCCTTATTTTGCTAAAATATACATGTCTCAGTATTAAAAAATAATATTTAATCACTTTATTGTGATATTATTTACAGGTAATAAAATTTACCACATTATAGTATACAACTTGGTGACTTCTGAAACAGTATATAGTTGTGTAAACATCACCACAGTTAACTCAAAAACATTTCAGTTCCCTCAATCCCTCACTGATCCGGACTCTTCTCAGACCTCTAGAGTTTTCTCTGAGTGGAGCTCTCCCCTCTGGCACTCTGTCCTGTGAATGTTAGTGCCTGGGCCTCCCAGAACTCCAACTTCATTACCATCTCTCAGGAAGTCTGCAGGAGTCGGCTTGGGTCTCCCCATGGCCTGCAGCACAACACAGAAACCCTCTTGGGACAGTAAGTGGGGCAATTTAGGATCCACCATTTTATTTCCCATCTCTCAAGGATCCCTTTTCCCTATTGCCTGATGACCAGTGTTTTAAAAACAACTATGCTATTTATTTTGTCTGTTTTTTGTTTTTTGATTGTTTCAGGTAGGAGGGCAAATCTGGTCCCTGTTACTCCTTCTAGGCAAGAGGTGGGAGCAGTTTATCATACAAGCTATACTAGGCTTGCCTTCTCAGGAAGGCTTAAATGTCATCTCTAGTACCACATCTCATTCCTCAAGTTTAAAATCCTTCACAATAATTCAAATATGTAAAATGGACGACTTATACCATGGGTTATTAGGAATAGTTTGGAAGTAAATAGGGACGACACCTATTTCCATGACGGTGTCTAAGAAAAATAAATTCTGAAAAATGCTTCCTACCCTGCTTGATATATATGAACTGACTCTGAAAGAGAGCAGGGATTTTCTGGCACAACTAACATTGGATGCTTCTAAAGAAGGTACTTAGAAAATATGTTTTCTAAATTGTCTTTTTTTTTCCCCCTCTTCTTCTATGCTAGGAAATATTTATCTCTTCTATATCATTTCTATTATATTTTTGTTCTTTAGTTATGCATCTGAATTTGAATGTTAGCAAATTAATTATATCTATGCTCTTTGCTTTCCTCTCTTCTATTTTTGCATTTGATCCCTGTATCCTATTTCTATTACTCTATTTGCCCTATGACGAAACTTTGACGCCTACCCATTTGCAACTGATCACTACTATATACTTCCACTTATATGTAAACATATTCATAATGCATTAAAATATATAGTAGGAGGTTTTAATGGGACCAATAATGTTGCTCATATCTTCAAAAGTTAACATGCTGTACTATAGTGATATGTAATTTGTATTTCACATTTTAGGAGTTACAAATCAGCTGTTTTAGTTACACTACTTTATATCAAAAATGAACAATCTACAACCTGCAAAATGCCTACTTTCATCCTATAAAATTATACTACAAGAAATTAAAAGATTTTATGAGAGAAATAGAATTATTGTAAATTATAACTAATATACATCATAAACACATATATAACTAAAAAAGTTGTTTTTACAGATCAATTCACTGAGTTATCCTATTTTTTAAATTATCACTTTCTTTCATATGCCATTTATATGATATGCATTATTTCCTTAGAGTAAATGCTAAAAGCTGCAATAAAGTACTGGTTAAGGAAATTGAATAAATGTCAAACTTGGTCTAGTAACGCAGTAGACAGCTATATAACTCAAACACATTAACAAGGCTTTTTGCTTGGGAACAAACTTTTATTTATTTATTTATTTATTTATTTATGTATGTATGTATGTATGTATGTGTGTATGTATGTAACTTATAAAAGTTGACCAGGTATGTATGTATGTATGTATGTATGTATGTATGTAACTTATAAAAGTTGACCAGGAGAGAGAAAGGAAAAAAAAACAAAAACAAAACTTAAAGACTATTATCTTAAGAGATTAAAATATTTTGAGCCACACATCTATATTCATACTGTATGTTAAAACAATCCAGATTGGGGTGCCTGGGTTGCTCAGTCAGTTAAATGTCTGTCTTCAGCTCAGTCTTGATCAAAGTGTGGGGGTCTGCTTGTCCCTCCCTCTCCCTCTCCCTCTCTCCCTGCCTCTCTCCCTCTGTTTCTCTCCCTCTGTCCCTTCCCCGCTTGTGCTCTCTAGCATGCACATTCTCTCTCTCAAATAAATAAAATCTTAAAAAAAAAATCCAGATTTATCATGTTTGGTGTTAAGATGGTTTTTAAAATAGTATAAAGTGAATTTTAAAAGTCAAATAAAATGGTTACTCTAGTTTTTCCTTGCCATGTTTAATACATACTGATTTTCCTTTAGATTTATAAAATGATTTAGTACTACTGATTCTCTCTGCCTCTGACTTAATCTTTCTACTTCTCTAATTCTTTAATCTCTGTCTCTTGTTTAGTCTCTTTGGGTGGTGGAATCTTTTTCTCTCGGAAATTACTTTTCTATTTTTGTGTCTATTTCTATGTGTGTCTCCCATGTTTGTCTATCATATTAAGCACACTGAGTGGCTCAGCCTCTCAGCATGTGTTTCCTTGGCTTGCATGTTAATCAATCTTCATATTACATTTATATTCCATGTTGGCTGACCATCCAGATTCATCTCATCCTTCATATGTCTTTATCAGTAGGCTAAAAAAATTCATTTTGATTCGATATCCTATTTTCTAGAAATATTAGATTATCTCTCTATTAATAAACTAAATATAAAAATGAGGTATGTATAAAGCTAATCACAAGAAAGCATATACATACACACACCCATAGACACATATATATACACATATATGCACACTATGGTAACTACTTTCTATATAATAAATTGATTAGAAGATAGGTTTTCATTATTCCAGTGATTTTCTGGGGAGTAGAGAAACAGAATTCCACAGGGAGGCTGGAGTGCAGATTTGGGGACACTGGAGGGGCAGGTAACATAGGAAAACTTGATTATCTTTTTTTCTTGAAAACACTAATATGTGCAGTTATAGCTGAATTAAAGACTAATTAAATCACCTAATTCAATATGCAACCTTTATAAAAAGAGATAAAATTAGTCATTTATATAGTGAATTTTATCAGCCTCACCATTACACTAAATTAGCATTTTCTCAAAACTGAATGCATTCAAAACTGAAAACAGTTAATTCATTTTGTCATAAACCACTAGAAGAATATATGTGATTTTAAATGCTTCCTTGTCAATGATGTAGAAATAAAAGATGTTATTCAAAAGAATAGACAAATTGCTTATAAAGAACATAGAGAAATTATGACTAAAATATCAGAACTGGTAATACTATTTATAGAACTTGAAAACTACTGAGAAGAGCTATCATGATAGCATTTTCATACATATGAAATATTCCAAGAATTAAAGCACTGAGTAACTTCAAATGGTGAATATTTTACTTTTATAAAGGCAGCCATCAGAAAAAATAACACAAAATATTATTTTGATTCATTTTTACCATTACTGTATTTTCATCAAATTGTTCTGTACCTCACTGTGACTAGTGCATTTAATTCTTCACGTGTTGGATGCAAACATTTTGCGCCTTCTAAATGTGCCTCGGTGACCTTTTTTCTCTTAGCTGGTATGTGACGTATGCTGCATGACTTTTTCTTTTTTTTAATTACTTTCAGAGGTGAGTGAAAATCTGCTACTGTTCCTCTGTGTATATTTACATTTAGTTCTACCAATTTTTGGCTTAAGACTGTATTACTAAGTATAATTCAAATTAGAATTTTTATAACTTTTTTGGATAAACCTTACTATTACAATAAAATATTTTTTATTTTTATTATCATTTATTCATTGTTCTACCTTTTTTTTTTCAATCTCTTGGGTTTTATTTCTGTTATAATCCAATCTAATAATATTACTTTTGTAACGTATTTATTACTTTTATAATATTTAATTTACATAAAATGTAATTACTTATATAAATATATTTGTATTATATTTGACACCACTGTTTAATGTTCTTTTGTCATTATTTATTATTTCTTGATTGGGGATTAAATAAACATTTTAATACATTTTTTCTATATGAAATTGCTTGTTCTATATTTTATTGGTTCCTTTAGATATACTATTTTTCCTTGACTTCTCATGTTTATAAAAGCAATCAGTACTTTTACAGTGTCCCTGATATTGCTAGTGCCATAGAACACTTCACCAGGCATATTGTTCCTGGGTTTGAATTGTTTGTTGTGGGTTTTTATTCTCCACACATTTCAAATTTTATAAGACATTACATTTATTTTTATACTGCCAATAATCACTTATATTTTCCTACATATTCACCCTCTCCAGTATATTTCAGTTCATTTTTCATTTCCCTATTTCTATTGGAATCATTTGCCTTTTGCCAGAAGGTTTCCCTTAAATATTTATTTTAGGCCAGGATGACTCATCAGGCATTTTTATCAGTTTTATGTATGTCTAAAAACATAATTTTTATAGCTTATTTTTCTGATTTGAGAATAATTTGTCAGCAGCAAATTTTCCTGTACTATAATGATGTCACCCTATTTTGTTTTGGCTTCCTTTTTCTTTTCTTTTCCCTTTTCCTTTCCTTTCTTTCCCTCCCTCCCTCCCTCCCTTCCTTCCTTTCTTCCTTCCTTCCTTCATTCCTTTCCTTCCTTCCTTCCTCCCTCCCTCCCTGCCTCCCTCCCTCCCTTCCTTCCTTCATTTCTTCCTTTCTGCATAGAAGTCAGGTGAAAATCTATACTTGCTTTTTTGAAGATTATGTGCACTTTTTACTCTGGCAGCTTTTTAAGATTTTCTTTTTAACTTGAAGTTATAGTGTTTTGGTACAATAAACATAGTTGTGGCTTCCTTTGCATTTTTACTACTGTATTTCATGGAACTGCTTGGACAAAAGATGTCTTTCATCAATTTTGGAAAATTCATGGTTATTAACTTCTTTCAATATTGCTTCTGAATCATTCTCTCTGCTATCTCCTTCTGGGACTAATTATCTATTAAAATGGCTGTCTGTCTCACATTTGTCATAAACTCTTTTCCCCATTTTTCTCTTTTTGCTTCAGTTTGGATGTTTTCTATTGACCTGTGTTTTAGTTCACATATTCTGTCTTCTGCTATGTCTAATTTGCTCTACAGTCTTTTCCAGTAGTTATTAATTCCATATATTGCATTTTTTAATTCTAGCAGAATCAATTTCATAATTCTTTTTTTTTTTTTTTACATTCTAAAACTCTGTGGAAATCCTCCTCCTATCTAGCTGGTCTACTTTTCCATCTTTCTTTCATTTCTCTTTTCATCACTTTCATTTTTTCCTTGTTTTCTAATCTTAAAGAGATTTTTCATTTTAAATTTGCTTTTAATGGTAAAATGTAACAATACAGAAAATGAGAAATATTGAATGAGGCCATACAAGAGAAAGAAAAAAAATATTGAATAGTTCAGCTATTACCAGCATGAGAACTCTTCAGATATTTTTCTGACAAAACAAAAAAAATTCTAGCAACGAGAAAATTAGTCAACTAAATGAACAAGTTGATTTCAATTTGAGCAACACAATTCTCATTAGTCAGTATAAAATCAAAGGTTATTAAATTTAAATGTAAGCAAAACTTAGTATTCCCCTTGATCAAATTAATTCCATTTGGAATTTAAATGATTCGATCCTCTCTTTAAGCCAGCCAACAGATCTTGGATTCAACTAAGTATCACTAACAGTTTCTAGCTGTGTCATTTTATTATCAAAGTAAATTCATCTAATCTAAAACTAGATAAATAGGTAAATCAGAAAAAAAAGATCCAATAAGGATATATGTTCATTTCACTAAGGTTTCAATTACCTTCAGCAATTGAAAAGATTGATGCAATTCTACTGACATTCCACCTAGCAGCAGGTAGCAAAAAAACTAGTGTTTACAGAGTGATTTGAATCTTAAAAGTTCTCACCTAACTTGATGCACAAAATATCTCCTATAGGGGGGATTACCACTACCATGTAACTAATGAGAATTCAGAGAAATATATTATCTATACCACATGGCCAAAGAGCAGAGATTACTATATCAGAGACTAAAGCTACTTGGATTAATTGTAATTCTCAATCTAAGGTAATGCATCTATCACTAGTACTCAAAATACTCCCCCTTTCCTTCATGAATACTGCCTTTCACTGCATTGTCATATGCTTTATTGTTCTGGAATTTATCATGGGGTATTTTAAATTTGTCTTATTCTTTCACATCTATTAAACTCTCTTTTGTAAGTCCACTTTTTTTTTACTTTTGTGTATTTTTCTCAATATTATTTTCCAATTCATATAACTATTAGGAAGACAGTGTTCAAAGAGTTAATTTACCCTCATTCAATTTCCACTATTCTTAATATCTTACATGTACGGTATATCTTAGTGTGATACATTTGTCACAACTAATGAGCCAATACTGATAAATTATTATTAACATAATTTCCATCATCTTTTTTTTCTTCCTACTTACCCCTTTTCATTCCAGGATCTCTTCCATGATATCACATTACTTTTAGTACCAGTATATCCTCAAGATCCTCTTGGCTGTGACAGTCTATAAAACTTTTGCTATTTTTGATGATCTTGACATTGTTTGAGGATACCTGCCAGGTATTTTGTAGAATGTCTTCAACTGGAATTCATCTGATGTTTTTCTCATGATTAGACTGGGGTAATGTGTTTTTGGTAATGATATCACTGAGATAAATTGCCATTCTCAACACATAATATCAAGGGTACATACTATCAATAAGGTTTGTCGTTGTTAATGTTAACCTGATCATCTAACTTAAGGCAGTGTTCATCAGGATTCTCCACTGTAACGCACCTCTTCCTCCTTTCCTTTTTTTGGAAGGAAGTTACTACATGAAGCCACACTTAAGAAGTAGCTGTGCCTGTCATCTTTGTAAACAGTGTATCTCTATATATTATGTGAAATTCTTCTGCAAAAGAGGTTTATCTATTCTCAATTTATTATTCAATCAGTTATTTATATAATATGGCATTAGCTGGGTTGGTTCATTCTGGAGGCTCTGAGAGAAAAATCCATGCCTCTCTCCCAATCTGGTGGCTGCTGGTAATCCATGGCATTCCTTGGCTTACAGATGCTTTACTTCAAACTCTGCCTCCATTTTCACATCATCTTCTCCTATGTAATGGTCTTTCCCCTTCTCTTGTGTTCTCTTGACACTTGTCATTAGATTTAGGAAGCACTCTCATCCAGGGTGACCTCATCTCAAAATCCTTATGTTAATTACATCTTCAAAGACAATTTCCCAATAAGGTCACATTCACAAGTTCCAGGTGATCTTTTGGCGGACCACCATTCAATCCACTACACTGCTGACTGGACTCATCAAAATGGAAAATGATCATTAAATATCATCAAATGCCATTTCCTTAGCATTACTGAATGATAATATGTAGCAAATTATAGTAACAGTCTAATTGGTAAAAGATTCTTGCTACACTGAAATAAACCATACTTATTTATTGTGCATTTCTGTTTAAAGCTTTTATTTGATAAATGATATTTTTGCATGTATATTAAGATATGAGACGGGTTTATAGTTTGTTGGGAGAAAAGGTTATCAACAATATTTTGTATTATGGCTAGGCTAGGACAATAAAATGATATATGGGACTTTCTATCATTCTATTTGCTCTGAAACTGCTTAAATAATATTAGAACTGTCAACAAGTTTTCAGAGGTTTATCTAAGTTATGTGATAGTTTTCAAATGTATTTTTGCTTATTTTTAAAATTTATATATGTGATAAAGATATTTATGGCCAATGGAAAGGATGGTTGTCAGTGATTGATAGTTATTACAGATGATATTTATTTTCTTCCATATGCAATTCTGAAGTTTCTAAACAGCTTTTGAAGAAAATGTTTATTTTTGCATTTTGAGTTAGCAAAGGATAATTCAAACTTCAAATGTGAGAGTTAGTAATAAATTAAAAAGTAAAATCATGAGGGACTAGAAGAAACCCAGTTTCACTTTTTTGATAAATTACCATATGATACATCTGAATTCTTTTTAAACTAACCCTGATGCAATATTTAGTGATCATCAATAGGCAGATTTCTACATTGTGCTCATGTAGCTTAATACATAGCCAATTCTTAACTCAAAAAATTAGAGCCTAGAAACTGGTCAATTAGTTTCAAACAAACTTATATAAATTCTAATGTATTGTGCTACAAGAAAATAAGTGTTACTGTATGTAAGAGTTCAGGCTAAAAAAATAAATAAATCACCAGTATTACGTTTCAGCATGATTAACGGGTTTGGAACACTATACATCTTTTGTGAGAATGTAACATAGGATAATCTACAATGCCTTTGCTATATATTTTAAGCGTTTAGTGTAACAATTCTTAAAATCTTAAAATTGTAATCTCAGAACTAATCTGTGTGTGTGTGTGTGTGAATGACAACATAAATACAAATGAATCACAAGCTAATTATTTGAAAAAAATGATGCTTAAAGTATTGTTTCTAACTTAATGAAACTAGTACTTTCCAGTGAAAAACCTTCACAGAATACTTTTTCTTCTCTATTTCTAAAATAACTGTACAAAGAAGTAATTTGCTATCTGGAATGACTAGTTGAATATTAGAGACAACCAAATGCAGAAACTTCAAAAGGCTATTTGAGTTCCAGATGAAAAATATATGTGTGATTTCCCTCCCTCTGAGGTTATTACAACAAAATACTGTTAAAATCTCTTGTTATGCTTCTATATTATTTGAAATATTCCTAGGTTACAAAAAAACCTGAATTAGATTGTCCATATCTTAATCAATAATTAATAACTTAAAAAGACCAAATAAAACAATTAGATACAAAACACACTTGATCTTTTTTAGCATGATAACAAATGTGGATGGTATGAACATTAGTTTAAAAGCAAGATATATTTAATGTTAACATACACATGTTGCAAATATTGGAATGAAATCTATAAGATATGTGTGCTTTTTTTCTTTAATACAATTTTATCTATCTAATGGTGGATTAAAATAACATCTATAAAGAGATAACTATTTCAGGTCACCAAATCATTTAGTTTTAGGACTGTGACATACAAATTATAGCTGATTTGTGCCTTTTTGGTCTTAGTTGGTCTCAGAAATGCATCAATTTTATTGCTCTTTCCAAAGAAAATGTTTTACTTTAAAAAAACAACAACAACTATGTTTTACAATAGTTTTGGATTTACAAATAATTAAGATAGTACAGAGAATTCACCTCTATCCCACCTTTAGTTTCCCTGATTGTTGACATCTTATGACAGTGTGGGATATTTACAGGCTACATCAATGAACCAATATTTACACATTATAATTAATTATATTCTGTATATTATTCATAGTTTTTGAATGTCTTTTTCTGTTCCAGAATCTCATCCAGTATATCACATTATATTTATTTAGTTGTCATGTCCACTTAGGCTGCTCTTGCTGTGCTGGGTTCTTAGACTTTTCGTATCTTTGATGACCTTGACTTTTTAGGGAATACTTGTTAAGTATTTTCTAAAATGTCCCTAAAATAGTGTTTATCTGATGTTTTCTTCATAATTAGACTAGGGTTATGGGGTTGCATTGGTCAGGGTTCTCCAGAGAAACAAAATCAATAGGAGAGTTATATATTTATATTTATTTTATATTTTTATATGTGATACTTAGATTTATACTTAGATAAACAGACATGTATTTATTATAGGATACAAAGGGATTTTTATTTTAAGGAATTGGCTAATGTGATTATAGAGGCTGACAAACTCACAATCTATAGAGCAGATGTCTTGATTCGAGTCTGAAGGCTGGAAGATATCGTAGAACCAGGATGAGCTAATGTTCCAACTCAAAGTAGGCAGGAGATTTCTTTTTTACTTGGAAGGGTCAGGCTTTTGTTTAATTCAGGCCTTCAGTTGATTGGATGAGGCCCACACATACTATGGAGGACAGTCTGCTTTACTGAGTCTACTGATTTAAATGTTGTTAATCTCTTGTACAAACACTTTCACAGAATAATGTTTGATCAAATATCTGAGCTCCGGTTTTCAGTAAAGACACAGAGGTGAAGTTCCACTACTGTTATATCATATCAAGGGTAACTACTATCAACATGATGTTACTCTTAATGTTCACATTGATCACCTGGCTGAGGTAGAGTTTGTTCGGTTTTTCCACCGTAATGATGCTCTTTCTCCATCTTTCCATATAGTATTCATCTGAGAGGAGACATTATGTGGAGCCCTCACTTAAAATTGGAGAGTTATGCTCTACTTCTTTAAGGATAAACTATGTATATAAGAAAATTGGGATTCTGAATGGGAGCTCTATCTGTTCACCACAATTTACTTATTTATTTACTAAATCATTTTTAAGCCAGTATAGATTCATAGATTTTCTTATACACTGGGTTATAATTCAATATTACTTTGTTGTTCAAAATTTTCCATTTTTGTCACTTGGAATTCTTTCAGTTGTCTCCTGTGCTCCTTTGAAACACTGTTTCATCTTTTTTTTTTTTTAGAACTTTCTTATTTTCTAGCACTTCAAGATGCTCTAGGCTTATCTCATATATTTCCTGTTCCAGTTCTAGAATCAGCCATTTCTCCAAAAAGCCCTAGTTCATCATATTGGAGAATGGTATCAGAAACCAAGATCTACATGCCAGGTGTGTTTGTTACTATGGGGTGTTATTCCTCTAAGCTCTCTTGGATGACAAAGGCAAGATACATATGTGTTTATACTAACCCGTGTATATAGACATACATGAAAATCTTTCTATATGCACTACACTCATCTATATCTATATTAAGCTTAACATGAATTCTTACTAATTTCTCCTACTCATACATTAAAACACGAATCATTCCAGACTTTTCCTCCTTAGTTATTTGTAATTTCTATACCAATAATGAGAAACATGTCTTCTAACTTCCACCATATTAACTTAATTATTTAATTCCAATATATATTTATAGTGATTCCAATATTTTTAACACATACTCCAATTAAACAGAATTTTATCAGCTAGAGTCCTGTGCCTAAACATATTTTATTTTGCCTTTAGACCTCCACATTACACTCATTTCCAAAGTCACTTAGGTCAGCAAATTTCCCCCTTTAGAAAGAAGCTTCAGTGAAATTATTTCATATATTTACAATAAAGTTAGAATATATTTTTATATTCTGCATTCCAATCTGGGGTTTCCCAATCTCCTGATCAAATAAAAATGTATACATTAATGTTCACCCATTGTGCTATAAAGTCCTATGGGTTTTGATAAATGAATAGTGTCATATACACACCATTGCACTATCTTACAGAATAGTTTCACTGCTCTAAAATAACTGCTGGGTTTCATCATTTGAACCCTTCACCATCTTTTACCTATGCCAATCACTAATCTATTAATCCTTTCTATAGTTTTTCCTTTCCCAGAATGCAATATAAGTGAAATTCTATAGTATGTAGCCTTTCAAACTGGTGTCTTTCCCTTAGTAACATGCAATTAAAATTAATCCATGTCAGTCAAGGTGGGGCCAAGTTGGTCCTCCAAGAAGACCCTAAGCCGACCTCCTCCCATGAATGTTACTAGGTAACACTCACATCAGTGTAAATAACCCAGAAAACAACCCAAAGACTGGCAGAACAAACTTCACAACTAAAGGCAGAGAGGAGACCATATCAAAGAGAGTAGGAAAGGCAGACACGTTGGAGAGCTAAATGGATCTTGGCAATCCATGGGCAGGAGGAAGCTAGGAACACAGAGAGGGAAGAGTAACAGATTATCATGCTGGGTAGCCCACGCAGGAAAGACCAATCCCCAAAACACGTGGCTTTGAAAACTAGAGGGGCCAAATTCCACGAGTTTTTACAACCATCAACACATAAAGCCTAGAATTTTGAAGAATCAGAGGGCTTGTCTCTGGGAGAGCCCAAAGGGCAATAGGAAGCTAAGTACCTGACCTTAAAGGGACAGCCTGTGGAGATACAGCATAGAAAGAACAGTCTGAAAAATGTCTGGGGCACATGGGGGTGGGATAATTATTTATGCACCTCAAAGCAAGTCTCAAAGGGTCAGGGTTCACCTAGGGACTTGCCCAGAAAAAAGGAGCTGGCCGGTGTCATCTTCCTCCACTACCACACAGCATAAACATGCAGCTACATGTGGAAATCAGCACAGTGCCAATATTCACTACCTAATTTGCTTATACCAAGTCCCAACCCCTGCACTTTGGTGGATCTGCCCTTTCCAGTCCGTTCGGGTGCTGTGGGACCCCTGTCCAATAAGACCAGGGCAAATCTTGCCAACACCATGTCTCCAGACCCACGTGCTTTGCGGGGCTCAGTTCAGGTGATGGTGGCAGCAGTGGTGGCTGCAGACCCTGCAGAAGCCGGAGGCATTCATTGTTAAAACTGTACATCTGCTCATGCAGCCCTGGTCCCAACAACCAAACACTGCCCAAATACACAAAGAGAACCTCTGAAGATGACTGGACTAAAGGAAAAAGCAGCCACAACACAACAACAGGGCACACACAATACACATAGGAGACACCCTGAAGCTCCACATTCTGGTAAACAGGGGACACTGCACAGCAGGGCACTACAGAAACTCTTCTTCATAAGGCCATTCTTTTCTTTCCCCTTTTTTTTTCTTAAGATTTGATTCATTTAAGAGAGAGAGAAAGCACACAAGGTGGGGGTAGGGGCAGAGGGAGAAGGAGAAGCCTGATGCGGGGCTCCATCTCAGGACCTTGGGACCATGACCTGAGCCAAAGGCAGACACCTAACCATCTGAGCCACCCAGATACGCCAGGGCCATTATTTTCAAGAGCAAAGGACATAGCTGATTGTCTTAATACAAAGAAACAGACACATAGAATTAGCAAAATGAAGAGACGGACTATGTCCCAAATGAAAGAACAGGACAAAACCACAGCAAAAGACCTAAGTGAAACAGATATAAGTAATATTCCTGAGAATATTTAGTAGAGAATTTAGTGATTATAAAGATGCTCACTGGACTTGAGAAAAGACTGGAGGATATCAGTGAGACCCTTAACAAACAGATAGGAAAGGAGACACTTACATACAAAGAAAACCCCATAAGGTTATCTGTGATTTTTCAGCAGAACTTTTGTAGGTCAGAAGGGAATGGCATGATATGTTCAAAATGGCGAGAAGAAAAAATCTACAGCCAGAAATACTCTATCCATTTAGAATGGAAGGAAAAATAAAGTTTCCCAAACAAAAGATAAAGGAGTCTATGACCACTAAACCAGCCCTACAAGAAATGTTAAAGGGGACTCTGAGTGGAAAGGAAAGGCCATAAATCAGAGTAAAAAATGTTTATAGCAGCAATGTCCACAATAGCCAAACTATGGAACAAGCCCAGATGTCCATCAACAGATGAATGGATAAAGAAGATGGAGTATATATACAATGGAATACTACTCAGCCATCAAAAAAAAAAAAAAAGAAATCTTACAATTTGCAATGACGTGGATGGAACTAGAGGGTATTATGCTAAGCGAAATAAGTCAATAAGAGAAAGACAATTATCATATGATCTCACTCCTATGTGGAATTTAAGAAACAAAATGGAGGATCATATAGGAAGAGAGGAAAGAATAAAACAAAAAAACAGAGAGGGAGACAAACCATGAGAGACTCTTAATCATAGGAAACAAGCTGAGGGTTACTAGAGGGGAGGAGGGTGAGAGGGTAGCTTAAAAATTAATTAATTAACTAATTAAAAAACAGAGATGTGGAAAAAAAATAAAAGAGATGGACATTCTGCAAAAAAAAGTAGGAAGCACAAAGGCAGTAAAAATAAGTATATCTGTAAAACTCAACCAAGGGACACACAAATTAAAAATATGTAAAATATGACACCATATACAAAAACATGGGGGTTAAAGGAGGAAGAATGGGCTCAAACTTAAGCAACCATCAATTTAATATAGATCACTATATGCAGAAGATGTCTTATACAAACCTAATGGTAACCACAAATCAAAAACCAGTAATAGTTTTTATTTAAATTCTACTTATTTAACATACAGTGTAATATTAATTTCAGGCATATAATATACTGATTCAACACTTCCATACACATTTGGTGCTCATCACAAAAAATTAGCAGTAACAGATATGCAAAGAATAAAGAGAATAAATAAATAAAGAGAATGGAATCCAAGTAAATCACTAAAGAAAGCCAGCAAACTGTGAAAGAGAGCAAGAGAAAAAAGGATCAGAAAACTAAAAAAACAACCAACAAGTAATAAAATAGTAATAAATACGTACTTATCAATAATGACTTTGAATGTAAATAGATTACATGCTCCAATCAAAAGATTGGAGGTGGAATGGATAAAAAAGCAAGACCCATCTATATGCTGCCTACAAGAGACTCATTTCAGACCTAAAGACACATGCAGACTGAAAATGAGGGGATGGAGAAATATTTATCATGCAGATGAATGTCAGAAGAAAGCTGGAGTAGCAATACTTATATCAGACAAAATAGACTTTAAAACAAAGACTGTAACAAGAGACAAAGAAGGACACTATATAATAATAAAGGGGATAATCTAACAAGAAGATATAACAATTGTAAATATTTATGCACCCAACATGAGAGCATCCAAATACATAAAACAGTTAATAACAAACATAAAGGGACTAATCAATAATAATACAATAATAGTAGGGGACTTTAACACCCCACTTTCATCAATAGACAGATCACCCAAACAGAAAATCAAAAAGAAAACAGGGGCTTTGAATGATACACTGGACCAGATGGGTTTAACAGATATATTCAGAATATTCCATTCTAAAACAGCAGAATATACATTCTTTCCAAGTGCACCGTACAGCACATTCTCCAGAATAGGTCACATAGTAGGCCAGAAAAGAAGTCTCAACAAATTCAAAATGATCAAAGTCATACCATGCATCTCTTCTGATCATAATTCTATGAAACTGGAAGTCAACCACAAGAAAAAATCTGGAAAGACCACAAATATATGGAGGTTAAACAACGTGCTCCTAAATAATGAATGGGTCAACCAGGAAATCAAAGAAGAAATAAAAAAATTACATGGAGACAAATGAAAATGAAAACACAACAGTTCAAATCTTTGGGATGCAGCAAAAGCTGTTCTAAGAGGGAAGTATATAGCAATACAGGCCTGCCTCAAGAATCAAGAAAAAATATGAAATAACCAACCTAACATTATACCTAAAGAAGCTAGAAAAAGAACAACAAATGAAACCCCAAACCAGCAAAAGGAAGGAAACAATAAATACTGGAGTAGAAAGAAATGATATACAACCTAAGAAAACAATAGAACAGATCAATGAAACCAGGAACTGGTTCTTTAGAAAGATCAACAAAATTGATAAACAGATAGCCAGACTCAGCTAAAAAAAAAGAAAGAGAGAAAGGAATCAAATAAACAAAATCACAAGAAAGAGGAGAAATAACAACTGACTCCACAGAACTACAAAGGATTATAATATCATGAAAAATTATATGCCAAACAATTGGACAACCTAGAAGAAATAGATCTATTCCTAGAAACATATAATGTACCAGTAATCAAAAAACTCCCAACAAGGGCAAGGACAAGTCCTTACCAAATTGCTTCACAGGTGAATTCTACAAACATTTAAAGAAGAGTTAGTACCTATTCTTCTCAAACTTTTCCAAAAAAAAAGAAGAGGAAGGAAAACTTCCAAATTCATTCTATGAGGCCAGTATTACCACAATAACAAAACCAGATAAAGACACCACCAAAAACAAAAACAAAAAAACTACAGGCCAATATCTCTGATGAACATAGATGCAAAAATCCTTAACAAAATATTGGTAAACTGAATCTAACAATACATTCAAACAATCATTCACCACAATCACGTAGGATTTGTTCCTGGGATGCAAGGATAGTTCAATATTTGCATATCAATCAATGTGATACACCACATCAATACGAAAAGGATAAAAACCATATGATCATTTCAATAGATGCAAAAAAAAAAGCATTTAACAAAGTACAACATCCATTCATGATAAAAACCCTCAACAAAGTAGGTTTAGAGAGAACATACCTCAACTAAATAAAAGCCACAAATGAAAAACCAACAGCTAACATCAAATTTATGGGGAAAAACTGATAGTTTTTCCCATAAGATAGGAGAAAGACAAGGATGTCCACTCTCACCACTTTTATTCAACATAGTACTAAGACATAACCACAGCAATCAGACAACAAAAAGAAATAAAGGCACCCAAATCAGCAGGGAAGAAGTCAAACTTTCACTATTTGCAGATGACATGATATTATATATAGAAAACCTGGAAGACTCCACCAAAAAAACTACTAGAACTGATAAATGAATTCAGTAAAGTCACAGGATACAAAATCAATGTACAAAAATCTGTTGCATTTATATACAATAATAATGAAGCAGCAGAAAGAGAAATTAAGAAAACAGTCTCATTTACAATTGCACCAAAATTAATAAAATACCTAGGAATAAACTTAACCAAAGAGGTGAAAGACCTATACTCTGAAAACTCTGAAACACTGAGGTGCCTGGGTGGCTCAGTCAGTTAAGCATCTGCCTTCAACTCAGGTCATGATCCCAGTGTGGGGCTCCTTACTCGGGGAGCAGCCTACTTCTCCTTCTCTGCCTTCCCCACACCCCCACTCGCACTCGCTCTCTCTCATGCTCTTTCTCTCTCTCAAATGAATTAATGAATGAATGAATAAATT
>NC_138369.1:101685211-101725724 GCF_054177405.1 Leptonychotes weddellii | reverse complement strand
GAGCCCCGCATCGGTCTCCCTGCTCCGCGGGAAGCCTGCTTCTCCCTCTCCCACTCCCCCTGCTTGTGTTCCCTCTCTCGCTGTGTCTCTCTCTGTCAAATAAATAAATAAAATCTTAAAAAAAAAAAAAAGAATGAAAATGGAAAATTTTCTTACACCACTTAGAAAAATAAATTCAAGGTAGATTAAAGACCTGAAACCATAAAAATCCTAGAAGAGAACACAGGCAAAAATGTCTCTAACATCAGTGGTAATAGTATCTCTTTAGATATATCTCCTGAGGCAAGGGAAACAAAGCAAAAATAAACTATTGGGACTTCATCAAAATAAAAGCTTGGTCAGGTAAACAAGAACTAGGGACAACTGATCCCTGAATATCCTAGATTCCATAGAGTTTGAATGTAGGCTTTAAATGATACTTTTACTTTCATATCCCTTTGTGATCTTTTTTTCATTATTATTATTTAAAGGTAAAGGGAACAGGCATGATGAAATTATACAGACTGTAGAATTCCTAGTTATTCTTTTTATTTTTTCTTTAAAGATTTCATTCCTGGGGCACAAGGGTGGCTCAGTTGGTTAAGCGTCCAACTCTTAGTTTCAGCTCAGGTCATGATCTCAGGGTTGTGGAATCCAGACCCTAATGGGGCTCCACTCTTAGTGTGGAGTCTGCTTGTACCTCTCCCTCTACTCCTCCCCCTTGCGCTCTCTCTCTCTCTCAAATAATAAATAAATAAATAAATAAATAAATAAATAAATAAATAAATAAAATCAATCTTCAATGTTTTTAAGTCTCCCCGTGTTAAATAAAGGGCATTTGTAAAGCAAAACATTCCTGCACATGACATACACCCATTCATTCACTTAATTAGTCAAAAGGCATTTATTGAAACACTCCTTCATTTCAGGCGCTTAAAATACAGTGCTACATTAGACCTGGTCCCTGCCCTCCTAGAATCACAGACTTAATAGAAAATCCTATGAATAAAGAGAAAAATAGCAATGAACTATAATCATTTTTTTCATATAAATAATGTCTGGCAAAGATTAGAATCTAGTAAATGTATGTTAATCTTCTTTCAGTCTCTTTCAATAGCTCTCAATTTTATTTAAAAAATAATAAGGTATAGCTGCATCCTATATAAAAAACTGTTGTTCTGTCGTTTCCCTGCTCTTCTTTATATATTTTTATTATTTTTACAAGAAATATATTTTTAAGGGGTGCCTGGGTGGCTCAGTTGGTTAAGCGACTGCCTTCGGCTCAGGTCATGATCCTGGAGTCCCGGGATCGAGTCCCGCATCGGGCTCCCTGCTCGGCAGGGAGTCTGCTTCTCCCTCTGACCCTCCCCACTCTCATGTGCTCTCTCTCATTCTCTCTCTCTCAAATAAATAAATAAAATCTTAAAAAAAAAAAAGAAAGAAATATATTTTTAATTATATTTTTAAAATTAGGTAGTGGTTCCAGGAATCATGACTCAAACAGAAGGAAATAACCTTGGGCGCCTGTGTGGCTCAGTCGTTAAGCATCTGCCTTCGGCTCAGGTCATGATTCCAGGGTCTTGGGATCAAGCCCAGCATCAGGCTCCCTGCTCAGCGGGAAGCCTGCTTCTCCCTCTCTCACTCCTCCTGCTTGTGTTCCGTCTCTCCCTCTGTCTTTCAAATAAATAAAAATATTATTAAAAAAAAGGAAATAGCCTTGTGGTGCTTAGAATAACATGTAAAATTAAAGGCATATCTAAGATAAAATTATATTTATATCACATAATTCTAGTAGAAAAGGCTATTATGTAGTAGTATTAGGTAGGAATGACTCACTCAGAAAGAAGAGTTTTAATGATGAAAAATAAATACTCAAAAAATTTTTTTTTCGTTTTTTTTTTTTTTTTTAAGATTTTATTTATTTGCGAGAGAGAGAATGAGAGACAGAGAGCATGAGAGGGAGGGGGGTCAGAGGGAGAAGCAGACTCCCTGCTGAGCAGGGAGCCTGATGTGGGACTCGATCCCTGGACTCCAGGATCATGACCTGAGCCGAAGGCAGTCGCTTAACCAACTGAGCCACCCAGGCGCCCTCAAAAATGTTTCTAACGAGAGTTATAGATTTATATCTATAGAAAATATGGAATCCCAATGGTCCAGGTAAGATTTATTACAAATGAAAAGTGAGTGTGTGCTCTTTAACAACTCTTTAAGTTCTTTGTTACTGCCACAAAATTAAATGAAATGTAACATTTTGCATCAGTGTGCATGTTTAGATAGTGCTATACATGAAGAATGATTATAAAATCACATTAATAGTGATATCCTTAATATAATTATCCAGAAGAGCTTTCAGGTTATCTTGGGAGGAACAGACATGTAACATTAAGTTTACCATGAACTGATGGATATACCGCAAAGAAGTGAAATGCATGTCTGTTGAATCAATACAACTTTCCCATTAATTATCTTATGATATTTTAGATAAATTCTACTTGCAAACAGCAAGGTTTTTTTTTTGCTTTTATGTAAGAATTCAGCAAAGTTTCTAAAAATCACATAACTAAATGGAAAAAAAAAACTGAAAACAAATTCTACATACATCAGCAATAATGCAGAGATAAGAATGGCTATGACCATGGACAACATTTAAAGGGCACTTACTATGTTGTACACAGTGACTTGCCTTCATACTTGGTTTTCCTTCTCTAGTCTCACACCATTTTATGGCATATCAGTTATTATTATCGCCTTTTTGTTCAGCAAAAAGGCTGAAGAGATTAAACTGTTTGCTTCAGATCAAATAAGCTGAGAAATTCAGGACTATCCCAAAGCTAGGCATCTTAATCACTAGGTTGCACCAGCTCTAGAAAGCAGAAAAAAAAAAAAACACTCTGAGATGAAGAGCATATTAGCTTCACCATCACTGGTCTGTTTTAATGTTAAAAATGTTAAACTTGTTGGGCGCCTGGGTGGCTCAGATGGTTAAGCGTCTGCCTTCGGCTCAGGTCATGATCCCAGGGTCCTGGGATCGAGTCCCACATCGGGCTCCTGGCTCAGCGGGGAGCCTGCTTCTCCCTCTGACCCTCTCCCCTCTCATGCTGTTTCTCTCTCGCTCGCTCTCTAAAAAATAAATAAAATCTTAAAAAAAAAATGTTAAACTTGTTAAGCTGTAAAAAATGACATGACATTCATTCATCACTGAATGTTAAGTTCAAATTATTTGATACTAAAGAACTTTAAACATACACAACATAGTATCTTCAATATTTTTTATTTCCACAAGACCTTGCAGAGATTCAGTCCTCCAAACATAGTAATGGAAAAATTAATCATATATGGATACCCAGCTATTTTAGATAATTAGAGTCTATTTTATCATAAGCATGTGTTAAATATGTACACTAGTCTAATTCCTTAGGTGTTTGGGGGACTATTCTTTTTACCATTTGTTTTGTCCATTTTGAAAATTAATAAGAAGGTGAGAAATGTTATCATAGTTTCATATTTATTTGAGACCCAGAAAAACATGAATCAAAAGTGGAAATAAAATATACCTTGGAGAATTTCAAAGGCATTTTTTTTATTCTCCCCAGGCTCAAAGATATTCAGGAAAAACTTGGGAAGGGAATCAACTAATTCATGGATCTGAGATACTTTTTCAATCCTAAAAACGTAACTAGTTTTGTTTCATCTCCTATTCATGTGATGCACATCTCTTGATTTTTAACCTGCTATACAAAGGTTTATAAGATAATATATACATTTAAATTTGATTTATACATTTGTAACTTGAGTTTTTAAAGCTGAGGAAAATGGTTGTTGCACATCAGCAAACTAGATGACTGAAATGATATGCCTAGAAATATCCCTTGTGACTTTACAACAAATGATTATTTTGTAGATCCCAACAGTTAGTTTTAACTTTACATATATCAAGTTACATACGGATAAATTAGTTAGACTATCTCATAATTTCCCTAAAGTTTGTTAGGTCACCATCACATAGATAATATTAAATTTTGTTAAATCCTGGAGATTTGTCTTAAACATTGCCAATTCATTATTTAAAACTCATTAAGAAATTTCTTATGTCAAAAATTATATTTAATCCCACCCCCCTTGAGTTTTGGCAGTGTACATAATTGTCATTTATTTTGAGTAATTTTAATGAAAACAAATACAGGCAACCAATAAGTATGTATTTATTGTCTTTTAGTAACTATTATCTTTAAAAATTACATCTCTGTGCATTTTTAAAATATCACCTTTTTTCCAATTTATTTTTATTAGCAAGAAGAATGTTTTTATGATCACTGGAAGCCCTAACTGAAGTCTCATCTGTAGGACTTACATTTATCCTTTATGTCCTGTTTCTTCCTTCTGCACAGAACTTTCAGAACATTAGCGAATCAATACCCACAACTCACCTCTAGATAAGGTCTTTATTGCTCCAGATGAGAAAGCTTAAGAGTTAAGTAACTTGTACAAGGTCAGTGTGAACTGGTGTCTGAGCTAGGCTTAGCATACAGATTGACTCTCCCCATAGTTATTTCTACATCTCTAGGCACAGTAGCTCCAGACAGGCCTGTGACAGAGTATCTCTTTTAACTGTGGATCTTCATTATAATGTTTAAACATAGCTGTTGACATATTTCCAATTGCACTTTCCTACATATTGTTCAACATTATTCTCAGGGAAGCTTCGCTAGGGATGGGGAAAAAGCCATTATATATGTATATATTTTAATACCAACTTTCCAGATTCATATTTTATGTGCTACATATTGTTGTTTTTGTCTCAGTGTTTCTTTCTTATGTTCACTCTATTCCAAAGTCAGCTCATTACCATGTTTTCCCACTATGTCATTTGAAATGAAATGAAAGCAGTATTAAACTCATCTGATTTTTTCCAACATAAAAATATTCTTAGTTGTGGGTCTTAATTCAATTGATTGCTTCTTTAAATGACACTAAGTTATTAATTTTTCTGAATAGCTTCATAAGTATATTAAATATGCTTATATGATGTTTCCAATATTTCAGAAAAGCTACATCTCCTTGTTTTTAATAAACTGGGTATTTACTAGCAAATTTATAATTTTATACCAGATGGTCTATTTTCATCTCAGGAGATCCCTTCTATTTCAATATATCTACTATTCCTTTATTTTTCTGAAAACAAGAGATACTATTTTCAGCATTTATCTCAGTGGTACTGTGTATTTCTATGCCTAGCACATCCCATCTTCACTTCAGTCTTGTGTACTTTTCCCCTCCACCCTTTCATACTGACTGTGATTTATAGCTCCAGTCAAATCCATGAGTTTCTGAGCTACTTGGATGCCACATCCATTATTATTTTGCCCTGGGTTCTTATGACCACTTTGACCAAGTTTCTGAAGCAGTCAACATTCATACAGTCTGCAAGTATTTAGCACTACTGCTGTCAGGGACACTTTGTAATGTTATGCTACTTTCCTGACTGATCTGTCCTTAATCTTTATTTCTTTCAGCTTGAATCTCTCATCCTGTTTCCTGGATTAATATTTAAATCACGCCTCCATTTTATGTGTTTTATTTTTTAGCTTAATTACATACCCCTTCCATTGAGTCTTTTTGTTATTAATATTCCCTTTCCCTATCTTTTGCTAAATAGGGTATAAATATGACCTCAACTATGCCAGTAATGGGCATTGTCATTATTTTCTATTTATTGACCGGGTTCCATGTACTCACCTAACCTTAACCTCTGTGAAGTAATTCGTATCATTCTCTTTATATTACCTATGTATTCACTCATAAACTATGTATTCCAAATATAAGAGGGGAACATTTTCCAATTTTGCATCAATTGCATTTGTTTCATTTACTTCATTCAATACATATGCCAGATTCAAGTTAATTTTTCCTACTAATATTGAAAAGTATATATTGTATGAAAATGTAATTTCATACAGGTCAGTCTTTCATCCTGAAAAAAATACATGACCATAGGAATTTTGTGATGATCATCTTTCCATACATTAGTCTTTATTTTAGGAAATGTAGTTGTTACATGATGATTATTTTCAAAAAAGAAAAATTCCATATGTAGAATATAACATATGCAAAGCAGCTGATACTGGATGAGCAGTCACAAAATGTTATTATTTTCCTTTCTGTTTTCCTCACCCAGTTCTTGCTACATGTATTCCTGCTCTGTACTGATGATTAGCAGTTTTAAATGAGATCTATGGTTAGAGATATAGTGAACAACCAACCACGATGTCTCATAAAAAAATTCTTCCAAGAAGTAAACAGTTTAATTTAGTGTTTCATATGTTTGGGATTCACATAATATATGGCTTTATTTTCATCCCATTTTGTTTTCCCTGATGCTTATTGATTATTTCTGAGATTACCCTGGAAAAATTTCATTAGGTTCCATATCTTCTGGGGTTCAAATATAAGAACTATTTTTACATTCTTTTTTTCTTAAAGATTTTATTTATTTGACAGAAAGACAGAGAGAGAGATCACAAGTAGGAAGAGTGGCAGGCAGAGGGAGAGGGAGGAGCCGACTCTCTGCTGAGCAGAGAGCCTGATATGGGACCTGGGATCATGACCTGAGCTGAAGGCAAATGCTTAACTGACCGAGCCACCTAGGTGCTCCTATTTTTATATTCTTAATGCATGCTCAGTTTCAGTTATTGAGGAAAAAAAATCCTGTCAAGTGTTAGTTTAAGGTAAAATTTTTTTATTATGTTATATTAATCACCACACATTACATCATTAGTTTTTGATGTAGTGTTCCATGATTCATTGTTTGCATATAACACCCAGTGCTCCATTCAGTTTGATGCTGGATGCATGTTTCAAAGCTCCTCCTATCCCAAATTAAAGCTTAATTTGACTCCAGGAAACTGCAGGAAATAATAAGGAATAGTTTATTCTTTAAGTCAATTTTCATTTCTTTCTCTTTTTTAGTTCCCCCAAGGTTGAGGCATAGCTAAAGTGAGTGGTTTATTTATTTTTATTTTTTTAAGGAGGTGAGGGGTTGAAAGGGAGAATTTATGTAGCAAGTGATATTTGAAAATATCTCTTGGGTCCTAAAGTCCTTTTTATGGCAACTATCCAAATATAACTGTAGGCATAGATTATTTGAAAGGTCCAATGACAAACAATGCATTTCCCATTTCCACGGCATAGCCTTGTTCTCTCAGGATCTACCTCCATCCCTGGTGGTACAGTCTTCACCCTCTTCTTGGGGATGATCCCACATCCTCTTAAATGGGATGTCTTCAGGACACGTCATATCTGACACATACAATTCTCCATTTGACTCAGAGAAGATGACATCCTTGGATATATAAATGACAGAAGTGCTCTCTATCTTTGCTTCAACATTCTCTACTTTTTGTGACATTACAGACTAAACAAGCCAACATGCTGCCTTCTGGAATTTCCATGAAAAGGAAAATATTACTTATTCCCCAAACTCCAGGGGAAATTTGTTAAGCTTTGCCAAGCGTCCTTTATCATGTATCACTTTTTATTTCTGTACTGAGCAAACACTCATTCCGGGAGTAAGATAACAGCCTTCCTTTCCTGCAGGAATGTTCAGTCACTCCGCGTGGTTCTCATGGGCAGCCACCTCATCTTGGCATTATGCATCTATATTTGCTATACAATCTGACTTCAAAAAATGCTCTACATCATCAGTTCATTTTCATAAAATCTACTCTTCTTTGCATATAGGGCAGTTGTTATAATTGTTTCATGGTAAGATTTAAAGGATAAGTACTATATTTTTATAAGAAACTGGAACTATGAGGACCCTCCGTGTTAGTCTCATTAGAATTTATGACTACGGCCATCCCACCCTGAGCACGCCCGATCTCGTCAGAATTTATGACCTATTTTCAACTTTAGAGGTTTAGGGAAAAAAGAAAAAGATCATAGATAAAATCACATTTAAAACTCTGTTACCTATATCTTACATTAGTTGTCCAATTTTTTGGAATCAGCACATGATGATTTAATATAAAAATAATGCTTATTTAAACTCCAAAACCAGCAAACTTATAATTCTTAACTTAATTTCATATATCTAATAACCCCATTGACAAAATTGTATAATCCATTTATTTCAAAAGTTAAAAAGTAAGATTATTAGCTGCTATATTTAGGCAAAAAAGCAGTTGAAATATATTTATTGTATATTTAGGCACATTGTGAGGAACAAACATAGACAAAAATACTGCTGTCTGAATAAAAAATAACATTTTCTTGGTAGCTTCTGGAAAAATAAATTAAAAGGATATGGAAGCATTGCTTGACATTATACCCAATAAATCTTGGGCTAAAAAGTTTCCCAAATCCAAGAAAATGTACAGTATTGGAATGGGCTTAATGTAATAACAGAAAGAACAATTTAAATTTTAACATTCAAAAGTCCAAGCCCACTGAGAAAACAACTTATTAGTAAACATCTAACACTTCTACAGAGAAACAATTTATTTCCCACAGAGAAAACAACGTACGAACATAAACCTCACTAAAGATAACAATCTGGTTCCAAGGAGCAGATGCTGATCAATAATTCAATATCTAAAATCAAATGATAAGGGAGCAATGGTAAACATTTATTTATGGAATAATAATGTGTATCATTATGTTTCATATCTGGAAAATAGAAAAATTCTACAACATAAACTATGTTTATCCATTTTCACACAAAGGATATGTTTTGGAAATTAGAGGGTAATTGTCAATACCAAAATAAATTTAGATATCTATTATTCACTGTGGGAGATATTTTCATTAAGAACAAACTCAATCATTACTTCTAAATTCCAAGAATTCTTGGTGGAGAAACTATTTATCTAGTAAACTCCACATGGTAATAAACAGGTGAAATCAAGGGATTGAAGAGATAAGCAGAATACTTTGATTTTATCTTAAATTTTATCCTTCCAGATATAAGGCTTTTAATATAAGCCATTGATAATGACAGATGATATAGTTTCCACTGTGTCTCTTCAATTATTTTTGTCTCAATTTATATCCTATAATTGGATAAAGTGATTCAAAATCATGACCTCACTTCCTCCAATACAACAATGATTTAAAACGCAAGGTCATAGCCTTGACTTTATAATAGAGTTTAAGGTATTTTCAATTGCCTACTGGTTTAATTCTATCTGCATATCACACAGATATCTCCATCTCAACATGGCTTGTAATGAATTCTTCATCTTTAACCTCAAACTCTTCCCCCCTGTTATATTCTCCATGTAAATGAATCATATGACTATATATCAATCTATTTAAAGTATCTTAGTGTATTTTGGGGTCTCTAGCACAGAGCCAGTGAATGATATTACCATTATTCACCAACATTTAGACTTCTTTATCTCTTTCCAGGTAATTAAGTATGAAATTAAGTGTGACCATTATTTTCTTTGACCAATAAAAGGCAAATAGAAATGATAAGTATCACTTCAAGGCTGAAAATTTTTATTTCTTTGTGTAATTCTCTATGCACTATTTCTCTGTCATGATAAATATGGATGCTAATTTTGAGACAGAGACTCTTGGAATATTAACCTACCACATGCACAATAGGATCATGTAGACTTTTTTTTTAAAGATTTTATTTATTTATTAATTAATTAATTAATTTATTTATTTATTTATTTGACAGAGAAAGAGAGAGCACAAGCAGGTGGAGCAGCAGGTAGAGGGAGGCGGAGAGAGAGAAGCAGACCCCCCTGCTGAGCTGGGAGCCTGATGCAGGCTCTATCCTAGGACCCTGGGATCATGACCTGAGCTGAAGGCAGACGCTTAACCAACTGAGCCACCCAGGCGCCCCTCATGTAGACTTTGTATTGAGAAATGAATGTTAATTCTGTTATGCTAATATTTGGAAATGTTCATTAAGGAGTCATAACCTAGACTATCCTTATAGATACTATACTTATATTAAGAGATAATCATTAAATATTTTAACTTAAAATTAATTTTGAAATCCCCATCTCTTTCTTCCCCCATCAAATAGGCTTTTAATAATTGATTTAATCTTTTGATTATCTTTGAAATGATTTTCTTTACATTTCACTAGAATTCTTTTTTTTTTTTAAAGATTTTTTATTTATTTATTTGAGAGAGAGAATGAGAGAGAGAGCACATGAGAGGGGAGAGGGTCAGAGGGAGAAGCAGACTCCCTGCCGAGCAGGGAGCCCGATGCGGGACTCGATCCATGGACTCCGGGATCATGACCTGAGCCAAAGGCAGTCGCTTAACCAACTGAGCCACCCAGGCACGCCCTTCACTAGAATTCTTTATCTTCACTCTCAGCATTTTCAAATCTTAACTTCACATCTCGCATTCTTCCAATTTACCCTCCTTAATGTCACAGAAGTGACCTTTTGAAAACAGGAACCTAGGATCATTCCATGTTTTATCTCCTTCCCCCAACAAAAGGACTGAATAGATTGTTACTGTTTGCCAGATGAGTGAGCCATAGGTCTAACAGGATGCAATGAGTACCTACCTATATGCTAGGGCTAACATTCTTCTAGAACCAAAAGAACCTATCAAAGTCCAAAATATCATGGATCTGAGTGATAGAGTGAACTGAAGTTGATAATGGATCAGAGTCAAAATATGTTGTCAATCTAAGATGGTGAACAGGAGGCAGATAACTAAAGTACCAACAATCCAAGGAGATGAGAGTATGGACCAATGAGTTCACTAGCCAAGCAGAACTGTTGTCTAAGTAAAAATCTACATTGCAATAACCAAGATAAGTGCTGTTCCCCAAACTTTTGAAATCTACATAAAAAATAAACTAATCTGCAATGCTTTCACATTAAAACAAATAAACAAAAAATCTTCATCTGCCTGTCACGTTTCCACTTCTTTGGGGCTCAGTGTGTCTAGTTGCTTGGATTATTCCATAAATATTTACTGAGAATTTATGTGCCAGGCAGTGAGTGCTCAAGGCCATTGGTGTACATCAGTGATCACACTGGACAAATCACACTAGCCCAAATGAAGCTAACAGAATAAGAGGGGAAAACGAGAAATAGAGTAAATAAGAAACCTTTGTAGTATGTCAGAAGTTGATAACTATTTTGGAAACAAATGTAAAATAGAAATCCTTATTGTGGGGCAGTGGACAATTTGTTGCACTTTCATAAGGTAGTATATAGATAATCAAACTGAGGAGGTTTGAAAATGACTGAGATAATCATTCCAGGTGTAGAAGAATATTACATAAAGGAACATCGAGCACAGGCATAAGGGTGCATGGGGTGTTAGAATAGCTTGGGGCTTCTGTGGCTGAAATAGAGAAGGTATGCGTAAAAGTATCAGGAAATAATGTTACTGAGATAAACAGAGATGAGATCATGTAGGGGGTCATAGTCTATTTTAATGATTTTGGGTTTTTTCTAAGTGAAATAGGAAATTTCTGCAGGATTTGAGAAGAGGTGTGCCGTGATTTGACTTGTTCTAAATAGTTATTTGCTACTTTGTAGAGAACACATTTTATAAGGACAAGGGCAGAGTAAAGAAAACTGTTAAGAGGCTATTTCAGGCAACCAGATGAGTGGTAACAGTGGCTTCCATCAGACTTGAAACTGGAGAGTGTGAGATGATGTCATATTATGGTATATATTTTTAAGATGGAACTAACAGAATTTGTTTTGGATTAGAAATGGGATTTGAGAGAAGGAGGAAAATCAACACTGACCCCAAATTTCATTGCCTAAGCAACTGGATGAAGACACTATCAGCTATATTAAGGGAAAATCTGGGGTTCATATTTGAACAATTTTGTTTTTTTTAAAGATTTTATTTATTTGACAGAGAGAGAGAGAGCACAAGCAGGGGGAGTGGCAGGCAGAGGGAGAGGGAAAAGCAGGCTCCCCAATGAGCAGGGAGCCCAATGCAGGATGCGGGGCTTGATCCCAAGACGGGCTTGATCCCAGTGTCCTGGGATCATGACCTGAGCTGAAGGCAGACACTTAGCCAGATTTGAACACTTTAAATCTGATATTCAAGTGTAGAGGTTGAGTAGGTATATAGATATGTGAGTCAGGAATTCAGGAAGCACTCTGGAGCATTTCTTCAAGAAAAGGAATTCCTTTTGGTTGTCCTTCCATATGCTTATCATTTAAACTACGTACTGTGCTAATTGTCAATATCTTATTCAAATATTTGGTATCTTTGACATTTTATTCTGGAAAAATAATGCAAATTAACTTTATCATATAAAACCATGCTTCTCATTCACAGATATGTTAGCCAAGACTCAACAAATTTATACAAAAGTTATATGTCTAACTATTGAGAATGTCTCTCATGGAGAAGATTTTTATGAGTTTTTTCTTTTATAGGTTTTTTTCCACCAAACAGTAACATAATTTCTCAATCATTGCATAATTTCAAATTAAGCATAGCTCTAATTATTGATTTTTACCACTACATGCGATTTTTTCCTCCAACAATTCCATGTACTGTTGTTCCTTTGTGATTTAGTTATCATTCTTCAAGTGAATTCACAAATACTTGTATGTTTGTGCTCTGTGATCATAGATGTTTAGAGTCATTTATCATTTAATTCTGTCATGTCCAGCATCATTGATTGTTTCTTGAAGCAGAACACTTCCAAGAAAAGTCTGCACACTTTTCAATATAAATAAATCAAACTTCACAACATGTATGAGCCTCACATAAAGTCACACAAGTTGAGCTCAGTGATTGTCCCTTCAAGCCTTATAAAATTAGCACATTCTTACTTAACATCTATCTTTTTCATTATCATTCTTTATTGTTCATTTTATTTAACACTAAATTTTTAGTAATTCCATTAACATAACTGGGAAGTCCATTTTGAATAAATGCACTGGGGATTTCTATGAATGAAATGCATACATTTCTGTATTAA
The DNA here is from genome assembly GCF_054177405.1 of Leptonychotes weddellii. Lineage (NCBI taxonomy): Eukaryota > Metazoa > Chordata > Mammalia > Carnivora > Phocidae > Leptonychotes > Leptonychotes weddellii. Next base: position 101,712,811 of record NC_138369.1, on the reverse strand, counting down.
TCTAGATCAAGCTATTACATTAAGTAAGAACTGAATACGCATATGTTCCTACTTTATTTGCTGGCTGAAAAGCATATATGCAAAAGCATATATACAAATATGTCATACTTCTCTTTTGCATCAGAGATTAAAATCCATGAATGCATGAACTGCATTTAATTCAAAATTGACTTTCATTTACAAATCTTAAAATGGTAAATCTCAAGATGATAAAATGGCAGGATATCCTCAGCCCTCAGCAGTGTTTTTACGTGTAACAGCCACTCAATGGAAGTGCATTTAGTAACTGAATACATGAAAAAAAGACAATGTAACATTGGGGCTAATCACAAATTACAGTAACTCTTGGGGCATCTGGGTGACAAAATTGGTTAAGTCTCCGACTCTTGGTTTCAGCTCAGGAGAGGCCCACATTGGGCTCCATGCTCAGCATGGAATCTGTTTAAGATTCTTTCTCCCTCTCCCTCTGCCCCTCCCCCCTGCACAATCTCTCTCTCTATCAAATAAATAAATCTTTAAAAAAGAAGAAATTACAGTACAGGTAACAAAATATCACTCAGTTAAACACTTTGCTGGTTATTTGACAGAAGGAGAATACTATATATGTTAGTGTAAGGGTAAGCTAAATGAAATACAGTGGGTGGGGGGATGGGTTCAATAGGATATAGGGATTAAGTAGGGCACTTGTGATGAGCACCAGGTGTTGTAAAGAAGTGTTGAATCACTAAATTGGACACCTGAAACTAGTATTACACTGTATGTTAACTAACTGGAATTTAAATAAAAACTTAAAAAAAGGAAAAAAAATTAATGAGATACATCTAAAATCTAGTTAAATTTGAAATGGGTCAGACAACCTCACACATTGTGTCTTCTCATGCTACGTAGACACCTTAAAATTGTACATTTAGCCAGTCTGGGAAGATATAAGACTACAATTTAGTGTGATTCCTTAAAAAACAATTATTCTGGAGAATGTTTGGAGGGGAGCCCTGTGTTGTGAATGGGGTGTGTTTAAACTTGCCGCAGGTTCGGGTGCTATACTCTGCAGCTGTTAGGGTGTGAGGATGCTGGGGGCCAAGGCTGGCATTGCACAGACGTAGTTCCAGATGCATAGCCTGGGAAGTACAGCCAAGGGGTCTCAGGCACTGCCCTTGTGCTTTCCCTGTATTTTGTGATCCAAAACTAATAAATTATTTTTAAAGAAAACAAAACAAAACAAAACAAAAAAACACAACTATTTCATCCTAAGTAAGATATGCAATTTTTATATGAACACTATTAATGAAAACAACTTATTTCTCCTTAACTTTCTGGGATCAAACAACGGTTTCTTAACAAATCACTTTCTGTTTAAAGATGAATTTTTCAAAGCATATAAAAATGTCAGTTCACACCATTGGGACAATTAAGAAAAATGAAAACATATGAAGCTTAGACTCTACTTGGTACTTACCAATCCTTAAATAAAGTTAATGCTTATAAATTCTGCAAGCCCCAGCTATTTTTATTTTTTCTTAATTTCAATATATATTCTCATTGCTTTTATTTTAAGTACATACAGGACATCTGTGAGAATAATGGAGTATTTTTACCCTTATAGTTTAACATCATCTATCTTTGTCTGAACTCAAACAGAAACTATCATTTTGGTGAGTCCTGCTGTCAGCACCATTGTGTTTGGTTCTGTTTTCATGTAATCTAAAGCTTCTGTGTAAAGCTGTCTGTTCATTTTGCACAAAAAAAAAACAAAAAAAAAAAACATAAAACTCTTTTGAAGGTTTTCTATCACACTGAGATATGCATGTCAATGAGTCCAGAGAATATAATACTTAATCTTTACTACATAACATATGTTGTAGGAGCATTACTATTTGCTGGTTTATAAGTCTCAGATGGAACATAGCTGATATATTCAGAAGAGTAGTTATTTTTTATCAGTGTGCTTTAATCTCTCTCAAAAAGTTAACAGTAACACTATTGTAAGATATCACTTTGCTTGTGATGGTGGTGTTGTCCACAGTGGAAACAGCATAATGAAAACTGCTTTTTATTACAGTCACATCTTATATCAAGATAATAAATTGTGTGGATTCTTCTGTGGCAGTAGATGAAAGACAAATATGTTTTTCTTTTTTCTTTTTTCAAAAAGGAAACTCAGTATTTCAGCTGAGGCTGTGACAGAGCCTGGCAATTCCTTCAGGTAAGTGTGTGGGCTTATTTAAAACTTTTTATAAAACAAAACAAAACAAAAATAATTAGGCTTAAGAGGAAAATATCTTCTTTTAGTCATGTTCCAAGTGTTATTAGAGCTGTGTATTACTTAAAATAGGTACAGAATTAACACCTGAGAGTACCTAATTCCTTAATCATCTAAGTGTTATTTCTATCTCAGAAAGTTTGAGAGAAATAAACCACCATGGGTTAAGGAAAGAGTGTTTGAATCCTTAGTATTTCTTATGCCTGAATGCAAAGTTTTAAAGTAAATCCTACTACCCACTGATTTAGAATTATAACAAATACAAATAGCTATTTATCTCAATGCAAGTAAGTGATTTGCAATTTTTTTAAAGATTTTATTTATTTATTTGAGAGAGAGAGAGACATGGAGAGAGAGAGAATTGGGGCAGGGGGGAGTAACAGAGGGGTTAGAGTGAGGGAGAGAATCTCCAGCAGACTCTGTGCTAAGCTCAGAACCCTCTGAGGGGCTGGATTTCATGACCCTGACATCATGATCCTGACATCATGACCCCAGCCAAACCAAGAGTCTGACACTTAACCAACTGTCCCACCCAGGCGCCCCAAGTGTTTGCAATTTGCAAATACTTCTAAATACATTCTTAATGAAATTTCTGGCCTTTTGTTATTTAGGTAGTTGTGTTCATCCCTTAAATTCAATTTCACTTGACATAAATTTTCTTCATATAAACACAAAATACCCCACCCTTACACAATCAGATCTTACACTGTTCCGTATTTGTTTCTTAAGCCATGCTTTATGAATAACTTACATAGTTATATAAAGATGCAATCCAGTCCTTCTTTCAATTTCTTAAATATTCTTTTCATCAATTAGAAAGCTAAATTATTATCACATGCAGTTTGGAGTTAACGGTTTTGACAAAACTTGGCCAACTGCACTGCTGAGAACAGTCTAGAAGCCCTCTGTATATATATTAAAACAAAAATTTCAACTACTCTCAGAAAAGCTAAAATCAAACAAAAATATCACCAACAATAACAATACACCAGCAAAAAGAGATCCCACATTAACTTCCATCAGAAGATGATCTCATGGCTTAACAAATAAACATTATTTACAAGAAAATTTTAGGATAAATATAAACCAGCAAATACTTTCACCACCACCATGCTTATCATATTCATATCATATTTATCATAAAATAGTCACAATATTTGCCAAGATTCCCATATCTCACATCACCTGCTAAAATATACCAGCTAGGAATGGTACTGTGAATAGTGGACACAGGAACTGAAAGCAGCCATGGAGACTTGAGTTGTCCTAAGAGTAGATACTTTCAATACCTTAACCCTTTACTCTTTTCATTTTGTTCCAGTTTTATAGTTGTTTTTGGCAGGTAGGCACCTCCGGCTTATCAGTTACTGTGTCAGAGTCTCAGAACTGGAAGTCCTTGATGTAACTATAATTTTAACCAGTTTATTTTCTTTCCTCTGTTTCTCCCTGCTCCCATATTCCTCTTATGTAATTTAATTTTCACTTTACAATAATATATCAAATGACTTTTAAAATAAATAAAAAATAAATGCGTTAAATAAATGCGTCTATCATAATTTTGACTGTTAAATCTATTAACATGCTTATTAACGATCCCAGTTGAGTGTCATTAGGTGGTTTTAGAAATCGAGGATGCAATTCATATTTCCTTAGAACTTTGAAGTCTATCAGCATCCAGGGTGGAAGATACAAACTTATACACCTGTACACTTATTTTCTTCAGACAGTGTGTGTGCATGTGTGTGTATTTGTCTCAGTGAGAGTCTCATTGTATTCACTCTATTCTATCTGGGATCTTTTTGGATTTATCTCTGCACTGGTGACCTTAATTTCTATATGTTATGTCTATATGGGAGCAGGTATTTTTCATTCTAAATGCTATGCCTTCTTTGGAAGCCCCTTCCAACCTAAAGATCACTATGTTTATTTCTTCTAGGAGAAAATTTGTCTTACTATTTCTTTGACATATTTTTTTTTTCTCCAAACTTCTCTTGAAACTCCTATTGGATGAACAGTTCTCCAAAATAACCCAACTTTTCTCTTAATTTTTCCAAATTTAGTCCAAACTTTTCTCTTAATTTTCATGTATCTTTTTTTTTGTTTTGTTTCATAATTTAATTTTGAGTTACATGACTCTGTCTACATGGTAATTAATACAAAATTTAGTTGATGTTTAAACTATTTTGTTTTCCATTGTGCATTTCAACTTCAAATTCAAAAATAAAATTTGTATTTCCAATATATATAGGACTCTCATACCAGAAACTCATAGTTTAGCTCATCAGAATTCTCTGTACTATTTATCACTCTGGATAAACTCTTCCTAGCACCTTTCTGATAATCATTGATTTTGTGTTTGGAGTACCTATAAATGGCCCCTTCCTTTAAGACAGTGGTCTCTAACATGCATTTTGAGCTACTGTTCCTCTGGGTTTTGTTTCTCTGTATGTGACTGTGTGCGTGTGTATATTTGTCTTTTGGCTTTCTGTCATTCAATAAGTCTGCAAAAATTCTGCTTACTATCGCGCTTGTTTTTTTTCCTAATACTGATATTTATTTGTAATCTACATATTTTTCTGTTATTTTAAATAATCTATCATCTTGATCTATGTTCCTAAGTATTATTTCAATAATTATTTTACTTTTTATGTCTTCTGTATTCAATGTTAGGCATTTATAATTTCCCAGAAAGGTATACCTGTAAATATTTCAACTTGTTGGCATATTCCCTCAGCAAAACAAAACCAAACAAAACAAAAAACCTGTTACACTTTCTTTAATATAGGTTTCTTGGTTGTACATTCTCTTTATTTTTGTTTTTCTTAATGAGTTTTTCTGCACCTTCACTTTTGGAAGATTGGTATTTTGGAAGACTTAGTATTTTAGTTTGACAGTATTTTTCTTTGAAATGCCTGAAGATACCATTCCATTTTTTTTTTTTTTGGTTTCCATTATTTCATTTGAGAAACTTTATTGTTGCTCCTTTAAAGGTTATATGTCTTACCTTCCTTTCTTTAATACAATTTTTATCCCCCCCCCCCCCACCATCCAGCAACATTCCTTTGATTCCCAGCAGCATGTGAGTGTGTATACAATATATACTAAAATCCTTTCTAGGCCTTATTTTCTTCCTCTTTCATTCTTGTGAGGTTTGGTGTATTTTGACTCCATCCTTACTACCAGGCTTTGGGATTTGAGATTCCTACCCAAAGAGTTGGATGTTCACCAAGTCACCTCCATCTGTGATTTGAACTCGATTTTTGTTCCACCAGCCCAGTGAATGTGTTGTACACGTCACTCAATATCTTGAGTGAGAAAATGTCCCAACAGGAAAAATAAATACTGCTAATTTGGTTTCATTTCTCCAGGCTTTTCTCCTTTCTCAGATTTTGGCCTAGAAATTCCTCAATGCCTTGGCAGCTTTCAATTTATTCTTTCAGCACAAAATTTTCAACATCTAATATTCTCTAGACCATATTATAACTTTCTCATCATGGAGCACACATTATAGTATAATTTCTCTGTTAGGAATAAAATGTAATGCTAATATAATATAGTGAAAGAGACCTTGTGTATGAAACAGGTGGGGTGGACATTACTGGCTCTAGAACTTACTGAGTTGGCTGAGGCTTTGCTGGACCTACAGCAAAGTTCCACTTTTTACCTTGTCCAATCCTGCTGCCCCTTTCTTTACAAAGGTGTTGATTCCTAATAAGTATTTCATACCCTGTGATGGGCTTAATTGTGTCCCTGAAAACTTTATGTTTTTAAGTTCTTAACCTCCCTACTTCAAATGTGTCTGTATTTGGAGATAGGGTCTTTACAAAGGGTAACTAAGAATAAATGATGTCAGTAGGGTGGGCCTTATAAAGTTATAAGTTGTCTTTATAAAAAGAGGAGCTTAGGACACAGACATGTACAGAGGGAAGACCATGGGAAGACACAAAGAGAAGGTAGCCATTACAGGTCAAGGAGAAAGGCTTTCAGATGAAAACAATCCTGTTGGCACCTTGAATTTGGACTTCTGGACTCCAAAAGTGTGAGGAAATAATTTACGTGGTTTAAGTTCTGTGGTACTTTCTTATGGTAGGCCTAGAAAGCACAGAAAATAATGAAGAACTAAGGGCTAAAAGCAGTTAACTGAAACCCAGATGGACATGATTATATATAAAGAAAATCTCTTCTGCAAAGGGAGACTGAAGAGACCCAGGGGAAAGCCCAGTACTTAGTAACTGAATTGGCTAAAATTCAGACAATTAAATACTCAACCAAGGCAGGTCATGACCCCAAGGTCTGGGCCCTGATTTTGAAAACCTGGGATTATGACACATGGAATGGAGGCATGTGGTGAGGACTACTAAATATTTTAAATCTCTGAGCCAGTGACTTCTGTCCTAGTAGCGTTAGCACTTCCACAGTTCTAGAAGGTAATACAGAGGCCTCTATTCCCTCTCAGGCAGCAATGCAAGAGATGCCCTCCTCCACCATGAATTTTCCACCACCTCCCTTCATGGTCACTAGGGCCATAACTAGGGATAAATTAAGGTATACCTAGGCTGAGGACAAGCTGGAGCCCATTGCAGAATAAGGGGACTATACAACTCAAAGTAGTTGCAAGAGCTAATGTGCATACACTGACAGGAGCTCAGGAGTACTCACATACTATTCAAAGTCAAGAAATGACTTGTATTCATCTCCAAATTCATCTCTAGGAGGTATGTGAGCACTAATGGTATGTTAATAATAGGGTAAATATATCAATTAATCTGAAAATGTATTTGCCATACTTTAAAATTTTTCAAAATTTACTGATTTACTAAAGGAATATCTACTGATAATGATGATGATAGGTAGCATTTGTTTATTATATACTCAGAAATTCGTTAGGTGCATAGTTCATCCAATATAAGATTTTCAGCAATGAAAAAATGTGGATGAGGGACCGATTTCAGTATTAAACAGGGTGGTCAGGGTAGGACCCAGAGAAGAGGCAAAATCTGGGCAAAGAATACAAGGAGATAAGGGAGTAATCCTAGTGAATTCTCAAGATAAGAATATTCCAGGAAGAGAGAACAGGGTGGGAACACAGGCCTTGAGATAGATGTAGGCCTGTCTGAATGATGTGTCTGAGGAAGAAAAAGAAAGCCACAAAATTGTTACAGAGGAGAGTGATAGCAGAAGAGATCAGAAAGATAATGGGGGCAAATTGTAAGGCACCTTAGTAGTAGGGAGAAGAAACATCCCAGGTTCCCAGGCCAAATTATCTGTATGTCTACCACTCTGTCATAGGTTCTATCACTCCTTCTTTCACTCTCTAATCTGCTTTAGATCATAAATTGTATGGTCACCCTACTTATAGGCATTATAGATATCTTGGTGTTTATATTAAATGTAAAGAGTAGTTTAAAGCAGAAGAGTGATGTAATCTGATTTATGTTCTAAAAGATTTGCTTTGGCAACTGTATTTTCAGGGTCTAAGGCTCTTGGATATTAACAGGAAAGACTTATAGAAAGCTGTTACAGAAATCCAAGAGAGAGGTGATGGTGGCTCAAGCTAGAGTGGTAGTAGAGGTAAAAAAAAATGCTTGGAATTTAATACTTTTTAAAGTAGAACTAGCATGATTTTATGATGGTCTGAATGTAGTGTTTTTTGTGTTGTTGTTGTTGTTGTTGTTTAATAAATAAAGGATTCTAGGGTAAAATAAATAAAGACTTTTGTTTTGGCCTGAGAAACCAGAAGGAAGATTTTTTTTTTCCATCAACTGAAATAGTGAAGCCTACAGGAAGATAAGATTTTTGTGAGATGATCCTGAGTTTATATTTGGACATGTTAAATTTAAGATATCTAAGAGACAACCAGATGGTGATGAATGTATGTGTTAAGTATGACAATTTAAGTATGGGAATTTACAAAAGAATTATGGATTAGAGATATAAATTTGAGAGTTGTCAGTATTTAAGTCATGAGGATGGATGAGATCATCAAGGACTAGGCCCAGGACCCCTTCAATTTTAAAAGTCAGAGAGAAGGGAAGGATGCAGCAACAGAGACCAAGAGCAACTCCAGTGACATGGGAGAAAATCAAGAGAGTATTTAGTCCTGAAAGTCAAGTGAAGAAAGTATATTAAGGAGAAAAGAGCTGTGTCAAATGCTTCTGATAAATCAAATAAAACCAGGATGCAAATAGACCACTAAATATAGGAAACTGTGTATCATTAGTGACAGTGATGAAATCAGATTCTGTGGAGTGATGAGGGGTCAAAAGCCTGACTGGAATGGAATTAAGAGAGAATGAGAGGAGAGGAAACTGGAGACTTCAAGTCTATCCCCCATCCAAAAAAAAATAAAACAGACCAATAACAAAAGAAAAAAAAAAATAGTAATTCACCAAGGGCCAGGCTGCAGTGAAAATAGTTCAGGTATTAATTTACTTCCCTGGTCCCTTTCCCATTTCCATCATTTCTTAGGTATGTAACATTAAGAAGAATAGTAACTTCTCTCAACCTAAATTTACAGGAAACTGTGTGTGTTATTATTACCCATCTCAGCATGTTGATAGAGTGGGTAGTGTTCAATAGACTTTATTAGAGTGTGGTCCTCTATTGAAAATATCTAAAACATAGTACATTTTCAAAAGCAGTCATTTCTATTTTTATTGTTACTACTACTACTACTACTACTGTTATTACTATTCTTATCAATTGCTCTTCGGTTTTTACTTAACTCAAGGGTGGTGGGTAGTGCCTTGACCTTTTATTTTTCCTTACATTTTTATAATTCTCTAATTCTTTTCTCTGTCATCATCCTGCCACCATCTCTTTCTCTGAAACCAAAAGTAAACTAATGAACAAACATACAAAGCAAACAAATTTTTCTTGCTTAATCTTTGGGAAGAACTACATATTCTTATATCCTTCAAAGTACAGTCACAAGATAAGGAATTGTCTTCATTGAAAATATCTCTCATATCTTATATTACAACTCCTTGCCAGGGCGAGGCTGAAGCAGAAAGACAAATGTGAAGGAGGTAGATTTTGTAACTGTGTCTCTAATGTTCCACACATTCCTGGATCAAGATCTTGTCATATGCTGCATGCTCTGCTTAAAATGTACACCTCTTTCTTTTCCTAACTAGTTCTTACTTGTTTTACTCCAGGGTCCCACACTCTAATGCCTTTCCAAACTACAATACCTATTGTCCCTAGCCCACATAAGCATTTCAGGTGTACTGAATATCTATACAAGTTGTATTTGTTTTAAAGGTGGGAGAAATAAGTGTGAGGAAGAGAAACATTAACATACTTTGTACCAGCTGTCCATTCTCCCATTTCCTCTTTTCTAGGACTAACACAAGGTATTCTGACATTCCCACATTTGGAGTGGATAAGAATGATGGTAAATATGGTTCATCTTCACAGATTACAACTTTCACTATTTAATTTATTTCACATAAACTATTTTTTTATTTTTTATTTTATTTATTTTATTTTATTATGTTATGTAAATGAAGGGGAAATCACATAAACTATTAATCAGGAGAACAATTACTCATCATCATCCTTAGTACTTCTACTGGATGGAATTCCTAGATTGTAAGATATGTTTTCTTTATCTTGATATTCTCAGTAATACCATATGGTTTGGAATATAGTTAGCATTCACATTGTTTAACTAAACTGAATCAGATTTTGTTTCATCAAAACCTTGATATAAATGTTTCCTATATTTAGATACAATGACAGATAATTTATTCATATCTATTTTTTAAGCCTCTTACTGTGACTTCTGTTCTCACTTATAAAATATTTCTTACTGGGGCGCCTGAGTGGCTCAGTCGTTAAGCGTCTGCCTTCAGCTCAGGTCATGATCCCAGGGTCCTGGGATGGAGCCCCACATCAGGCTCCCTGCTCTGCGGGAGGCCTCCTTCTCCCTCTCCCACTCCCCCTGCTTGTGTTCCCTCTCTCGCTGTGTCTCTCTCTGTGAAATAAATAAAATCTTAAAAAAAAAAAAAGTTTCTTACTGATCCTTTTAACCTCATGTAGGATGATGAATTTATCCTTTAGCTGTAGCCTTAAAAGAAGTCTCAGGTTCTCAATCTACTGACATTTAATGAAGAAAGAGTGACAGTGTTGCTCAATTTTCACTATACTGATTTCTTTGACCACAAGTTCTCGTACTTGCATTGCACTGCATAACATAGAGCCACATGCTGATATGTATAAGATAGTAGTTTATATAGTAACATGATGTTGAGTTTCAGTATATGTAATATTAGATATTCAAAGATCTCAACATGCTAAAAAGAACTACCAAAAATTAGGGCAGTAGGTGAATTAGGAGCTATTTAAGGATCCTAGAATTATCACAATAACCAGGGACTATCCTCTAACTTCAAACTCAATCCCTAAAAAGAGAACAGAGGAGGGGTACAGTGTTGTCAAGTGTCCAGGATGAGAAGGTTCTTTTCTTTTCCCCATGAAGTGGAAAAGGGGAGTGGTCAATCCAACAACAAAGGAATCACCTTGCAACAAAGCTATCTTGTTGCTTTATGAGATGCTACATCTGAAGATCTACTCCAGAGTTTCCAAGAAAAAGGAATTTGGTAGAAATATTCTTACATCACTATTTAAAGAATGTCCTAATGTTGGGAAAATCCATGAATATGGAGACTGGTGTTTAATTCTGGTATAAAGATTATGGAGGTAAGAAATGTGACTAGAGTCATACAAACAAGAAGAAAAGCATAGGATTCACTCCATTGGAATTTAGTTGAAGCTTGTAAAAGAGGATTTCATAAATTTCTGTGGTTTCTGTGCAGGGATCACATCTCCCAAATCAGAGTATAGAGCACCAGCAGCAAATGGAATCAGGTGGACATTTGACCTGAGCTGGAACTGGGCTATCTCTCTACCATGGTCAGTGGCAGCTTCCATATGATGTTCATGTTCCCTCCCCTTCATTAACTCTAGCATTACAGGAAATTGGCCTTAAAGGGGATGTGATTAGACAGCGTCACAAAGTCAGGTTTTGCCTTTTATCTCCCTAGCTGCTAACACTATTAAATGACGGGTATGCCTTAAGTCTGTATTTGAGGGTGGGCAAGATATGAAATTTAAATTGAGCTTGAGATTGAAGTTTTAAATTAGATTTAACTTTTCATAAACAAAAGTGACCAGAAAATTATAGCATGTACCCAGGATACTATTTAAGGAATGAGAAGTGAGGATATGATATACAATAACTGGATAGGAAATACCAATAACATTTTAAGTTCATACCACTTTGAGATTCCTTTATAAACTAGATTATATCTAAATACCAAAATATTGTATGTGACTTATACAGAGAAAGGGGTAAGAGACAGAGGGTTAATATTTTTTCCAACTTTACAGAGCTATAACCAACTAATAAAAGTTGTATATATTTAAGGTGTACAATGTAATGATTTGATAGATGTATATTTTATGAAATGATTGCCCCAATAAAGCTAATTAACATATCCATCACCTTACATAGTTGCCACTTGGTGTGTATGTGTGATGAGAACACTTAAGCTCTGTTCTCTTAACAAATTTCAAGTATACAATATTATTAACTATAGTCACCATACTGTGTATTATATCACCAGAACTTATTCATCTCATTACTGAAAATTTGTATTCTTTGACCAACATCTCACCATTCTCCCCACTTCCCAGAGGGACAGAGTAGACAGGTCTCCACTGAGAAGGAATTCAAATAATTTCTGTAGATATTTCCTCCTCCAGGAAGTAGGACGTAACTCCCATTCCTTCAAATGTGATCTGATCACAGTGACTCCTCAAAGACTAGAAAGGGGGAAAAATAATATTACAATGTAGAAACCTAGCCAACACTATACACAATCAGGTGATCAAAGTTAAGATCAACAGTCATTAAGACATACCTTTGATAAGACGTGATGAGAATGGCAACTTATCATTGTGGTCTGCCTCTCCAAAACCCATAACCCTAGTCAAACCATGAGATTTACATCAGAAAAATCCTAAAAGATATTTTTCAAAATATCTGACCAGAATCCCTCAAAACTATCAAGGTCATTAAAACAGAGATTTTTTTTTTTTTAACCATCACAGTCTACAATTAAATGTAATATTTCCACAGTGACATGACAGCAAAATGGATAGAATCGTGGAACAGAAAAAAGATGTATGGAAAAACTAAGAAAATATGAATAAACTATAAACTTTAGTTAATTATGTACTGCTACCAGTTCATTAATCATGACAAATGTACCATGCTAATGTAGATATTAATAATAGAAGAAACCAAGTGTGGGGTACACATTGTACTCTCTGTACTTTATGGACAACTTTTCTGTAAATCTGAATCTATCCTAAATTTTTAAAAATATATATTAAAGAGAATCAAAGTAATAGGGTTCCAGCCATGTGGTAATGGACCTTCCAGCCTCAGTCAAATCAGCTGCTACCACATGAAGCAGAGATACGACATTGTCATCAAGCCTTGATTACCCCCACATAACCATGAGAAAATAAGTTTTTGCTGTTGTTTTAAGCCATTAAATTTTGGAATGGTTTGTTATTCAATAATATGTAGCTACAACAAAATTTGGTTCCGGAAATAGCGTACTACTGAAACAAAAAACTAAAACTTGTGGAATTAGCTTTGAAACTGAGTGATAGGAAAATCTCTCAAGGTAAAGGCTGTAAGAACAGTGATACTGTTATTGGATATAAGAGGAAAGTGAAATAGCTTTTGCCAGTACCATTACTTGAGATGATCTGGGAAGCAGAAATGGTATCTAGTTAGCTCATGGATATAGCCTAGTAAGTCTCCAGGAAGAATGCTGCGGATACTAACTAGCTTGTTATGAAAGAGGGCAAATCTGTGAGAAGAGCTAAAATTAACTCTTCAGTCTTCAGGTACATTTAAAAGGAAAAATAAGGGAACAGGATTGTGCTTGAAAATAAAACTTTCTCACTCCAAGCCTTTAAACAATACATTATCATGGTAAAAAAAAAAAAAAAATGGCTTCAGGTAAAAGATTAAATCCAGTGTGATATTAAATTCAGTAAAGTGGCCTCTGAGTCAAAAATATCAATGATGGATCCTGCAAGACCCTTTGCTAAGATTTCAGAAAGATTTAAGGATGTGCTTCACAGACCCATGCAGCTAGGCAAGGGGACTTGTAAGCATTTTCAGAGTGTTGCTCAACAGAAGCCTTAAATGTGACCTAAGGTAAAGAAAGGTCTTCTTTCTCTCACATTTTGTTCACTGATTTAAATATAAATAGCATAAAAAAATTCACAAAGTTTTCAAAAGATTAATCTACTTGAACTGGAAGAGACAGAGACAGTTTAAAATGAAGACTGGCCTCTACACCCATCCAGGAGGATGACCCAGGCTGAGAAAGCTAGCAGCTGCAAATCTGAAGTATTTCTAATGTGAAAGGGCAGAGCCAAGACCTCAGAGAGTAAAACCAAGAACTACACAAGAGCATTTTCAGGGAGCAAAACTGAGTACTAATCAAAAAACTGGCAATATGTACCCAGAAATTTCAGAATTGCTATCAAGTAATAACTTCTATGTGGCTCCCATTTTCCTCCTTTTTGCGGATGGAGGGAACGACATTTTTAATTTTAGCTCTAAGTTTTAGTTTTTTAGGCCAATAGAGAACACACCTATAGAACAACTTCCATACCTGTATCTCCTGATATACATGAAATTGGATTTGAGTATGATGACTAATGAGATAAATCTTTACATCTTCTAGGGAGGAAGAGTATTTTACATGTGAGAGTTATGTAAATAACTGTGGCTAGAGGGTAGAATGTTTCAGATTAAAGAGAACTATAAATTCTTTGTCACTACCCTCACAGAAATGTGTGGTCTATTTCGCTACCCACTTGAATCTGAACTGAGTAACTGGGTCTGTGACTGTTCAATAGAAGACAGTGAAAGTGACTCTGTGTCACTTACCTAAACCTTTTAAGAAAACTGTCAAGCTCTGTTATCTTCCCTCTAGAAGTCTAGGCTGCCATGATAAAAGCCCAGAGAACTCTGCAGAAGACAATTTAGGCCTAGTTTATAAGTCCCAGCTAAATTTTCAGTCAACAACCCGTCACGCTGCAATAACATCTTCTGGCCTCAGTCCAGGTACTCCACATAGAAAAGAGCTCCACATAGAAAAGAGGTACCCTATTCCCACTGAGCGTTGCCCAAATAAAGAAAAAAAAAATCATTAGCCGGCATATTGTTGTTTCAAAACTTAGTATTAGAGGGGCACCTGGGTGGCTCAGTCAGTTGAGCGCCTGACTCTCGATTTTGGCTCAGGTCATGATCTCAGGGTCATGGGATCCAGCCCCGCATTAGGCTTCACACTCAGTGGGGAGTCTGCTTGGGATTCTCTCTCTCCCTCTCCCTCTGCATCCCCCCGCCCCAGCTCGCGTGCTTCTCTCTCTAAAATAAATAAATAAATCTTTAAAAAAAAAGAAACCGTATTGGAGGTAGTTTACATACAACACTAAATAATCAAAATACAAACTCTCCTCTCTTTCCCTTTAATGACAATGACAGCAAACTTAATGTAGGTTGGAGTAAATTTGAATAAAAAAATCTTTCTATTAGCAATTTTTAAATAAATAACACAAGTGAGTGATTGAAATAATCTGAATACTCATCACTAAATGCTACAAATATATTTTCCCTCTTTCTCTAAAATAGGATTTTTGTTGTTCTTGTTTTTTTTTTTAATTGTATTTATTTATTTGACAGAGAGAGACACAGCGAGAGAGGGAACACAAGCAGGGGGAGTGGGAGAGGGAGAAGCAGGCTTCCCGCGGAGCAGGGAGCCCGATGCGGGGCTCGATCCCAGGACCCTGGGATCATGACCTGAGCCGAAGGCAGACGCTTAACAACTGAGTCACCCAGGTGCCCCTTGATGTTCCTGTTAAACCAAATTACTTTCATTCATTTGATACTTATTTCAATGTGATGACCTTCTAAATTAACCCTATACTAAAATTTAATGATATTTATGAACTATATACATACTAGTGATTAAAATGAAATTTTTGATTATTTCAAAAACCATTAAATCATTAAATTGTCATGACAGAAATAACCTTGAAGTAAAGTCTTACATAATGCATTTTAGTTTCCTTCATAGTTGAACTTGATGGTATTATCTGAAAATTTACACATTTGTATTTATTTCCCATAAATTTAATTGCCTCAATTTCGTAAGTTCTTCATTTTTACATATAGTATGCCATCTAGTGACAAAAAAATAAATATAACAAGCATACGCTTAAGTAATCTTGGGAGAAAAAGCTATGTAATAATATGTGCTTGATATTGATTTACTATAGAAAATAAATTACATCTTTATTTTTTTCTTAAAATTATTTTCAAATTTGGAAAACCATTTAAAATATCATCACCTATAAGATATTCCATGGCATATGTATGCAATATACCCCTTGTCTGTTAAAATCTAGTTTCAAGTAGTGATGATGCTTAGTGTACTCTATCAAATAATATTAATTTTTTACTGTAATTAGGATTTAAATCCTATCACTTAAGCTTTGATATTCTGCTTATTTTACAAAATAGAGCTCACTAGCTTGTCTAGCAGTTAACAAAAATAACTAATACCTTTTATCTCTACAGAGTGCTCTACACATACACACAAAACAGCAGATTTCTTTTCAGATGAGTATATTCTTCATAACAATACAATGCATTTTATATTCTACAAATAAAACATTATTTCCATATATCTCATATACTGTCTATCTAGGTCATCTTATAGATGCAAGTATTGAGACTTAGAAAGATTATGTGCTTTGTCTCTGACAATAAGTAGCAAAAATAGGACTTCAAAAGAGGAATTCTTATGCAAAAATCAAAATTAAAACTATAATGTGCTAATAAAATTTCAAATATAAAATATGTTTGACATAGAGTTTGTGGCTAAGATTTTTTTCTTTATAATTCTAAGCCTCTCATTCATTTTTATAAACAAATTCTTGACCATCTTTCAGATAAGGGATACAATATATGGATATTCCATAGGTATTTCCCCAAACTTACTCCTTGTCAAGAAACTTATGAGATTAAGCAATATAGAGCAGAATTTGTAAAACTTTGTTTTTTAGCTACCCTGAGTGCCTAATCAAACCTGTGGAAACTTTCTCCTAAAAAAAAAAATTCCGCTTCTAAAGCCCATCAAAGCGATCTTTAGGAATACTGTGTTAAGTAGGGAAACTTGACCTTGAGGATTACTTCCATTTACCTGCCACTAGCAAGCTCTTTGACCTTTAGTTTCTCCTTTTTTTTAGCCTTTTTGACAAGTTTTCCTTTAAATGTGATCATGTTCCCTATAAAAATGTGTACCACCTGATAATTATGCTCAATTTATGTACTAGACGAAACACCTTGAAATACATATATGTGTGTATGTGTGTGTGCGTGTGTGTATGCATATGTATATACATACCAATATTGAACTCATCTTTTGTATTTTTCAATATCCTAAATAGTTCATTAACTATATGCATGATTTGAATTTTTTAGGTGGGATGGCATACAATAGAAAATTAGCTTTTGGGGGGCCTGGGTGGCTCAGTCAGTTAAGTGTCTGCCTTCAGCTCAGGTCATGATCCCAGGGTCCTGGGATCAAGCCCCGCCTCAGGCTCCCTGCTTAGTTGGGAGCCCGCTTCTCCCTCTCCTGCTCCCCCTGCTTGTACTCCCTCTCTGTGTCAAATAAATAAATAAAATCTTTAAAAAAATTTAGCTTTTGAATATAAACCTTTATGAAAAAATAAAATATTTTCTACTTTTTATATTCTTTGCATTTATAAGAACTAGGCCTTGCAGACCTAATCAAAGAGATTAACCTAAGGGAATCCTTAACCAGGAAATACCACCTGTCCTGGTCTCAGGGGTTTGTATGGAGAAAGCCACAGATATAAAAGCAAGAATCTAGGCAGATGTCTTAATCTGACTTGAACATATTTCAAACCTGAGAGTGAAGGCTTTCACACATCTTTGGACACTCCATATGTGAGATTTGCGAAGGAGACGCTCTGTACAATGTTATTTTCCAACAACAGTGGAGAAAAAAGGGAAGATCGGCATTGTTATTTAGCAAGATCGATTAGCTGGCACTCTTGAATATCCTTCATTTAGCATAGTGAGACCCAGAAATCTGCACATGCTTTTTCGAATCAATAGAAGGAACCAAACTGAGAGCCAAGAAGACTTCTATAAATGTGCTATAGCTCAAAAGGTAAGTCACTGTGAAGTGGAAGCTGAAGACAACTCAGGCAAGAATCCAAATGTAGAATGTGGCAGACATTCAAAGATAAGGGCCAAAGGATGATGAAGCAGCAGAAAAGATTACTAGTAAAGAACTACCAACCCAAATTAATGTAAAAGATCAGATCCGAGATAATCCAGCCACAAACATCAGACACATACTATCTGAATGCCCAGGACTGGGACTGAACCAAATCCATCTCAGAGCATACCAGTCCAAAAGAATTTAGAAGACATCTTATGGATCTAAAGGTTATGTATTTTTTTCACAGTCACACTCCTTTTCTATCACAACAGTCTCTATTGTGAGAGACTATTCCACAGGACCAGGTTAAAGGAACAGATGAAAGCATGGAAATTTACTTGTGTCTTCCAAGCAGAGATTGTATATAAAACATTAAAATAAATCTAGTGGATTTTTGATTTGCTCTTCCAATGTTCCCAAAGAACTTCCATGCCATGCCTGCTATTGAAAACCACTTAAGGGTAGAGAATTCATAGGGAACAACAGATCAACTAGAAATAAATGAAGACACTAAATTCTCTGTTAATATCTGCTATATACTTTATGTTTATGCCCCCCCCTAAATTCATATGTTGAAAACCTATCCCCAATGAGAGGGTATTTGGAGATAAGGCCTTTGGGGGAGATAATTAGAAAAGGGATTAATGCCCTTATAAAAGAGGTATCAGAGACTCCTGCACCACCTTCCACGATGTGAGGCTACCTCAAAAAGACAGCTATATAAGGATCTCACCAGCTATCAAATTGCCAATTCCTTCATTTTGGACTTTCCAGTTACCAAAACTAGGAGATAAATTGCTGTTGTTTATAAGCCACCCATTATATGGTATTTTATTATAGCAGCCTGAGTAGACTAAGGCAATATCTAAATATAGACTAGGTTTTTGGCCTGCATTAGATATCTAATATTACATGGTTCTTTTAAAGAAAAGCAGAGTAATATATATGGAGCTATCTTTCTCTGCTACCATACATATGATAGGATATTAGAAATTTAATCATCATTGAGTTTATTATACTCTCATTCTGTTCTTCTGACAATGTCTAATTTCTAGCTAGCCTTAATCAGTGAGAGCATGCAAATATGTATATGTGGCTACCCAAACAATTATTGTAAGGAAATTATTATTATTACAAGGAAATTAAGACATAATTGAGTAATTGAATAATAATTACCTTAACATAATTGACATAAATGAATAATTCAATCTTAGGATATACAGAAATTATTATAAAACAATGACATTTACTTTTGCTTTTTTGGATAATCTCCATCCTAATAGGTGTAAGGTAATACCTCATTGTGGTTCTAATTTGCATTTCCCTGATGATTAGCAATGTTGAACACCTTTTCATATACCTGTTGTCCATTTGTATGTCTTCTTTAATAAATGTCTATTCAAGTCCTTTACCCACTTTTATTAAGATTATTTGGTTTTTGTTTGTTTGTTTGTTTGCTATTGAGTTGTGGGAGCTCATTATATATTTCAGATATTAACTCCTTATCAGATATATGGTTTGCAAATATTATCTCCCATTCTGTAGGCCACTTTTTGTTGATCATTAACTTTGTTGTGCAGAAGCTTTTTAGTTCGATGTAGTCCCATGTCTATTTTTGCATCTTTTGCCTATGTTTTTGGTATCATATCCAAGAAGTTATTATTGACCCAATGTCAAGAAGCTTTTCCCCCTATGTTTTCTTCCAATTTTACAGTTTCAAGGTTTAAGTATTTAATCTATTTTGAGCTGACTTTTGTGTATGATGAAAGATAAGAATTCAATTTCATTCTTTTGCATGTAGATGTTCAGTTTTCCCAAAACTGTTTGTTGAAAAGATTATCCTTTCCCCCACTGTATAGTCTTAGCACCTTTATGGGCTCTCTCTTCTATTCCATTGGTCCATATGTCTGTCTTTATGCCGATACCATACTCTTAATAAGTGCCAACATTTATTAGTATTAATAAGTGTTGGCACTTATTAATTAACTTATTAGTATTAGTAAGTGTTGGCACTTATTAAGAGTTGGCAAAGATGAGGAGAAATCATATCCTCTGTGCACTCTTGGGGGAGCAGAAAATGATATAGCATCTATGGAAAACAGTATGGTGGTTCCTCACTAAATTAAAAATAGAACTACCATGTGATTCATAAATCCCATATAGCCAAAACAATTGAAATCAGAATCTCAAAGAGACATTTGCACTCTCATGTTCATTGAAGCATTATTCATAATAGCCAAGATATGAGAACAACTTAAATGTCCATTAATGGATGAATGAATTAAAAAAATGTGTGTGGCATATACATAAAATGAAATATTATTCAGCCTTTAAAAAGAAGGAAATTCTGCCATATGTGATAAAAATAGATGAACCTCTAGGACATTATGCTAAGTGAAAAATATCAGTCACAGAAGGACAAATACTGCAAGATTCCACTTACATGAGGTCTCCAAAAGTCAAACTCATAGAAGCAGAAATAGGATGGTATTTGTCCCAGAGAGAGTGGGTATAAGTTTTTTGTCATGCAAGATAAGGATGTTCCAGAGATCTGTTCTACAATGTAGTACCTGCAGTGAACAATACTGTATTATACACATAAGTATCTATTAAGTGGGTAAATCTCATGTTAATTTTCTTGCAACAAGAAAAAAAAAGTTACACACTTGAGTACTAACATGTCTAAAATAATGTCCACAGCTCCAAAAATTTTCTTTCAATGAGATATGAGAGAAGCAGTCTTTAAGTTTTAAGGGTACTCTTCATAAGTTCTAAATGTATGAATTAATAACTCATCTGTAGATTTTCCAATATATCATTTTTGAGACATGCTGCTATCGTTAAGTTTTTCTATATGCAAACTACCATTTAAGTGCTTTATACATTAAATAAAAAATTATTATGATATAGATACTATTATAATGCCAGTGAGAAATGAGGTGACTGATACACAGAGAGGTTAATAAGTTTGCCCAAGGTTACAAAGCAAATACATGGAAGCTCCACAGTGTGTCTTCAATCTCCATATTATTTAAAACAACACTATATTGCCTCTGCCATTATATCTTAGAATATAACTTTCATTGTTACTTCCTCAACAGTTAGTCAGTAACCTTGTCTTCATGACTACTCAAATTATTAGTGTATTCTGATTATGTTTTTCCAGAAATTTAGAGCAACATGCAACTCAGGCTAAAAAGAACCTGCGAAATCTCATCTTCTGACAATCATTATTCATTCAGGTATGCATATGTGACAAAATTGAGAAAATGAGACATGAGAAAATATTTTGTGGGAACTTCTGAAAAAGCCTCCTAATGTTCTGAATTTCTAAAAGCAAAATTACATTGTTTCCTTTAGTAAGACTGCCAGATTTAGCAAATAAAAATACAGAATGACCACTCAAATTTGAAATTTTGATAAATAATGAATAATTTTTCAAAGGACATACACTAAAAAAAAAAGTTTATCAAAAATTCAAATTTAACTGGGTATCCTATACTTCATCTGGCAGTCTTACCCTTTAGTTAATTATAGAATAATGAAAACCTGGGAGCTCTTGGCAGACATCTTGTAATTCTAATAGGAAGTCAGTCTTCAGATGAAATGGCAGATAGTAATAGAAAGAGATGGAAACAAACAAGATAATGATGACATACCTTTAGCTGTTGAAACAAAACCCCCAAGTCTCCCTAATCTCCTATTTTTCACTAACCGAGCCAATATATCTCATTAATGTTTCAGCTAGGATAAATTATTATGTGACTATAATCAAATATACCTACTCTGATACACACTAAGGAACTACCATGGCATATTACTGATCTCATCAAGCTGTTGCTGTTCAGCCATTTAAAGTTTACATACTCCATAGATGGAAAGAAAAGTGGCTTGGGATCTACCAGACATGTTATGTCATACAATGTAATTACTTTGCTTTATTTGGCTCCCAAGACCTGAAAGTTTCAAGTCAGATTGCCAAAGGGATAATAAAAACTCTATTTTGTATCATGCAAAGAATATCATAAATCAGTACCAGAGCCAGCAAATACTCAACCAATATCTTGATGTTAGAATTATGTATAATTTGTTCCATCACTGCACATGAATGATGTGGAATGTTGGTTGCTGTCATTGTCTGTTCTCTACAAACACCTCTTGGGTGTATCTCTGTTTATGCTTGGTCCATTATTCAACTGCCATCTTCATTATCAGCTCATTATCTCACTGATGGAGTGATGCTTCCCTGCTGATACTGAAATGGGCCTGCATAAAGACATTGACCTACTTGGGTTTTGGTTAGAATCACAAAACTAGGCACAATCCTCCACAGAAAAGGTGATAACCCCCTTAGAAGTGTAAAATGGGTTCCAGTGAAAGAATTTTGGGGGTAACAGAGATGAATACTTAGTACTAAGTAGCTTGAGTAAGGAAACTCAGTTGAATATATATTTTATTCAAACAACCAGCTTTGTTTTAACATATTTTGAAAGCAGTCAGCATAGAAAAAGACTAACAAATAAGTGTAGCAAATTATTTTTCTTTAAATGCAATCCTAGTTTTCTCTTATATTTGCATGTCTTCCCTCTGTCAGTCCACTTAATTTATTATCTTTTGCCTATAGGAATTTCTACTAGTTGGCTTTTATCATGAACACCGCTCTAAAACTATATTTAAACACTGACAACCTCCTCTATTTTTTATCCAAAACTCTTTTCTAGTTCCTCATTTGTCTTGAACCTAAAAATCAAATTTTGCTTTGAAACCTGTTATCTCTCAATATTGACTTATTCCTAGGTCATTTTAACAGTGGCTATGTTTTCCTCATCAGCTTCTCCTTTGTGAAAATGAACATACATTCATCGGATCCTTGTATATCTGGTTACTCTTTCAATTGTGAAAAATAACATATTTCTATAGGCTTTATTTACATGGAAATTGAACAGAAATCTAATGCATTTGTGGTAGATTTTTTTTCTTCTATGAGAGTATACATGATCACTATTAAGGTACATTGAATAATCACAAAACCTTGGACTAAATACTTAAACATACGTGAGCTAGACAAGAACAGAGCTATTGAAATGAAAAAAAATAGTAAAATCCCATTCAGATTTGAACAGCTATACGTATGAGCATTTTCCATGGGTAAATAAATAATAGAATGTATCCATATACTAGATTTTTTCAAATACTCCTTCAAAAGAAGTTCACTTATATCAAATATGTACTTGAAATTATGTGTGTATGTATATGTATCCACACCCACACTCTCCACCTCTCCACATACACGCTATTTATATACCATATACACAAACATATGCATATATGAATTCAAATACATAAATATTTATTAATCTATCATCAATTATCATGTATTTTATCATGAGAAAAATGTTGGAAGCAACCACTATTGGAAATCAGCTGAAAAACTATGAAAATTCCAGGAAGGATAGCCACTGAAATGATGAAAATGATGACCTTTGTTTGCTTAAAAACAAAATAAAAAAAAACAAAAAACAAACCAGGGTGGTTTAAAAATACCTATATATCAGAAAGTACATATTGTTTTGTGAGATATCCTGCAGTGACATCTGTTTTGTTTTGTTCTGTTTCAGAAGAAAAATGCTAAAGAGACTTTTAATACATAAAGGCAATCCTGTGTCATGAGGAGAATTGATATTTGCTAGGAATATATCACTTCCTACTCTTCATTTGAACATTCTGAATATTCCAGAAACAGAGAGACTTTTATGATGATGAATGACAGCTAAAAAGAAATCAGACCAATGTATATACATCAAATAGGTAAAAAAAGGACAAACTATAAATGTCTGTTAAAGAGAGAACACTACTTCAAAGACATTGCCACAAAGGAAGAATGAGTGTATATCATTGTGGATTAAAAAAAAATAAAGAGATGCAGAGAAAAAGTCTACGGAAGCAGTAACAAAATAACAAAATGATATAGAATAATTCAAAAAAAATTAAAGCATGAAATAAAGCCATCATAGAAATGAAAACAAAATCAGAAGCAGAGTGGAACAGTAATCAATGCTGAAAATATAGCAAGTGCTTGAAGAACAGAGGCAAGAAAAGGATACAAAATTAAGTTGAAATAAAGTATTAAACATTAGACAGAAAATTATAAGCTGACAAAGGGACATCAGTATGTTCATTATTGTTATCTTTGAAGGAGAGAACTGTACTAATTACACAAAAAATGTAATCAGATATAAAAATCTTGAAAACTTGAACAAAAAGTTGAAAATGCACAATGTCTTCCGAGAGAGGGGCAATTTTTATGAAAATTAAATATCCAAACATTTCATTTAAGCAATTCTTTTCTTGAGAACTACACCCTGGAAATAAAATATCAGTATATAAGGATAAATTACAAGTATACTTTTTGAAGTCTTCTTCACAATGACCATAAACCAGAATCAAAATGACTACCAACCAGTAAAGAACAGCAATAATTTCCATGTTTCATATACTTAAATTATAAATTTGCCCTACATAAGATATTGTTTAGTGATTTCTACCAGGTACTGCTGAAGGAGAAAAGCTTAATATAAAATAGCATGTAACATCTCATTTTCATAGAATCGAGCAATAACTGAGAAATGAATATTCTTTATATATGCAGGGCTTTTTCCTCTTTTTCTTATATTTTGTATTTTTCTAGAATAAAGATCAAAAGTTGTTTTGATTTGTAAGCTCTGTAGTCATGTTCTCCTTATCCCCACCTGATATTGTTAAACTGTAGTTTCCGTTTTTTGTTTTTTGTTTTTTTTCTTTATCAGTCTTGCTAAGAGTTTATCACTTTTATTAATCTTTTTAAAGAATAAACCTTAGGCTTTGTTGAGTTAAAAAAAAAGTTGTTTTGGAGAACATAATAACTTTCAATTCATTGTGCATGCAGGCTTATTCACAGACACACACAGATTACCCAATTTTCTACATGTTATTAGTTATACTCACTTTACCAAGAGGGGGATTTTTTTCTTACAAGTTTTCTTTACAAAGTAAAAGTTCTAACATTAAACAGTTTCAACAAACTAACAAAGTGAAATAAAATTAATTCTAAAAAAATTATTTCTAATACTGTCAAAATACAAGTAAAATATAATCAAAAAAGATAAAAAATTGGAAAAAAAAGCATTTAATATGTTATACTAGATTAATATCCCTCTCTCTCTCTCTCACACACACACACACACACACACTCTCTCTCTCTCTCTTTTTCTGATATTAGAAGACCGTTAAATACAAGCTGCATCTTTGCAGAAAGATTCAGTTAATGGGATTCTGAGGTAAACCTGCTGGGATGAACAAGGCCCTTTCTTAAAGTTCACCTTTTCTTTATTTTCTCTCTCTAGTTACTTTTTAACAAATCTAATGAATTAACCTATAAACAAGGAGCATTTGTAAAGCATGGGTAATTAACAAGGGTCATGGGTTAATCTCAAGAAATAAACATAATTTACATGTTTGCTTCTCAGAAAAGGAAGACAGGGTCTTGAATTTGAAAAAGTCTAACTTTATATGCTTCATTCATTCTTCATTGGTGAATGTGGTGGTGCGGCTACATTTTGCTAAAGAAAAATAGTGGCTCTTTTGACCTAAACTGTGTTTTTATTCATGCAGTTGACAGACCAATTTTGGTGAGAAAAAATTATGGGCAGAATCAAGTATTTCCTTTTCATTGAAATTAGACTGGAGTCTAAACATAAACTACCCTCATAACTGTAGGCACAACTAGCTCTCTGTTGTGACTACAGTGTCTCATACATTATTAATATAGAGCTCCTGAAAAAATTAAAACCGAGGCAATCA
Organism: Leptonychotes weddellii; assembly: GCF_054177405.1. Classification (NCBI taxonomy): domain Eukaryota; kingdom Metazoa; phylum Chordata; class Mammalia; order Carnivora; family Phocidae; genus Leptonychotes; species Leptonychotes weddellii. Next base: position 101,687,362 of record NC_138369.1, on the reverse strand, counting down.
TTAATATTATTTTTTCCAGTTTGAGATACAATTGACGTACATGACTGTATAAGTTTAAGGTATATAGCATAGTGGTTTGAGCTACATATATTGTGAAATTATCATCACATAAATAATTTTATTTAGGGGGCGCCTGGGTGGCTCAGTCGCTAAGCGTCTGCCTTTGGCTCAGGTCATGGTTCCAGGGTCCTGGGATCGAGCCCCACATCGGGCTCCCTGCTCGGCGGGAAGCCTGCTTCTCCCTCTCCCACTCCCCCTGCTTGTGTTCCCTCTCTCTCTGTCTCTCTCTGTCAAATAAACAAATAAAATCTTTAAAATAAAAAGTTTATTTAGCATCCAAGTTCATCTAGATACAATAAAAAGAGAAAGCAAAAAGAGAAAGAATTTTTTCTCTTTGTGATGAGAACTGTTAGGGTTTATTATTTTAACAACTTCCCTATATTGATATAGCAGTGTTAGCTATAGTCATCATGCTGTACGTTATATTCCTAGCATTTATTTATCTTCTAACTGAAAGAACCTATTAACTACCTTTCTCCATTAATATTCTTATGTTACAGATATGGTTATTATTAAAAGTGACTTGTTCAGTATCATAAAATACACAAGTACCTGCAGAGCAACATAAACCCATGATTTCCAAATGCCAGGTTATTTTTATATTTTCCAGATATAAAGCTGCCACATTATTATAATCTCTTCCATGTGCTTTCAAATGGATAATTTTATTAATATTACTGTTTACATAACAACCTTTAGGACTAGAAACTTCGGAAATTAGAATTTTATTAAGTAAGAGACTTCAAGTGAGTCAAAATTATAAAGTCAATTTTTTTCTCTAACTGTAGAAAGGTCTAATAAATAATGTAAAATAGTTAATTGATTTTACAAAATGTTGCCTACGAGTGTGAAATTTAGATCACAGTAAAATCATTTTAATTTACTTATAAATGGCATATCAAAAATAGGATAGTTATTTTGTCATTTTTATAAATCATTAATCAATTTCCTATATTTATTTAAAATTCAATCAGAACAGTAAAAATGTTATTTTGAAATATCTTCCATACACATTGAACTACATTTTAAGAGTCATTCTAAACCTTGTATAACATTGTATTCTACACTTTATCTGATTATTCCTGAATTTATTAGTCGACTTTCAAAAGCTCTTAATTTATTAGTAACAATTTTGGCAACAAATAATACATATTTTGTCCACTTCGACTCCAGCATTTATGATATATTGTGCTGGAATATGATTAGAAATTTATGATAATAAATATGAATGAATAAAAATTCAATGACTAAATTATTTATTAAATATCTATTTCCTAATTTATTGGATTAATTTTTGGTAGTTATTACTATTATTTCTATCTTTCATAGTATATTTTCTAGTAGCGATATTACTATCCACCTCAATATGTATCATTATAAGTAATTCCTGGATAGATATATGTAAAACTATACCTGAGATTTTTGGCACTTTTTATTTCCAGTTTTCATTTATAAATAATCCTTTATTTTCCTTAAAGAAAATGCTAACACAAATAAAAGTGTTCTGCATTTTCAGTTTTTGTATCAGCCATTGTGAATAGGCAGTTTCACATAATGTTTCGAAATAAAAATATTTTTAGTTAGGAAAGAATACTACTTATTATGCATTATATTATGCAGGTTTTAAAATAGCGTTTTAGTTTAGTATTACTATTAGTATTTTGCTGGAAAATATTTGATAGTCTCTCCTCTGTCAGCTTGTTGTAAAACCCTTCATATTTAGTTGCTTCCCCATTTCCTATTTCACCAAAACCCTAACAAACAAAAGCAAATTCTATACATGTATATATTTTTATAAATTTCAGAAAAAACATATAAAGCTGTAAAATCCACATTTTATAAGATATAAATAGAAATATAATAATACAGGGAAAAAGCCCTTATTTCAACCATTCATTAGAATGTCTACCCTTTTCAAAATAGAATGAAACCAAATTAGAGTATTAACTTTTTTTTCTCATCTGCCTTCTTTTTTTTATATCATTATGTTATGCTAATCACCATACATTACATCATTAGTTTTTGATGTAGTGTTCCATGATTCATTGTTTGCATATAACACCCAGTGCTCCATTCAGTACGTGCCCTCTT
>NC_138369.1:101656708-101685111 GCF_054177405.1 Leptonychotes weddellii | reverse complement strand
CTCCAGCAGTATTAACTTTCATAATTTTGCATCTTCAAAGAGCATTTATTTTTTTTTTAAAGATTTTATTTATTTTTTAGAGAGCGAGCGAGAGAGAAACAGCATGAGAGGGGCGAGGGTCAGAGGGAGAAGCAGGCTCCCCGCTGAGCCGGGAGCCCGATGTGGGACTCGATCCCAGGACCCTGGGATCATGACCTGAGCCGAAGGCAGACGCTTAACCATCTGAGCCACCCAGGCGCCCTCAAAGAGCATTTAATATATTCCTATGTCCAAGTGAAATTATCAAATGAATAGTGTTGTTCTTCTACTTCTAAATGTTTACAATCTAAGACAGTGACAAGTATAAGAAATGAGAAGCTTCCAGTCTTTTTAGTATTAGTTCTTATTTTACTATTATTTCAAATATATTCAATTTCGGGGTGCCTGGGTGGCTCAGTCGTTAAGTGGTTGCCTTCGGCTCAGGTCATGGTCCCAGGGCCCTGGGATTGAGCCCCACATCGGGCTCCCTGCTCGGTGGGAAGCCGCTTCTCTCTCTCCCATTTGCTTGTGTTCCCTCTCTCACTGTCTCTCTCTGTCAAATAAATAAATAAAAATCTTTAAATATATATATATATTCAATTTTAACACTAATTGGATGCTGTGCCCATTCTGTACATTGATTAACCCACTGTCCTTTTCCAATTCCTTTCTCCTTTTCTGTGCCCTCTACACTGGATTTCCCAAGTTCTCCTACAGATAGGATGACCATAAATAGTTCAGACCAACGCTCAGCAAAAAAAATCTGCTGGTGTTGATTCTTTCTCTTTCTCACACTCTAAAATGGAGATGTAAGACCTGGAAATATGACAGCAATCTAGTGGACATGATGTGACATGAATGAGGAAAAAATCCAAACACACCAATGAAGAAGAGTAGAACTCCAAAAGTATTTGGTTATCTGAACTTTTGAGTTGCAAAATCTCAATCTCACGTTTAAGTCATCATATTAGGGTTTTCTGATATTTGTAATAAAACACACTTCCAGATGCTGAATTGGTTATTATATGATCTATGCATAAAATATGATGTATATGTGTGTGTCTGTATGTACATGCTTATACACACTGATACTTTAGAGTTTACTTCAAAAATGTTGCTTTCTATATTTGGGAATAAAATGAAATTTACAAGCATGAACCAAAAGACACCAGATATAAGCATAGCCTTTATTATAAATAAATAAATCACCATTCTATTCTCTTATCACCATTTCATTTATAAGAACTGCACATAAATCTGTATCAGCTGGAACTGTGTACATGAAGATAAACTAATGCAAATTTTGTTTTAATAATAATTATTATAATGTTGCTAGCATATTTATATGTCCTTATACCCCAAATAATGTGCTAAATGCTTTGCATACTTTATTCTAAATAATCTGTCCAATAAATAGGAGGTAAATGTATTCTTTTCATTTTCAGAATTTTTTCAGCCTCAAACAATTGAAATAACTTGACCAAATAAATGGCAGTTATGTTATTATAGGCAATTTTCACTGATTCCCATTTAATTTAATTCAATTTCATCATGCTGCACCCTTTTCCTAAGATGAGGTGCTTCCATCATCAAGTTTACAAGGACTGGAAAATATGGTATGTCTTTCCTTCAAATTACTCCCTACTCATTTATGTTTACATTCCACCTCATTGTCTAGGAGTTGGGGAAAGAAATCTCCTTAGTAACCATAAATTCTCAGTAATTCTGGTATAGATCATAAATGAAAGCTGAAATAGTTTAGAGGGCTAGGAAGGAAAGAAAGAAAGAGGAGTCGAAATAGATTAGAAATTTCCAGATCTAAAACCTATTCTCACTGCACTGTTGTGTGGCTGTGGCAAGTGATTTAGTTATCTTGAAAATGAGTTTTAGTTCATTTAAAAATGAACAGAATTATGCAGTTAATATAGAAATCTAACATTTAAATTTCATATCTAAGTATTTGACAAATACCAGAACGTGTAAATACACATTATTTTGCCCTTCCAAGTAATTCCCTTTATTCCAAATACATTGTAATTGAAACTGTGAACTGCAGACCACCCAGAACAAATTCAGTCAAGGTTTTACTCTTTACAAATCTGTGGAGTAACATGGAAATAGAAAAAATGGCACTAAGTAATCAGAAGCCTAGACAGTCTATTAATTACTATTACCTAGGCTTCAGAACTTTCTTAATTTCTTTTCCTCCTGAAACTTGATTATTCAAGATTCTTAGTTTTCTTAGGGTTCTCCTTTTTTGAAAAAAAAAATGTTTAATAAATTTTTATTAGCTTGCTTATAAGTAAAGGCACACAAATACTACCAGTCCACATAGCAATAAGAAATCCTGGGAGCTGAGTATGAATGCTGAGTTCTCATTATTTAGCTTTTTATTCACTAAACTCAGCAGCCTCAGGAGTAAACTTTCCCCACCCTGGATATTGTCCAACATCCAGACAGATGGCCTTCCTAATACAGGTACCTTCCCTTCCAGTGTCATAACCGACCTGGAATTCTATTTAAATGCTACCTTTAGTGCCCTCCTGGATATATTCTGGGGATTTTTTAATGTATAAATGCCTAGTGCCATTTTTAACACATAATAAACAAACCAGCTTAGCTAGAGTGAAAAAAGATGAACTAAGTAACAAAAGAAAATTAAAAGAAAAGAAAAACACTATTGATTAGAGGGCTTCTCTCACACAAAATAAATTAAAAGGATCTGTGAAGATGAGAAAAATCTCTGTATCTATTATGGAAGAGAAGTGGGAAAAGCTCAGTTGTACTGATAAGGTTTGTAAGAATTAAATAAATATTAAGCTAATACATAAAAAGATGGATGAAAAGATGCTGAAGACAGCATGAAAACCGTAGAAATGTAAAAGTAATTCATACATGGACAATGCATTTTATTTCTTCTAAAGTGTCTTAAAAGTTCTTCAGGAGAATAAAAAGAACTGTATTAATACACAGAGCCTAAAGACATGCAGAACGCTATAAACTGAAGCAGAAACAATTTCGGGAAAATTGAACAAAAGAGTAATTAACTCAATTAGGCTATTGATGTGTCAACCATTTCTTAGAACACTGTGTGATCATCCTAGCAGCAGGGCTAGAGGTAGGCAAGAAAAAAAGAAATGGGGGAGCCTGGATCGCTCAGTCTTAAGCATCTGCCTTCAGCATGATCCCAGGGTCCTGGGTTGGAGCCCCGCCTGGGGCTCCCTGCTCAGCAGGGAGTCTGCTTCTCCCTCTCCCACTCCCCCTGCTTGTGTTCCCTCTCTCGCTGTCTCTCTCTCTGTCAAATAAATAAATAAAATCTTTAAAAAAAAAAAAGAAAGAAAAAAATGTCTGCTTATGCATGGATATTTATTCACCAGCTTTGCTATTTTTTTTTTGTTAATGGCACTTATTTTTATTGGAAATTATCTTATTTTATTGTGTACTTCTTTGCCTTCTGTCTCCTCCCAGTGAGAGAAGGAACCTTGCTTATCTTTTTTTTTAACTTTATTTTATTATGTTATGTTAATCACCATACATTACATCATTGGTTTCTGATGTAGTGTTCCACGATTCATTGTTTGTGTATAACACCCAGTGCTCCATTCAGTAAGTGACCTCTTTAATACCCATCACCAGGCTAACCCATTCCCCCACCCGCCTCCCCCAGCTTTGCTATTTTTAAGCCTCCCTCCTTGGAAAACGAGATGGAAAAGAATGCTAGCTAGGGACACAGTTATATGGTGAACATGTTTTCATTGAAAATGTACAGAAAGAGAGAAATACTGCATACTAAATACTACTACTAATAATAATACTAGATACTGTTACTTAAATAATTTTGCATCCACCAGATAAGACTCGAGACAAGGTCTTAGCATGGGCAATAAGATGATAAGGGAGTTGAACTGAAAGAGTCAGATCTATTTCTGGTAGAGAGCAACCAAAGAGGGAAGGGACCATATAAAAAGTTTGATCCTCATGGAAGGCAGAACTGATTAAGATGAGTATCTTGTTTTTTGGGGAATGTATGTTAAGATCCAAATGGCATTAAATGGCAAACCTAATAAAAACACTATGGGAACCAAGGCTAGAGAAGTCATGTCCAAGATTAGTCCCTGTAACAATCTCATTCATTGCCAGCCAAATTCCTCCCAAGCAGGGATAGTCTGTGGAGCATAACCTGCCTAAAGACCAGGGGATTTAGAACAGAATAAACGGATGAATGGTGAAACTACTTTCCTTTTCTTGTTTTTAGCACCTATTTTGAAGTTTTTTGTCTCCCCCTTTTTTTAATGTCTGATATGATGAATACTAAATTTGTTTTAATCATGCAGTTGGTATAGCCCATGTATTTAACATCTGATCAAGAAGACATTCTTCAACAAATAGAAAAGTATGTCTATATGGATCTATTTGGATCAGCATATATTTCTTTTCAGGTACTACTGTTCACTACATAATCAATATGTGCCTTGCAGTAAACCTAATGTTTTTGCCTTTCTCTTATTATCCCCATTTTCTCAAACTACAGTACATCCAAAAAGGAAAAGGATTCTGGAAAATAGTTGTCCATTCGTTCCACATGAAAACAGGAACAATTTCACTCTGAACTTTACATCTATCTTTAAAATCAAGCCGCATAAGCTCCCCATTAGCTGCACAGAATTGCAATCATTTTCAGGGTTTTTTTACTGATTTGGGGGGCAGGGTCTTGGAGGGGTGGAGGTATGTGGAATGTTTTGCACTCTTCCCCTTCTGTATAGAATAAATCAAACTTTAAGATTAATTATTGGGCATCTGGGTGGCTCAGTTGGTTAAGCATCTGCCTTTAGCTCAGGTCATGATCTCAGGATCCTGGGATAAGCCCCATGTCAGCTCCCTACTCAGTGGGGAGGCTGCTTTTCTCTCTCCCTTGGCCTTCCCCCCACACTCATGCTCTCTCTCTCTTTCTCTTTCTCTCTCAAATAAATAAAATAAAACTTAAAAAATAATTATCATAGACCTTTCATTAACTATAGTACATTGCCTATCAGACACCACTCTGAGCAATTTTCCATGAGGAGCTATTAAGAGTTCTAATTTTTTTTTCTTATACCCTTGGAGAAATATGCTTAATATGGTGTACAATCAAACTGATTTTCATCCAAAACATTAGTTTCAAAAATAAGAGGTATGTAATACATATTAAAGAAACTAACACATGCTTATCTATGCAGCATTTTTGAAAATGATAAAATATTAGACCTTAGGTGTTTTGTTTGTTGACTCAGAAAAATATGTAGTAATTGGATTTCTAAAATTACAAATCAAGGAAGTGAGGGAAGGTAAAAACATCACAAAGTTCAGATTTTAGTATAAATATAGTTTAATCTTAATTATGATCAGTGCTTTGTAATTTTAATATGTAATTTTTTTACATAAACTAAGCAGCAGAAAGATTAAAATAGTCACTTTTGGTTTACAGTGGTTTACTGCTTTTTAAAAAATCACAATTAAACACTTTGCTTAATTAGCTACAATAACTTAAAATGAGGTCTTCCTAATTGTACATGCAAACTAAAGAAAGAATTTGCCAATGATATACAGCTGGGAGTGACAAGGCGTCAAAGGGAATGAAGAAGGGGAAAGGCTAATCACATCTTTAAACTACATTACTATAACAACTGTTCTAAGCACATTATATATGTAATCTAACCTAATTCTCACTATATTTATGTAAAAATTTCAGTTTTTTAAAAACTTTTTGAAAGATTTTACTTATTTATTTGAGAGAGAGAGGCAGAGAGAGAGAGACCACGAGCAGCAGAAAAGGGTGGAGGGAGAGGGAGAAGGAGACTTCCCGCTGAGCAGGGAGCCCAATGTGGGACTTGATCCCAGGACCATGGAATCATGACATGAGCAGAAGACAGACGATTAATCGACTGTGCCACTGAGGCACCCTAAAATTTTACTCTTGAGAATACTAAAGTCCATGAAGACAACTAATGCTAATATGTGGCTAAGCTAGGATCAGGTCCAGGTCTATTTTAAATCCATCTTGTTTCTGCCATACTACACTAACTCTAAATGTCATGAAAATATATGTGTACCCATAACTTCTCAATCCCCATATGAAAATACTACTTCAAAAAGTGATTGCTAGGAAACAAGAATGGGAGATTCAAAAAACACATATTTTGAACCAAAAATATTATCTCTGTTTCTGTTCCATTATCATGAGGCTTAACAATAAGCATAAGAATTAAAAATGATCCAAGATAGCAACTGTTAATTTGGGGTCACTGTTCCCTCCAGCAACTATGAAATAATTAGATTAGAAGTGGGTCCAGATTGTCTGTATTAAAATAAAATCTCCATACACATCAAATGCATAGCATTAATTGAAAAATACTGGTCTAATTTATCTTACATACTTATCTTACTGTTTTGCCTAATAGTAAGTGAATAAATTTATTATTAATCAGTAGATCTATAATGAGTCAGGAAGAGTGCTAAATGCTTTCATCTGCATGACTTTTTAAATTCTCATACAAATCTGGTGAGGTGGTACTGTAATTATTTCCATTTTATCAAGGAGTTTATGTAATTTCCCCAAGATCACAAAGATCATAGGAACCCATGCTGTGTTCTTAAATATCAGAAGGCAAAGTGTAGATATAAAAAATGAAAGAAAAATCATTTTATGAGGTCAGCATTTTTATGGAAATATCTTTGGCTTTTTATTGGCAAAGAATCCTCCTCCTGATTACTTCAGAGACCTACTGAATTAAATAGAATGCAATATCAATCTAAAATTAAACTCTTGAACATTTCTAGTTGTTAAAACATTTAATTTTCTTTCAAACATTTCCAGTTAATTTTATTATCTAGAATGAATGAAAAAAATGTATTAATGTTTGAGAACTGATTATGTACCCAAAGTATTTTATTTTTATTTTTTGGAAAGTCTTGTAGTTTTTTGTTTTGTTTTGTTTTGTTTTGTTGTTTTGTAAATTTTCTTTTATTTTTTTAATTTTTAAGTTTTTATTTAAAATCCAGTTAGTTAACATAGAGTATAATATTATTTTCAAGTGTAAAATATAGTGATTCAACATTTACATACATCACCTGGTGCTCATCACAAGTGCACTCCTTAGGGACACCTGGGTGGCTCAGATGGTTAAGCTCCTGCTTTTGGCTCAGGCTCAGGTCATGATCCCAGAGTCCTGGGATCAAATCCTGTGTTGGGCTCCTTGCTTGGCGGGGAGACTCCTTTTCCATCTGCCTTCCATTCCCCTGCTTGTGCACTCATGCTCTCTCTCTCTGACAAATAAATAAAATCTTTAACAAGGGTACTCCTTAATCCCCATCACCTATTTAACTCATCCTCCACCCACCTTCCCTCTGGCAAACATCAGTTTATTCCCTATACTTAAGAGTATGTTTTTTGGTTTGCTTCTCTCTCTCTTTTTCTCTTTGCTCATTTGTTTTGGTTCTTAAATTCCACATATGAGTAAAATCAAACGGAATGTTCCTTCTCTGTCTGGTCTCCCTTAGCATAATACATGCTAGCTCCATCCATGTTGTTGCAATGGCAAGAGTTCATTCTTTTTCATGGCTGAGTAATATTCCATTCCATTCCATTTCATCTTCTTTATCCATTCATTAGTCAGTGGGCACTTGGGCTGTTTCCATAAGTTGGTTATTATAGATAATGCTGCTGTAAACATTGGAGTGTATGTATCCCTCTGAATTAGTATTTTGTATTCCTTGGGTAAATACCTTGTAGGGCAATTGCTGGATCCCAGTATGGTTCTATTTTTAACTTTTTGAAGAACCTCTATACTATTTTCCAGAGTGGCTGCACCAGTTTGCAGTCCCAACAACCATTAAAGGGGGTCCCCCTTTCTCCACATCCTCACCAACACCTGTTGTTTTCTGTATTCTTGACTTTAGCCATTCTGACAGGTGTGAGGTGATATTTCATTGTAGTTTTGATTTGTATTTCTTTGATGATCAGTGATGATGAGCATCTTTTCATGTGTGTTGGCCATCTGTATGTCTTCTTTGGAAAATGTCTATTTATGTCTTCTGCCTATTTTTTAACTGGATTATTTGGTGTTGGGGTGTTGAGTTTGGTAAGTTCTTTTTATATTTTGGATACTAACCCTTTATCAGATATGTCATTTGCAAATATCTTATCCCATTCCATAGGTGGCCTTTTCATTTTGTTGACTGTTTCCTTTGCTGTGCAGAAGCTTTTTACTTTAATGAAGTCCCAATGGTTTATTTTTGCCTCTGTTTCCCTTGCCTCAGGAGATATATTTAGAAAGAAGTTGTTATAGCCAATGTCAAAAAGGTTACTGCCTATGTTCTCCTCTAGGATTTTTATGCTTTCCTGTCTCGTGTTAATGTCTTTAATCCATTTTGAATTTATTTTTGTGTTTGATGTAAAAAAGTGGTCTTGTTTCATTCTTTTGTTGCATGTTGCTGTCCAGTTTTCCCAACACCATTGCCTGAAGACTTTTTCCCACTGGGTATTCTTTCCTGCTTTGTCGAAAATTAATTGACCATATAGTTGTGGGTTCATTTCTGGGTTTTCTGTTCTGTTCTATTGATCTATGTGCCTATTTTTTACCTAGTACCAACTCTGCAGAAATACAAACAATTATAAGAAAATGTCATGAAAACTATATGCCAACAAATTGGACAACCAGGATGAAATGGATAAATTCCTAGAAATATATAAACTACAAAACTGAAACAGGGAGAAATAGAAAACTTGAACAGACTGATAACCAGCAAAGAAATTGAATCAGTAATCAAAAAACTCCCAACAAACAAAAGTATAGGGCCAGATGGCCTCACACAAACATTTAAATAAGAGTTAACATCTATTCTTCTCAAACTATTCCAAAAAATAGAAAAGGATGGACAACTTCCAAATTCGTTCTATGAGGCTAGCACACCAAACCCAAATAAAGAAACCTATAGGTCAATATCCCTGATGAACATAGATGCAAATATTCTCAATAAAATACTGGCAAATCAAATCCAACAGTGCATTAAAAGAATCATTCACCATGATCAAGTGGGATTTCTTCCTGTGCTGCAAGGGTGGTTCAATATTCACAGATCAATCAACGTGATACACCACATTAATAAAATGAAGGATAAAAACCATATGACCCTTCCATAGATGCAGAAAAAGCATTTGACAAAGTACTGCATCCATTCACGATAAAAACCCTCAACAAAGCAGGGTTAGAGGAAACATACCTCAACTTTATAAAGGCCATATATGAAAACCCCACAGCTAATATCATCCTCAATGGGGAAAAACTGAGAACTTTTCCCCTCAGGTCAGGAACAAGACAGGGGTGTCCATTCTCACCATTGTTATTTAACATAGTACTGAAAGTTCTAGCCTCAGCAATCAGACAACAAAAAGAAAAAAAAAGACATCCAAATTGGCAAGGAAGAAATCACTTTCACTATTCACAGATGACATGATACTCTATATAGAAAACCTGAAAGACCACCAAAAAACTGCTAGAAGTGATATATGAATTCAGTAAAGTCGAAGGATACAAAATCAACATACAGAAATCTGTTGCATATCTATACACCAATAAATAAGCAACAGAAAGAGAAATTAAAGAATAAATCCCAGGAGCACTCAGATGGCTCAGTCAGTGAAGTGACCAGCTCTTGATTTCAGCTCAGGTCATAATTTCATCGGGGATTGAGCCCCACATCAGGCTCCTCACTCATCACGCAATCTGCTTGGGATTCTCTCTCCCTTCCTTTGCCCGTCCCCCCAACTCATATGCACACACGCTCACTCTCTCTAAAATAAATAAATCTTAAAAAAAAAAAACGAATCAATCCCATTTACAATTATACCAAAAACAATAAGATACCTAGGAGTAAACCTAACCAAAGAGGTAAAACAACTGTACTCTGAGAACTATAAAACACTGATGAAAGAAATTGAAGATGACACAAAGAAATGGAAAATTATTCCATGCTCATGGATTGGAAGAATAAATATTATTAAAATGTCTATACTACCCAAAACAGTCTACACATTTTTATTAACATACAATGTATTATTTGTTTCAGGGGTACAGGTCTATGATTCACCAGTCTTACACAATTCACAGTGCTCACCATAGCACATACCCTCCCCAGTGTCCATTACCCAGCCATCCCTCCCTCCCATCCCCCTCCACTCCAGTAACCCTCAATTTGTTTCCTGAAATTAAGAGTCTCTTATGGTTTGTCTCCCTCTCTGGTTTTGTCTTGTTTCATTTTTTCCTCTCTTCCCTATTATCCTCTGTCTTGTTTCTCAAATTCCACATATCAGTGAGATCATATGTTAATTGTCTTTCTCTGAGTGACTTATTTCGCTTAGCATAATACCCTCTATGGATCCACATCACTGCAAATGGCAAGATTTCATTTTTTGATGGCTGCATAATATTCCATTGTGTGTGTGTGTGTGTGTGTGTGTGTGTGTGTGTGTGTGTGTGTACTTCTTCTTCTTTATCCATTCTTCTTTATCCATTCATCTGTCGATGGACTTCTAGGCTTTTTCCATAGTTTGGCTATTGTGGACATTGCTGCTATAAACATTGGGGTGCACGTGCCCCTTTGGATTACTATATTTGTATCTTTCGGTACCCAGTAGTGCAATTGCTGGGTCATAGGGTAGCTCTATTTTCAACTTTCTGAGGAATCTCCATACTGTTTTCCAGAGTGCTGCACCAGCTTGCATGCCCACCAACAATGTAGGAGTGTTCCCCTTTCTCACATCCTCGCCATTTAATGCAATCCTTATCAAAACACCAACCTGCATTTTTCACAGAGCTAAATTGTTTTAATATAGCAAAGTCTTCCCAATTAATTCTGTACTAAGCTCTGTGGAACACCTCTGTATTCTCTAGTAAGGTATTCTTGTGATAGTTCCAGCAATCTAACAAAATAATGAGGATTCTGAAAATTCATCAATGTATCGCTTCTCGGCCTTTTGGCTAAGATCAAGTGAAAATTCATCAATGCATCTCAATTTATCCCCTATCATGCACTTTCTTTAAGATTCTGCATTTTATTTACTTAAGAAAATGAATCTATCACACAACTTTGAAAGTTGCTTTTAATTATCCAACCTGATTCTCTCTGATCAGAAAGAACTCCCAAATAACTATCTTTTCTGTGTAAAAGGGAAAATCCACAGTTCATTCCCTTGTTAAATATTATACTCATCAGGGCTTGCATGGAGCTGGGGGCAAAAATTGCTGTCTTTAACTGCCAGTATCCATTATCCATGATACAGTCAGAGATGTGCCGGAAGAAATTGATAAGGCTCTTCTCAGAGGGGAAAAAGGAAAATGTGCTATGCCCAAGAATATGGACTGCCTAGAGAGTCAAGTGCGTCAACTCATCATCTAATAAAGCAAGCACTCTGCTAGCCACCACTGTGTGAATATAAATAGTATGAAATTTGTCCTTTCCTGAAATAATTTAAAAATTACTAATGTAAATTTCTTAGTAATACTTAAATTCTAAACATTGTTCAATCAGATCTTAATTATGCATTTTAAAGATGGATAATTATAGTGCAGAGTCCATCCTCATGTTTAATTGTATGTATAAATATCTCTGGGAAATCTTGGATCTTTCCAGGCTACATTGGTGCCCCCCTGAATTTTTTTTTTTTCTGCCCTTCATTCCAGCTGCTAACATATTATTTACTGCTTGGTTTTGTAATTACCTAGTCACTTTTTGCCAGACTCTAGGCTGAACATACTTTCAGAACAAGAATTCTATCCTTTCTTTATTCTTAGACTCATGTAAAGTACCTGGCACATACAGATTCTACATATTGCTTCTTTTCATCATAAATACATTAATATATCTTTATATAGAGGGCAGTGCCTGGCACATAGAAGTAATTTAATTAAATATTATTGACTGATAAAGACTGTAAGGCATGTGCAAGAATGTGCAGTGCTATTAGTCACTGCACTGTATTAATCACTACATCATCCACACTCCTCCTTCCTGGTTCAAGCATCACCATCTCTCACCTGTATTTTTGCAATGACCTCATAACTGACTTTCTGGTCCCAAGAGTACCTGCAAAGAGTCTACTCTCCACCCAAAGTCAGATTGATAATTTTTAGCTATAAATTCCCATATTCAAAATCTCCCATTATCTTTGAATTACTACTCTGTGAGTCTTTAAGACTCTACTAGACCTGGCCTCAATCTTAATCACTGAACTCATCTCCTATCACTACCTTTACTCCCACTGCACCTCTTCCTTCCACCTCAAGCTTCTCAGACCCTTGACTCTCTCTTTGTGCACTCTCATCCAGGAACTCTCTCCTCCATGATCACAATAAAAATGGTCAAACTCACTGAACACTTATGAAGGACCAGACACTATTGCAAATGTTGTGCATGCATTGACTCATTTAATCTTCATAACAACCTCATGAGAGTATCCTGTTTTTTAAAAAAATATTTATTTTTAAGATTTCATTTATTTATTTGACAGAGTGAGCGAGAATGAGCAGGGGGGAGGAGCAGAAGGAAAGGGAGAAGCAGACTCCCTGCTGAGCAGGGAGCCAGATGCTGGGCTGAATCTCAGGATCCCAGGATCATGACCTGAGCCAAAGGCAAACACTTAACCGACTGAGCCACCCAGGCTCCCTGGTAATATACTATTATAAACCCACTTTTCAAATGGGGAAACTGAAATATAGAACAATTAAGTAACTTGCACAAGTTCACATACTAATACCTAAATTTTTCTGAGTAGGCAAAATGGTGTATCAAAATTATCAGTGGCTGGAAGTAACAAAAAAGTGTATTTCTTGTTTAATTGTGGTTCTACTCAAGTAGGTAAAAGAGTTCTGCACATTCAGAAACCTGTGGTTCTTCCAACTTATGATTCTAGCTGCCTGTAAGTAATCAGAACTTCTTGTTCCGCTAGAAGATGGAAGAAAGGGCATACAAATAATAGATTTTTTTACAGAAATTTTCAAGAACTAGCCCTGGAGATTTAGTCATATAATTTCTCTACCTTCAAGGGATGCTGGGAAATAAAATCTAGCTACATGCCACATCACAGACGCTCTCTTTACTTTCCATTCTTTTTTCAGTTATTACCTCTTCAGAAATGACCGTTAGTAACACTGCACTTAATGTAACCACAATCTACCCCCACCACTTACTCTCTTCCTTGTTGTATTTTATTCATAGCACTCATCACTAAACAAAACTAATTTTATGTTTTTTATTATCTCTTGCTACATATATGTGAATGTGCACACACACATATTTGTGTGTGTGTGTGTTTGTGTAAGAATTAGAACAAGGCAATAAATGTAAAACTATTTGTTGAATTCATGAGTAAATGGGGTTAAGAGTCATAATGACTCAGCCATCCACATCTTCTGAGCCAACCCCAAAACCAGTTTCCCAAAAAAAGATTTTCTTCTAGTTCTGTCCCCTTTACTCCCCTGATGTTTCACCTGAAACTGACTGAAATTATTATACAGACCACACCAATTCTGGATAAAGTGAACATGCAGCCCTAAAAAGAGCTAGTGAATAGTACTAAAAATAACACTTCAAGAAAATTACTTTTAAAATATTTATATATTTTTTAAATTTATTATGTTATGTTAATCACCATACATTACATCATTAGTTTTTGATGTAGTGTTCCATGATTGTTTGCGTATAATACCCAGTGCTCCATTCAGTACGTGCCCTCTTTAATACCCATCACCAGATTAACCCAGCCCCCTACGCCCCTCACCTCTAGAACCCTCAGTTTGTTTCTCAGAGTCCATAGTCTCTCATGGTTTGTCTCCCCCTCTGATTCCCCCCTTCATTTTTCCCTTCCTACTATCTTCTTTTTTTTTTTTTTTAACATATAATGTATTATTTGTTTCAGAGATACAGGTCTGTGATTCAACAGTCTTTTTACTTCTTTACCACTGTACTTCATGGATTCAGCTAAAATGAAATACACTGAATA
This sequence comes from Leptonychotes weddellii, assembly GCF_054177405.1. Classification (NCBI taxonomy): domain Eukaryota; kingdom Metazoa; phylum Chordata; class Mammalia; order Carnivora; family Phocidae; genus Leptonychotes; species Leptonychotes weddellii. Next base: position 101,671,058 of record NC_138369.1, on the reverse strand, counting down.
TAAAGACAATCTACTTTAGTGGAGCTAAACAATCTGGGTATCCTAATACTAGAATTTAGGCAAATGTAACCTCCGTGTTTTGTAATTTCTTTATTTCACAGTTAATTTGTGGTGAGTTACCTGATCTCTAAGGCTGTATCCTACTCTGCAGAACATTGGGGGTTTATTTATAAAAGAGAACAAATTCTTCCTACAGAACTGGCTGAGACTATGGTGTGTGTAGACATCCTGTTTTGATGCTCTGTTAGATAGAGTGCTAGGCACATAAGCTAACATGCAAAAATTAAATATTTGGAGAAAATGGAGAACTACAAACTATAAAATTTAAGGTGTGATTTTCATTAACAATACATAGTCTTTCACACTATATTCATGTTGAAGACTTCCTTAATCTAGGTAGTTCTATATTCTATTGCACTGGCAATTAGATAGCTAAGAAATAAAATACTGGAGAAACTCATTAAATGTTAGATCATTCCTCCCTTCCCAGAGAGTCTGGTACAAACACTGCTCATCTGGATGACAAAGAATTTGGGATATCTCCAGGGTTCCTTGATTACTGTCTCTTCTGTTTGCTTTTCCACTATTCCTTCTTCAGGAACTCCTACTTGATCTTACTGAGGTTTTCCACTTTATATTCCAACTTTTAACTTCTCTTTCCTGTTTTCTGTATCTTTATTTTACATGCTGTATTCTAGGTAATTTGCAATAATTTTTTAATATATTAACTTTCTTTTGAATTGCTCCCACTCTTATTTATAAACTCAGTAAAAATCATACCTACTATTTTATTTCCAGATTTCCTATTTGTTTATTTAGAACATGTTTAGTGGTCCTTTATTGCACAATGGATCATATCCCATGCCTACTGAATGTTGTAAGTATGCTTATATAGAAATCAATTTCTGGTTCTTCTATGATGTGCTATTTTAAAGGTACAATTTGATGATGTCTTTAAATTGCTGATTCTCTTTCATGGCTGTTCATCATTATGTATCATCCTCAAAGAATATGTTTGTGTGTGTATGTGTATGTGTGTGCACAAGGGGACACCAAACACATGCATAACCTCAATTCTTGACATTCCTATTTGGGAATTTTTCATTTTTCTTTGCTGAATTTAGTTACTATATTAATGTTTTATTTAATTTTTCAGTTTAGGGTTGCTGGACAATATGGGTAGTGAAAATCAGGAGTGTGAGTCAATGTCTGACCCATACTTTGGATTCTTTTTATGAGACTCCTTTTCCCTTTTCCTATAGCCATTTTCTTTGCTGCATCCCAGAATGGTAGTTGGAGTTGATCTAGTGTTCATTTTATAGAAATGACTCTGTACCCTAAATTTATGAAGTGGATTCTTTTCTGAGTCATCTTCATGAACAAGCCTGAAGTCTCAGCTTCCATCATCAGAGAGGCTAAATCTGATCCCTTATTAATAGTTTCTTCTTTCAAGCCCCCCCCATTTCTGAATTCAGTTTATGCTCTCCTCAGAGTTTTGTGTTTTCTCTTTGTACTTGGCATCTAGTGTTTTTTTTTTTCTACCTTCAAAAATTCAGATGTTAATTTCATTTTGTTACATACTTTCTTATGTGTTTTATGGGAGAGAGAATTTCCTCTATAACTTCAGCCTCTGCCTAAGTTTTTTAAAGAAAGAAAATCCATTCCCTTTAGGTTGAGCTCATAGTCTCCACAACTGACACTTTGCCCCTCTATCCCATTCTATCTCACTGTACTCACAGAATGAATTTTGTTCCAAATAGATGAGTATCCTCAATTTATCTTTGCCTGTGATGTCTCCTAAAAGAGGAATTTTATCCCCTAATGATATTTATTTTGGCTTCATTTTCTTTGCAGCCTCTTTCAGTTTTTTTTTTCCAGAATATTTCAGTTCACTGTCTACAATTTTAAATTTTTCATTATCTATACTTTATATCAAAAAAGAATCATATCATATACATTAAAATGAACTATTATGAGCATATAGTTGATATGATGATACCAATACCAGAGAAAGATATAGTGATGGAACATTATTTCTGGCTTTGTTATTATTATTATTATATAAGGAAATCCTTGGCAAACGCCTTTACCATATTTCCTTATATTTATAAATTCTCTTAAGATGCCTCCAATTAAGAGACTCAGAAAGAGATGAGGGAAAAATCTTATAATTCTAATTTTTCAAAATAAATATTAAAGAATATTTTAAGGCTTGTGAGCACCCTCATTGGTTTCTATGGAGAAAAATGATTTACAGACTCAGTAAACAAGTAACTATAAACCCTTTTATAGTTCCCTTGTTCCTCCTTGCAGGAAGTCTCAACAACTTTTAACTTTCCTTCAAGACAATATATTTCAAAAATAATCATGGTGTGCAGATATTTCTGTTTTCCTCCCTTGTTATCGACACTTGAAAGAAAGTGAGTACCATTAAGATTGTTTCCCAAAGTAATTTCAAGACTGTGTTATCCACACAACCTTTATATCACTAGTTGTTAAAAAGCAGTTATGCCACAAACAAAAGACAGGATTTGATTGTGTAAGCCAGCACTGAATACAAGGGCTTACTAATATTCTTCTTTCAAATAACCATGTTTGCAAAATAAATATGAAATTTCTGTAATATGAAATCATTTTAAGAGTTTTCTGTTAAGATTCATTTTTATGGATAATTTTTCATTTGATAACCATTGATCATACCCTCTATACTTATACATTTGTGAGTTGCTAACTTGTGGCCATAGATAATCCTAATATTAATGTCTGCTAATTTCTTTTAGTGTAAAATGCAGAGTGAACCAAGATGTGCTGCAGCTGTTTTGTCACTTGACTCTGCACAGAATCACCAAAAGATCTGTAAAGCTTCCACTCAGGGCTTAGAATAAGAGTTATGATATCCTGTACGCCAGTTTTAAGAAGGCTAAAACTCTCGAATGTGAAGCCTAACTGATTTTCTCCAGTACATTAATCAAAGCACCTTTGAGAACTAGAATTATGTTGTTATCATGTGAGGCACTCAAATTCTTCTTAATCCCCAGGTGGCATTTATTTCACTATTCTGAAGAAGCTACAGATGAAAGAAACCTTAGTTAAAATATCAAAGGAAATAAAAATGGTAAAATATTTCCGATCAGCCATACATTAAAATAACAACTTGACTTTCAAAACCAAACACTAATGCTGCATATCCTGTCTATCATCTCTTGCAGAAATAAACAAAAGAATGTTTTATGCTACCTCTTTATTGTATTAAAATTATGTGTATATTTTTATAAAGTTGTTTTATTTACTTTTATAATGTTTGTAACCCCCCAATAAATCAATAGCATATACCAAAACATTGGTCAATATCAAATATGGCTGCATTTATTCATTCTTCTGTGTGTGTGTGTGTGTGTGTTTCAGTATCTCATTTCTTTTTATTGTTGAGTAGATTTCCATTGTATAGCTATTAATTGAAAAAAAATTATGGACTCAAACACACAAAAGAAGCACATATGCAAAAATAACAGTGTATCAGAGCACAGAAAATTTAGAAAACTAAAGAACTGCTGCAAGACTGAACTTTAGTATTAAGTTTAAGGTGAATAAGAAAGTTTAGATGTATTGAGCTATGCTTCTTGAACCTGACCTATGTTATTAACTGAGTCCTAGCTAAGGTACCAGACTGTGATCCCTTGCCTCTAATGTGCTAACTCTGGATCACAATTTACTGAATCCTAAAATCTGGAGATCTGCCTGCATTTTTGTTTTAATTATTTTATTGCTACTACAGCAAATCTAAACTTCTGCGATTTCCAGGGCAGTAGAAGGCTGGTGTAAGGGCATATAAGTAGTTAAATTCAAGCAATACTATGAGGGAAAATGCAAAAATCCAAATGCTATTAGCTATTTGTCAGGTAATCATTATCATCATCATCATAATCCTAAACAGCACTGAGAGAAAAATTATTGCTTATCTGATCAAAGTCAAATGCTATATCAAATCTAGAAGTTGAGCTATAATTGCTGGATGTAGACAAGATGTCTGTACAACAATCTGTAAGTAGTATAACCATGTTAATGAAAGTTTTAAAGACATGTGATCAGAATGAAACAACAACAGTATCATTTTATTATGCTCATGTTTCTCCTGCTTTACTCCTTATTTCAAACACATTAGCAAAATAGTAATTGCAAAGAATAAAATGTCTAAGGTACAGATGCTCTAAATTACTATTCTGAATAAACTAGAAACATTCAGTGCATCATCATCCATAACAAAGTTTCCAGTTCTTCACATAATAGCATTATATTGTTGCCCCATTCTAAATAATTAGTATGAGGTTTAAGATTTAATACTGAAAAATAAACTCTCTATTTTTCCTGTAAATTTATCAACCCTTAACTTCTAAAGACATATTTAACCCATTAATTCTGATTTATTGTCTAAGATTTCACAATTTATGAGTGGAATATTTACATTTCATTTTAAATTTCCTAATTTTACCTAGGAAAAAACTAAATTATACAAACAAATTCATGTCTAAGTGACCTCTTTGTGGTAGTGTGATGAGTATCATCTCAATTAGGGAAAATTCCTAATTTTCCATAAAGTGCTAATAGTCTATGTTACAATACTGAATTTTTTGAAGCAGTGGACATTTCAAAATCATTGTGCTACACTGTGTATTTTATATAGACAGATATTTTCTTTCATAAAGGCAAATTATATTTTACTCAAATTTATTTTATGTTTTTAAAGATTTTATTTATTTATTTGACAAAGAGAGAGACAGAGGGAGAGAGCACAAGCAGGGGGAACAGCAGGCAGAGGGAGACGAAAAGCAGGCCCCTCAGGGAGAAGGGAGCCCAATGCAGGGCTCCATCCCAGGACCCTGGGATCATGACCTTAGCCAAAGGCAGATGCTTAACCAACTGAGCCACCCAGGTGCCCTATACTCAAATTTTAATTATTTTGTTACAAAATAATTTTCAATTTAATTATACCATCCAGAAAAATACTGTAAACATTTCTACGCCATGCCTCTCTACCTGTCTCTCAAAAAATGTAACTTAGAAAAGCAACAGCTACCATCACAGTTAATGTTGAAATATTGAACTCTTCCTCTATAAGACTGCAAACACGGTATCTGCACACTTAGCTGTTTATAAACAACACTGAACTTGAGATACTAGCCACTCCTACAGAGTAAGAAAAAGAATAAGCTTAAAAAGGAAGTGTACTTAATTATTGATTAATTGTTGTAATAAGTCATAAGAAATATACAAGGTAACTAATAGCCAAATTAGCAAGGTCACAGAATACAAGTTTAATATATAAAAACTGATAATACTTTTCAATTCTAGCAATGAACCATCATAAATAAATAGCATCCAAAACATAAGATACTTATAAATATTCCAAAAATAATGTTCATTTTAGAAATAAATAACAGAAATAAATAACTATAAATGATAAATTAGGCTTCTTTAAAATTATTCTGTTCATTAAAGGTATTGCAAATTTATATATAGTTTTTCCTTTTACAGTTTTCGATTTTTGTGTTCTCCCTAAGAAAACTTGGCATACCCTAAAATCATATAGATGCCTGACATCAGGCTGAGAAAATCTCTTTACATTCCTAGTTTTCTGAGAGTTTTACTATAAATGAAATGTTAAATATTGTTAAAAGCTCTTTCTGTCAGTAGAAAAATTTTGTTGTTGTTAGCATGATGAATTACACTGATTGATTTTTTTCATTGTAAATCAACTTTTCATTCCTCACATAAACTCTACCTTGGCTTGATGTTTTATCCTTTACAAAATATTGCTGGATTTTATTTTGGCCAGTATTTTAAAGTCATATGCCTTTGTTCATGATTAATCTTAGTCTGTAATTTTCCTTCCCTTACATCTTAGTAAGGTTTCAGTATTAGGGTTATAGTGACCTCATAATAATAAGTTGAGAATGTTTTTTCTGTACTTTTTTTTATTTTTTTTTAAATATTTTATTTATTTATTTGAGAGAGAGAACAAGTAGGCAGAGAGGCAGGCAGAGGCAGAGGGAGAAGCAGGCCCCCCGCTGAGCAGGGAGCCTTATGTGGGGCTCAATCCCAGGACCCTGGAATCATGACCTGAGCCGAAGGCAGCGGCTTAACTGACTGAGCCACCCAGGTGCCCCTTTTCTGTACTTTCTAAAAGTTGTTTGGTGTGAACTAATTTAACTTCCTTTAACTTAAAACTTTCTTTAAAAATAAACTGAGAACTTCATTAAAGAATAGCTAACCTAATGGATACATGTTATCACTGTTTCACAGTGAATTTTTCACACTCATTGTTAGGAAAACTACTGAATAAAGAAGAAAAAAACAAATTAGAAGAAAGAAGGATTCATTAAAAAGTCCAAATTATATAGTCATTTTAGGTAAGTGTATACCTAAGAAGCATAGAAACTGGGTGCTATATATGAGGCTAGCAGTTTCTAATCTACCATGAGATAATGAAAGAAAGATATGCCCTTGACAAGAAATTGATTAGTCCCAAACAGGATGGAAAATTCATCCTTCCCTAAGACCTTCTCTGGTAAGAAGCACTGCCAGTTGAGGTTGGCCTTTTCAGCCAGATAATTATACCACAATCCTAGGGCAATTGTTCATCACAGTCAGATTCAGGTACTTCACTTTGAATCACAAAAGTTAATAATGCTCAAGCAGGTGTCTGCAAAAGAAAATATTATATACATACCAGGAAAGAGGAATGTCACCATAAATAATAAAACATTCATTGGTTCCGATACAGATACACACATACACATATTTTTATATTTAATATAACAGTTATGATGTCTAGTAGTAATATGAAATAAAATATGAACATTCTCTATTTCCCCTTATATATTACTTTTTTTTAATATGCATGGAATTTGAATTAGCTCAAAACAAGAGAGAAGACAGATTTTAAATTTTGCATAAAACCACAGGTCATCTATTTTGTCCTTCTGAAGACAAAAATGGCTTGTCCGAACCATTAATATATGACACAATAAACCACTCATTATCACCTATGAATCCTGATCATTTTGCTCTAATTCCAGCATTTTCTACTTATTTTTCATTCCATTAAACACATTTGAAAGTGAGAACAAAATCTGAAAGACATTTTTAAAGTGATAAAAGCAGTTGTGATTCCCTAAACTCAACAAACATTTGTGCATATAAGCTATGGAGAAACATGTTGGGGTGGCAACATTTCTTTAAACTTCCCCAACCTGCATAATGTTATTGTTAATAATATATAATATACACAAGGGTGATGACAAATGATAAAAGGAACAGAACTCATACTTAAAAAAAATTTATATTTCTTCTTGAGGTGCTCTAACTTGTCTCTGATTTCAAAACAGCAAAACCAGATGATGAGAAGAGTTTTAATTTTATTCAACAAATAAGATATAAAAAGTCAGGGTAGCTAGATCTCTCCCTCCCTATTATTTTATCAGTTTGATTTCCCTCGAGTCAGTGCTATTTTATGTGCTTCCTGTTCAACATTTGCTCTTGAGGAGCAGTTCTTTCAGTGTTATCTTTCAATTTTATAATAAAAGGGCAGATGTTTTCTAAAAGTGGTATTCACATGATTGACTTTATTATAATAGTAGAAAAAAGGTGTGGCTACCACCTGAAGCCTTGTTCTTAGAAATGTGCACTCTGACACTGATGCAGTACTTTTAAAGAAAAAATAAAGTAGTGAGTCAAAGATTACCACAGTCATTACAGGCATTATACAAAAGTTGTACTTCAAAATGTAAACCGTGAGGGTGCAACTAGATGCTGATGAGTAGTATCTACAAAGGTTAAATATAAATACATATAATTATAGCTTTTCTGTGACAAGAAATTATTACTTTCTTTTTTACCCACAAGACATATCTCTAAAATAACAAACCGAAATGAAAGTATATTTATTCTGCAATCATAACAGGACTTGGAAATGTACAATTATAGTTAAGTGCTTGGAACATTGTGAATATGCATTGCTACAGCCTGTAGATAAGATTAATTTTTCAACCAATGACATTCCGTATAATAGTATATTTGAATTTTGAAATTTCAAGCTGATGTTGAAAGAAAATATATATCTTTTGTTTTATGTCAAATTTATAATATGAATAATCAGTGCAAAATCTTAGAAAAAGTCATCTAGTATTAACGTAAAATCTATAATGAGATATTTTGAAGCAAGAAGGCCAGAGTAAAAGTATAGCTATTCTATAGGGATAAATTATGAATTGATTCTTTCCTGCATAGTACATATAATATGTAATTTAATATTATATTAGGTACCTTGTGTTGATTGTGGAAATATAAATCACATTATTGAATTGACAATACATAGGTATTCTTTAGTGAGTTATGGATTTTAGGATAGAATGGATACTATCAGCAGTATAATAAAAATGAGAGATCCTTATATAGTGTTAAATGAAAAAAATGATGAACCTAAAATTATCTCAAAATAAAAAGTTTAGTTAAAAATAAATGAATGAAACTAACTGGGAACAAACAACTATTTGGATCAAGGTTTAATAATGTAAATAATAGTCCTTAGGTAATATAATCATTTTATTCAATACAAAGTTAGAAAGCATCTATCGGAAATGCCCTTATGCCCTTATGCTAGTTGATAATATGACTTCACAATACTTACAGAATGCTCCTACTGCAAATATAATTTCTTTTCAAGATATTGTAAGATAAAATGATATTTTTTTTAAAAGATTTATTTATTTATTTTAGAGAGAGAGCACAGGGGGAAGGGCAGAGGGAGAGAATCTTCAAGCAGACTCCCCACTGAGGGAAGAGCCCAATATGGAGCTTGATCACCACAACCCATGAGCCAAAAAACCAAGAGTCAGACACTTAACTGACTGAGCCACCCAGGCTCCCCGATAAAATGATATTTTATGTAATAATAATAGTATCACTATCCCAGTAACATGTAAAGCTTTTTACAGGCAATATACATTTTGTATATATAAGGATGAATTTAATGTTTATCAAGTCATTCTACTGGTTAATAGTTCTTATTTTTCAGTACAGCAAATGAAGAATGACTTGAGATCAATGTCAGAAGAGACATACAATTTAATTATTCCAAAACTAACTTACACTAAGAATTCTACAACACAGTTATTATTTTAAATTATAAAACCAAGGATGAAAGAGCAAAAACATTCTTACTTTTCCTAAAAGTATGAAATAGTTGACAATAAGCAGTAAATTCATCTTACTACCTCACATTAACAAATACTCTGATATAATAGCAATAAAACCTTCAACAGCAATAATCCTTGCATTATGGTCAGTGAAACCACTTTACAGCACTTTCACTTTACCATCAGTTAGTACAAAGGCTACAAAAATAAGTCTTGCACTCAGTCTGTTTTCTGACTCTTAGAAGGAAAGTATTCAACATTCACTAATATGTGGTATCACATTTTTTAAAGATTTTATTTATTTATTTGACAGAGAGAGAGACAGCGAGAGAGGAAACACAAGCAGGGAGAGTGGGAGAGGGAGAGGGAGAAGCAGGCTTTCTGCTGAGCAAGGAGCCCGATGTGGGGCTCAATCCCAGGACCCTGAGATCATGACCTGAGCTGAAGGCAGATGCTTAATGACTGAGCCACCCAGGCGCCCCAGTGTGGTATCACATTTTTAACCAAAGGAATTACAAGGAATCCATCTCAGTGTAAATGTATTCCACATAATACTCCTCTCTTCCACATTTACATTAAATAATACTACATTAGAAACAAGGGATTAATCCAATATTAACTAGTTAATGTGTCACCTAATGGTTCAAAAATGCTGGAGTGTCACTGAAAATAGATCTCCAAGTCAGAGTAGCTGCACAAGTGACATCAACTTTAGTGGATCTTCACTTTCTCCCAGCCATCTCTGTTACTCTAGCGTTTCCTGAAAACAGTGGGTATGTTGGTACAATTCTGCAATTCTATGTTCAGACAAATTGTTGGATAGATCATATGTTCAACATTATATTCTTTCTTCAGTGTTTGGGACTTTCTATCTCTTGTCTATATACTTCAGGGATAACTTCTTTTGAAAAAAATTTAAAAAATAATTTTGAAAAAACAGAAAAACTAGCGTTAAACATTATTTTCTTCAGAACCTGCAAAGCATTGATCCATTAACTTCTGGCTTCAAATCCATACTAACTTCCTCTTTTAAGGGCCACTACAATGATTTATGCTGAAGTGCCAACAGTTTTAACCAATATTCTTAGGCACTATTTTTGCAAATGTCATCAAACTTAAAAAGGCAAATATTCTATGTTACTACAGTTTTGTCCTCACAGACTCCCAACAAGATTCTCATCAGTTAATATTTCTTGATTACTTTTCTAGGATATTAAATTAAAAAACAATAATCTGCTTTAGCCCCAGCCCGCCACACAAACACCCATCAGCATCCCACAGGCCACACTTGGAGAATCGTTGACATAGGGAAAATAAGCATAGGCCAGATCATAAATACTTGCTAAGTACAAGAATCTGCATTGTACTGAAGAAGTCCAAAAAGTGTATTTTATTTGGAACGGCAGCTAATTAAAAGTTGTCATCCTATTAAATATATTACAATCATTTATATTCTTCAAGATCCACCCATGTTCAAATTATAGAATTTGGGAGGTAACAGAAATTATTATGCAACTAAAACACTTCAAAATTTTGATAATGGTATTAATCTTTGATAGTCCTCAGGGTCATGGGATTGCTTTCATTTCATTTGTTTTAGTAGGAAAGGTGTTCCAAGGATCTTGGCTTGCCAAATTTTCTATCATATTTCCAACTCTGCAGATCCGGAAGCCACTGTAGCAATCTGTTCATATCTAGATCTTACTGGATCTATTAAAAGGTGCATATTGCCTAAAATTAGTGATCTATCCATAAGCTTCCATTCTGACTAGTGGACCACAATTGCATTCTGGGTTGTCAGAATATGGATGTACCACAGTTTATTTGTCCATTCACTTATTGAAAAGCATTTTGTTAGCTTCTGGTGTTTGGTTGTAAATAAAGCTGCATAAACATTCACCTGCAGGTTTTGTGTCGAGTAAGTTTTCCCATCATTTGAGTGAATATTTAGGAGTGTGGTTGTTGGACGATTTAAGAATTTTTAGCTTTGTAAGAAATGGCTAAGCAATCTTTTATAATGACTATCATTTTGCATTTTTCACCAGCAATGAATAAGAGTTCTTGTGGCTCCATTTCTTCATTAACTATTCGTTTGGGGGTTTTTAAGCCATTCTAATAAGTATGTAGTAGTATCTCATTTTTGTTTTGATTTGCATTTTCCCAGGAACAAATGACGATGAGCATCTATACATATGATTGATATATGTATATCTTCCTTTGTGAGATTTCTGTTGAGAACTTTTCACAATTTTTAATCTGGTTATTTTTATCTTCAATTTTAAGAGTTCTTTTCATATTTTGAGTATAATAATTTACCACATACATAACTTGGAAATATTTTCAACCATTCTGTGTCCTGTCTTATCATTCTCTTAACAATATATTTCAGAGATCAGAAGGTTTTCATTTAAAAAAATTCCTTACTAATTTTTTACCTTTAAGGACCATCCCTTTGATGTTTTATTTAAAAACTCATCAACGAATCCAAGGCCATATATATTTCCTAATGTTTTCTTCTACAGGTATTACAGTTTTGTATTTTGTGTTTAGAGATATCCATTTTTATTTCATTTCTGTGTTAAATATATCTTTGCCTAGGTTTATCCTTTTTCATAAGGACCAATTGCTACATCACCATGTACAGGGAAAAAAAAAACAAAACTGTCTTTTCTCCACTCAATTGCCTGTGTGTCTTTGTCAAATACCAGTTGGATTTATTTGTGTGGGTCTATTTCTGCACTTTATTCTATTATCTTGACCTATGTGTCTAGTCTTTCACAATACCACACTGTCTTGATTATTATGGTAGCTTTAGAGTTCAGTCTTGGCTTTGGGTAGATTTAGTCCTCTGACTTTATTCTTTAATGGTCTAGGCCTTTTGCCTTTAAATGTACATTTCATCGAAGAGTGTTTTTGGTATCTACAACATAGTTTTCAAAGATTTGGTAAGATTTGCATTTAATCTAAACAAGTGGAGAAAAACTTGCACCTTAATAACTGAGTGTTCCAATCCATGAATGTGCAATAATTCTCCATTTAATTAGCTCCATGGATTTCGTTCATCAACATGTTTTATAGTTCTCCACATACAGACCATGTACATATTTTGTTACTTATACCTAGTACTTTTTTGATGCTATTACACATGGTATTGAGCTTTAGTTTCAAATTTCAATTACTCATTGCTGATATATAGGAAAATAACTGACTTTTGGTATACACAAAGATATAACCTTGTATCCTGTGGCCTTGCTATACTTGCTTATTAGTTCCAGAAGTCTTTTTTTTTTTTCCTTAGATAATTTGGAGTTTTCTATAGAGACAATCAGGTTAGATATGAATAAAGACAGTTTTATTTCTATAAAATAAAAGTATACTATATATATATACACACATACACACACACACACACACACACACACACACACTTTTGGGGGTCTTATTGAACTAGTTAAGATTTCCAGTACAATAAGCAGGAGTCACTACGGAGGATATCCTTGCCTTTTCCTGATATTTGGGGGAAAGCATCCAGATATTCTCACAATTAAGGACAGTATTAGCTGTAAGTATAGCTGTGTATTGTATATTGCTTTTATTTGGTTAAGTAGGTTCCCTCTTCTTCCTATTTTTTACCTTTTATTGTGAATTGGTATCTAATTATGTTGAAATGATTTTTCTGTAGCTAATATTATTATAATATTGACTTTTACATGTTTTTTTAGCCTGTTAATCTCATGAAATACAGTCACTGATTTATAAATTTAAAACCAGCCTTGCTTTCTTGGAAAGAATCATATACCATAATATATTTTTTATATATTGCTGAATTTAATTTGCTTATATTCTGAAAGGGTTTTTGCATCTTTGTTCATGAGAGACATTGGTTTGCAGTTTCCTTTATCTGTAATATATTTATTTTTCTGGTATTAGGATAATGCTGACCTCACAGAATGAAGTTAGGAAGTGTTAACTCTCCTCCTATTTTCTGAACGAGATTATGGAAAACTAGTATCCAATCATCCTTAAAAGTTTGGTAGATTTCACCAGAAAAGGATCTGAGCATACTGCTTCAATTTTGGGCAGGTTATTAATTATTGATTGGATTTCTTTAACAGATATACATGCATTCAGATTATGTCTATCCTCATGTGAGTTTTGGTAGCTTGCGACTTTCAAGGAATTAGTCCACTTCATCTAAATTATAAAATTTCTGAAAATAGAGCTATTTGTAATACCTCTTTAAGGTCCTTTTAATGTCCATGGAGTCAGTAGTTATGACTCTTCTATCATTTGCAATATTGGTAATTTTTATCATTTTTTTTTCTTGATTACCATGGCTAGAAGTTTATCAACATTTTTTGATCTTTTGAAAGAACTGGTTTTTGGTTTCATTGATTTGTTTTTCTCTATTGTTTTTCTGTTTTCAAATTTAGATTTCTGCTCTAATTGTTTTTTTTTTTTTTTTTTAAAGATTTTATTTATTTATTTGAGACAGAGAGAATGAGAGAGACAGAAAGCACATGAGAGGGGGGAGGGTCAGAGGGAGAAGCAGGCTCCCCGCCCAGCAGGGAGCCTGATGCGGGACTCGATCCAGGGACTCCAGGATCATGACCCGAGAGGAAGGCAGTCGCTCAACCAACTGAGCCACCCAGGCGCCCCTGCTCTAATTGTTATTTTTGTTCTTCTGCTTCCTTTATTTTTTAAAGATATTATTTATTTATTTGATAGAGAGAAAGCGATCACAGAGGGAGAGGGATCACAGAGGGAGAGGGAAAAGCAGACTCGCCACTGAGCAGAGAGGTGGATGCGGGGCTCAACCCCAGGACCCAGGGATCATGACCTGAGCCCAAAACAGACACTTAACCAACTGAGCCACCCAGGTGCCGCCCCCTTCTGCTTCCTTTAGACTTAATTTATTCTTCTTTTCTAGTACCCTAGTTATTGAGTTAAGAGATTTTTTTTTCTAATATATGCAGTGAAATAAATGCACAATACAAGGGATAAAAACTACTTTTGTTTTTTGGTTTATCCCAGTATTACAATAAACAAAAAAGTAAGCAGAATCTGAAGAAATGGGTCTTTCTTATCTGTACTACTCTGAGCTGTCTGGATTGAAATAAAGTGATTATTTCTAAATTTAAAAAATATATATATAT
>NC_138369.1:101638570-101656208 GCF_054177405.1 Leptonychotes weddellii | reverse complement strand
ATCGCCTCGGATTCACTTCTCCGCACGTCCTACCTTCCAGAAAGTGGTCGCTTTTCTGATGAGAGAGTTGTTGCTCTTCTTTTCTTCAATCTCCTGTTGAGTTTGTAGGTGTTCAGAATGGTTTGATCCCTATCCAGCTGAATTCCTGAGAGGAGACGAAATCCAGGTCTCCTACTCCTCCGCCATCTTGCTCTGCCCCCCTCCTTAATCCACTTTTAACTTGGATCATTGTATAACCACATTTAAAGTGATTATTCACAGGTGCCTGGGGGGCTCAGTCATTAAGCGTATGTCTTCGGCTCAGGTCATGATCTCAGGGTCCTGGGATTGAGCCCTGCATCAGGCTCCCTGCTCCACAGGAAGCCTGCTTCTCCTTCTCCCACTGCCCCTGCTTGTGTTCCCTCTCTCGCTGTGTCTCTCTGTGTCAAATAAATTTTAAAAAAATAAAGTGATTATTGAGAACTCCACTTGTAACTCTGACATGTAAAGAATTTGAATATTGTTACTCTTTCACTTAAAATAATTTTTAAAAAAAGGCTGACCAAACAATATCAAATACATTTGTTGTACCCATTAGGGAACTAAGGTTATGGAGCAAAATGCCACCCTAATACTTGGAGAGACATATAAACTCTGAATGTCCCAGCAGATTCTGCATAAATAAAATAGATCCCTCCAGCCAGGAACTGATAGGAACATTTACATGGTAAATTTTGAAGAGTCAATAGAAGCAAAGTGTGAACTAATATGAGAATGAGAAGGTGCAGCCTTAGGATGCTCACCAAAGTTTTGAGGGTGTTACCAGGAGGAATCCTCCCACATAAAGAGCCAGGAAAGATTCCCCCATACCTCTGGCAGGGGAAAAGGAAAATTGACCACTGTGAAAAATACCCATGGTGCTCTCTCTCAGAAAAGCCTACTCTCCAGTGGAAAAGACTTTAACTCTGTGATCTGACACAGAGGAAAGGCATTTCCCTGACTGCAACCCCTCTTAACCTTTTTGTCTTACAGAGCTGGGTAGGCGGAGCTAGGAAACACTGTGCAGGCCACTGTCCAAGGAACACACCTACTAAATGACGGATTTAATCATGGGATTATAGAATGCTTCTCCTTGCCCATACTTATCACGAGCTAGGAGGGCTCCTGTGTAACAACAATGGATTTCAGTAAAAGGAGTTCAAGAAAGATCCTCTCTTAAGAGAAATATTTAGTGAAGCTCAAAGACAATCGGAGAGACAAAAGAAAAAAAAAAAAGGAATATTAAGATGTTTGAAACCCCTGGCACTTATAACTACAAAAAACTTTACACATAGCACAAAGCCTAGCCAGCGTAACATAAATCTTCATACTAAATGTTTATTTTCCTCAGTTGCTATTATCTTATACAGAATATTCGGCTTTCAACAAAAAAAAAAATGACAAGTGATGCTAAAAACCAAGAAAAAGCATAGTTGTTTTTTTTTTAAGATTTTATTTTGACATAGTAAGAGAGAGTGCACAAGCAGGGGGAGCAGCAGAGAGAGAGGGAGAAGCAGGCTCCCCGCTGAGCAGGGAGCCCACAGGACCCTGGGATCATGACCTGAGCTGAAGGCAGATGCTTAACCGTCTGAGCCACCCAGGCGCCCCATGAAAAAGCATAGTTTAAAGAGATAAAGGAAGCATGATAACCAGTCTCATATATGATACTGATTTTGGAATTATCAGATAAGTAATTAAAAATAAGTATGGTTAATTTGTTAAGGAAGCTAATAAAAAATAAACAATATATAAGAATAAGTTGGTAAAATAAGCAGGAAGATAAAAACAAAACAAAACAAAAAATAAATGCTAAAAATAAAAAGCACTGTAACACAAATGATGAATTCCTTTAATGGGGTCCTCAACAGACCAGGCAAAGTAAGAAAATAATCATGAGCTTAAAGATATGTCAGGGGCGCCTGGGTGGCTCAGTTGGTTAAGCGACTGCCTTCGGCTCAGGTCATGATCCTGGAGTCCCGGGATCGAGTCCCGCATCGGGCTTCCTGCTCGGCAGGGAGTCTGCATCTCCCTCTGACCCTCCTCCCTCTCATGCTCTCTGTCTCTCATTCTCTCTGTCTCAAAATAAATAAATAAAAATCTTTAAAAAAAAAAAATAAATAAATAAAGATATGTCAGAAGAAACTTTACAAATTGAAATGTAAAAAAAAATGTTAAAAATAAAACAGAATGGAATATTTAAAAACTGCAGGACATTTCAAAAGGTAACATTTGTAACTAGAATATCAGGAGAAGAACAAAAGAAATATTTAAAGTAATGCTAGCTGATAATTCTCCCAAATTAATAATAGACACCAAACCACAAGTCCAGAAAGCTCAGAGAATGTCAAGCAGGACAAATACCAAAAAAAATCTGTACAAAGGCATGTCATAAGACCACTGCCAATGAAAGAAAGAAAATCTTGAAAAAACGTGAAGAGGGCTTACCTATAGAAGAGCAAAGATAAGAATTAGAGCGGATTTCTGGGCGCTTGGGTGGCTCAGTTGGTTAAGCGACTGCCTTCGGCTCAGGTCATGATCCTGGAGTCCCGGGATCGAGTCCCGCATCGGGCTCCCTGCTCGGCAGGGAGCCTGCTTCTGCCTCTGACCCTCCCCCCTCTCATGTGCTCTCTCTCTCTCTCATTCTCTCTGTCTCAAATAAATAAATAAAAAATTAAAAAAAAAAAAAAAGAATTAGAGCGGATTTCTAATCAGAAACCATTCATGCAAAAAGAGAGTGGAGTGAATTATTTAAAGGGATGAAAGAAAACACACACAAATGTATACACAGAACCTAGAATTTTGCATACAGTGAAATTATCATTCAAAAGTGAATCACGCCAATAAAAAAAAAAAAGTGAATGAGAAACAAAGATTTTCTCCAACAAAACAAAGAAACAAACAACAATAACAAGAACCTAAGGTAATTCATCACCAGAAGACCTGTCCTTCAAGAAATGCTAAAAAATGCTTCTCAGAGAAAAGGAAAACAAGTTCAAAAACTTGGATTTACATCAAGAAAGTCCACTGAAGAAAGAACAAATTAAGGTAAAATAAAATATTTTATCTTATTTTTGATTGATCTAAGGTGATTATTGATAGAGTTAAAATAATAATATCTACCATCATTTGTAACTATTCACTATTCACTGCATTTGCAAACATATGATGTTCCTATAGGGGACAATCCACAAAAATTTAGAGGCCATTCTAAGACTGGGCCCCCAGGAGTTTCTTACTCTCACTGCAGCCCACACTTGGTGTCCAGAAATCCAGCACTACCATCCACATCCCTATTACTGTATAGCTTCCGAAGACTTTCTTCTGGGTAGCAGATCTCAGTTGCCTTGTCCTCTATGTGTCTGTCTCTACAGATTTCACAGTGGCAGTTAGCCATATGACCTCATTACATTCCTGTAATGTCCAGAACATATGATTCTGAATTTTTCTAACTTTTTTCTTGTTATACTGACAGGAGTGGTGACTTCCAAGCTCTCTATATGCAAGAGCTGAGCACAGAAGTAAATATTTGGATTTTTCAGAACTATTTGTTTTTTTTTTAATATTTATTTAGACAAGATAAAATACAAAATAAAGCAACACATTTTTCTACATAGTCATAGTCTGTCTTAATAGTATCAGCATGAATCCAGGCCTTTGAAATATATATGTATTTTATCCTGGGTAATGATTACTTAGGTTTTTGTGTTTTTTTAATAAATCATTCAGCTGTACAATATTTACAAGCTTTTCTTTATGTGTCATATATTTTTAATAAAATTTTATTTTAAAAAACCACAAAAGCCACATAGAGTTAATGATGCATGTGACATCAATTTTAGCTGCTTTAAATAGTTTTAATCATTTACTCTTTTGTGGAAAAAATAATCCAAGTTTGGATGACAACCTTTGGAATGAATTCTCGGTTTCACCATGCCTCTGCTTCCCAAACAATCACAACTGGTAAAAAGATAGAAGCAAACAAACAAAGCACTTAAAGTCTTTAGAAATTATCCTAAGGGAATGTAATAAACAAAAAAAATATTGCAGAAAATCTAAATTTCATAAGAACAGTGATAGCCCATGGTACTTAAGCCATGACTAGCTTCGGACCACCTCTCCAGGCACACCAACTCATCAAGACAGAAGCTCCACACTAGGTGAGTATTACCAAGAAGACAGTGCTCCTTCTCCCCATGCTCCCAGTCATGGGCTGCAGTAACACCTCAGAGGGGCAGGCCACCAGCATTTATCATCTACCCCAGCTCTGTGTTGCAGAAGGTCTACTCCAGGAATAAACAGCTAAGATGTCTGGGACTCTCTTCTTCCACCCAGCCCACAGTCACAGAGTAGTAGTTCTCTACCTCAGTCATGACATGTTACCTGAGGGCTATGAAGCTGTTCCTGAGGAAACTGACTTTAATTAGAACAGAGTAAAAGAAGTTTACTCTGACTTAAGCCAGAGTTAAGAGAACTCTAAAACAATACAAGTTTGGTGGTAAGCAATTAGCCACCAGAGAAATGCAAATCAAAACCATAACGAAAGAAACAAAAACAAAACATAAAAACCATAATGAGATACCAATTCACATACACTAGAATTAAAAAGTCAGATTATAAACCGTGTTGAGAATAGAATTCAAAACTCACATATATTGCTGGTAGAAATGCAAAATTGTACAACTGCTTTGAAAAAATTTCCCAAAGTTTAAACACAGAGTTATTTTATGCCCCAGCAATTCCACTTCTAGGTGTAGACCTCAGAGAATTGAAAACAAAAATCCACACAAAATATGTATACAAATGTTCATAGTAACATTATTCATAAGAGCCAAAAAAGTAGAATCAACCTGAATATTCACCAACTGAAGAATGGATAAATAAAATGTGGTAAATACATACATAATACACACACACACACACACACACACACACACACACACTTATATAATGGAATACTATTTAGGCATAAAAAAGAAGTACTAATAACAAGTTACGATCTGATGAACTTTAAAAATATTGTGCTAAGTAAAAGAAATTATTCACAAAAGACACATATGAGTTTATATGTATTATATATATATATATATATATATATATATATAATGCACAGAATAAGCAATCTAAAGAGGCAGAAGGCAGATTACTAATTTCCGAGGGCTGTGAGGGTTGGGGAGAGATGGTGGGTGAGTAAATCCCAATGGCTATGGCTTTTTGGGGAGGATAATGAGATATTCTACAACTGACTGTAGTAATAGTGTTGTACAACTGCTGATGAACTAAAAATATGATGCACTGTATATCTTAAATGAGTGAACTGTATGGTAAATAACTATACTTCAATAAAGCTAGTATTAAAAAATCCTAGGTGTTATTACACTAAAATTATTTCTTAAATAATCATACATTTTATCAACTATTTTTCTTCTACAATGTACTAGTAACTTTACATTCAATATCTTAAAAGCACATAGTAACCAGGTAAAATATACATTCTTATGACAGTTTTGCAGACGAAGAATTTTGCCCAGAGAATTCAACTTTCCCAAAGTCACTTGGCTCTTATGGTGGATGGTCTGGGATATGAATTTAGAACTATCTATGCTAACCAGTCTTGCTATAGTACACTAAGCTAACTCTACTGTTATTTAATTTAAGGGGCATGTTTAAACTAGTGCATAATCCTGTATAATAAAACATTACATTACATTTTTATTCATTCTTTTAGACATTTGCTCAATAAATATTTACTGAATTCCTCATATTGCCCAAGCCCAACCTAGGCACTGCAGCATTAATTTAAAGAATGTGTTTATTTTCCAATTCAGCACAGTTCTGTTCTACCAAGAAAATAGTTTATGCAATTTGCAGGCTCATTAGTCCCTTTGGTGAATACAACTTAGATTTAATTTATCATGGCACAATAAGGAAGACTGAAACTTTGTTTAGTATACTTCATATAAAATATGAATCCACAGCAGGTTTCTGTAACAATTAGCTTTGTAAGTTGCAAAATGAAAATCTTTTTGTTCTTTCTCTCTCTCTTTTCACCTAAATGTAATCTGAATTGGCATTTTTGAGGAAGATTAGCTCTACAGACAATAACAGGTAAAGATAACAGAGAATTAGATTTATTGTTGGTATTTTCAGTTTTCTACCTGAGTCAATCCAACCCCACTAAAGTTTCTGTGTCAGATGACAAATGGATTTTAGTACACACACTCAAGAAGCACTCAGGGTGACATGAGTCTCCCAGTTTTCCTGGATCCCTGAGTTTTGACACTGCTTGAAGGAAGAACTTTTCTGAAGATAAAATTTATAGGACTTGAATGAAAGTGAAAAGATATACCCCTGGTTAGAATGCATATGAAATTGCAGCACTACATTATTACACAAGTTGACTAAGGTAATTACAGGTATCTGAACAAATTTCTCAAAGAAAAAGCACAGCACTATGACTAAGGGGTGACTGCACTCAAATCAGAAGACATTTAACTTTACTAGCTATGGGAAGCAGAGCTAGCAAATTTTTGAGGGTAAAGTGAGAGATAAAAAAGATGGTAACCAATTTTATTGATCATCATATCTTGCTGGTTGGAGTGTTATTTGATACTGGATTTTTGGATAACTTGACAGTTCCTCTCCAAATTAAAAATTTACAAATTCTTTGACTAATGTGATTCTAAAAATATATACTCCATAAAATTATGTCTTGATGATATTAGTTTCTCTTTACTTTGGCTACCACTCCAACATCACCATTACTTTAAATCACCATTATTTTAAACTAACCTTCTGCAAAATCTAAAATACTGGTTTCTAAACATACTAATCCTCAATCTTTTTCATCATTGTCAGAATGATTGCAAAAAAATGTAGAATAATGCATGTGTTTTCACAATTAAATTTTCAAATGTCTATTTCCCTTTGAATGAATGCAAACCCTTTACTATTTTCTACAAGACAGTATATGGGCTAACTCTTGATTACTATCTCATGATGTAGAGCTCTAATCATACTAACTTCCTTACTTTTCGTCAAAATCACTAAACTTTACATATTGGCTTAGCACAGGTTCCCACTGCTTAGAATAATTATCTTCCAGCATTTAGCATGGCTGGCTTATTCTCCATTATATCGATATTTTCAAAGAGCCGGCTTTTTGTTTTATTGATTTTTTTCTATTGATTTCCTCTTTTCAGTTTCACTGATATCTGCTCTAGTTTTCATTATACTGCTTTGTGTGTTTTTGTTTTTCTAGTTTCCCATGGTTAAATCTTGGATTATGGGGGCACCTGGGTGGTGCAGTCAGTTGAATGACCAACTCTTTGTTTCACCTCAGGTCATGATCTCAGGGTTGTGAGATGGAGCCCTGAATTGGGCTCACACTGAGTGTGGAGCCTGCTTAAGACACTCTCTCTCCTTTTTTCTCTGATCCTCCCAGCCACTTTCTCTTTCTTTCTCTCCCTCTCTAAAATACATAAAATCTTTTTAAAAAATCTTGGATTATGATTATAGATTTTTCTTCTTTTCTAATATATACATTCAATGCTCTAAATTTCCCTGTAAGCACTGCTTTTGCTGTATCCCACAAAATTTGTTATATTTTCACTTTTACTTAGTTCAAAATATTTTTAAATTTCTCTTAAGATTTCTTTGGCCATCCCTCCTCCAAAAGATTTCTTTGACCCTGGGTTATTTAGAAGTATGCTGTTTAGTCTTCAAGTATTCTGAGATTTTTCCAGCTATCTTTCTGTCATTGATTTCTAGTGTAATTCCACTGTAGTTAGAGAAGATATTTTGTAAAATTTCTATTCTTTTAAATTTGTTAAGGTGTGTTTCATGTCCCAATATGTGGTGTATCTTGGTTAATGTTCCAAGTAAGTTTGAGAAGAATGTGTATTCTGCTGTTGTTGGATGTAGTCCATAGATGTTGTCTTGATCCACTCAGGCTACTATGACAGAATACCACTGACTGAATGGCTTATACACAACAGAATTTCATTTCTCACAATTCAGGAGCCTGGAAGTTTGAAATCAGGGAGCCAGTAGCGTGGGGTCCCAGTGAAGACTCTCTTCTTGGTTCATAGACGGCCATCTTTACATTGTGTTCTCACATGACAGAAGAGAAGCAAAAGAACTCTCTGGGGTCTCTCTTATAAGGGTACTAATCCCATTCATTCATGAAGACTCTACCCTCATGACCCTAATGACTCGTCCAATGTCCCACCTCTTAACATCATAATAGTGGGGGTTAGTATTTCAACGTATGAATTTTGGGGGAAACTCAGTCCACAACAGATGCCAATCAGATCCAGTTGGCTGATGATGTTACTCAGTTCAACTATATCCATATTGCCAGAAGCATGAAGAAACTCTTCCCCAAATTCTCTGTGAGAACCACAGGACTCCTGGAGGTAAGACTCACAAAAACTTGGAGCATGTATGTCAACATGCATGTATGTGTGCACACTGCTGACAGTAGTTATTTCAACCATAATGAATGCTAGGGTGGTGCTTTCAATTTTTATTTTATATACTTCTAAACTGTTTGATTTTTCAAGAATAATTCTTTACACCTATAATTAAAAGCACATTTAAAGAAACTGACGGGGAAAGGGTATTTGTTTATAATGAACTTAAAACCTCCATCAGGAACTTCACTTTTGTTAAATAGACTCTTACTTGAGAACAGATACTGTGTCAATCTGATTTAACTATGCATCTCCAGCTCCTGCCTTAGGGGACACAAATATGTACTTGATAAATACTTTTAGAATACATGAAAACCTTCAAGAGCAACCTTCAGGGATTTTATTAGAAACCATCAATACAAACCACCACTGGAGGCCACCATTGAGAGCAAAAAATGGTACATTTTCTACTGTTGAGCCATTATTGCTCAGCAGCCTCCAGCTACTTCTTCAATACTAACATGAACTATGTTATTGAGGGAAACAAAAATTATCAGTATTTCCACTAAACTTCATTGAAGGAAACTTTACTGGATTAGATGCCCAGAAAGATGGAACGGCAACATGAGTGATTTATAGAAATCTTGAAGCACAAGTCATCTTTCAGATTATCAGTAGAGAATTTGACCCTGTCTGAAAAAGATGGTTACACTATAATAAATTATTTTCTTCTGAAATATTTTTTTAAAGATTTTATTTATTCATTTGAGACACAGAGATACAGAGAGAGAGAGCAAGCATGAGCAGGGAGAGAGGCAGAGGGAGAGGGAGAAGCAGGCTCCCCACTGAACACGGAGCCCGATGTGGGGCTCGATCCCAGGACCTGGAGATCATGACTTGAGCCGAAGGCAGACGTGTAATGACTGAGCCACCCAGGCGCCCCTTCTTCTGAAATATTTTTTCTTTTCTCTCTTGCCACCTTCCTTCTTTCTTGTCACAGTTCTCTGAAAAATCCAAAATCTGTTTTTCGTCATGACTGACTTTCTACTAACTGTTCGGACTGCTTTATTCAGGTAAAATTCAAAATGAAAGGAAATTATTCATGTAAGTTAAAAAAAAAAAAAAGTACTTGCCAGATTGCAAGAAGTTTTATATACAACAGAATAAAACACAATTTAATTAGAAACAAAAAGTCTGCTTCCTAGGACTGCAGTCAAGTAAAGTTTTGAATTTAGGGGCCAGATGGTTGTCTAAAATAAAACATATTTTAGTTTCTTTGGTAGCAACAAAGTAGATTTAAATCAACTGGATGAGAGGTTCACTTTAATCAGGTCAACCAACAGTTGTTACTTCAAAGCCGACTGAATTTCAGAAACTCAGTGAAATAAAACAATTCCCACATTCTAACCTTCTACTGAGATAATGCATACAACTTATTTCTCATTACTCTGTTTAAAGACTTGCTAATGTCATAGAAATTTACTCAATGTTTTATAAAAATAAAAGGTCTAAATACAAAAAAATTAAACAAATGTAACCTGCAAGAGATAACTGACAAATCAAATTTATTGAAATCCATGATGAATACTTATATGTTATCAAAACTTTTCATGCAATTTCTTTCATATAATGATTTGAAATGTTCTTTGTAAACAATATTAGAGAAATTAACATTAAATGGATAAAGAAAGAACTTAGAGTTTAACTTCAAAGTCATTCTGAAAACATACTAGAATTCTTAAATTATTACTCATTAAAACCTTTGAAGTTTAAATATTAGTGTCTTGATTCCCCTGATCTTGAGTTTATCTATATGATATTGGCAATGTGACTAAATTATTTTTGAGAATTCTCTCCACTTTAATATTCTCTCACTACCAGTTATCACACCGGAAGGAAGGACTATATTATTCATTTGATCATTCGGTCAGCTGGTAAGTATTGAGCAGCTATATGTAAAAGCAACTCTTTGAGAGGTAGAGATGCAGAGAGAAAAAACATATGAAGTCCTTTCTCTCATGGTACTTATATTTGATTGTGGGTGAAAAGGCAGATAATAAAAAAATGTGTGAGTTGTAATACGTGTTAAAAAGAAAATTAATGCAAAAGACTAGAGAGCTTTAAAGAAGTGATATTTTCTATAAAGGAAAAAAAATGTGTGGGAGAGCAAAAGGCAACTGAAGTAGGGGAGGAGATAAATTTTTAATGAGGTTGTCGTGGAGAGGGCATGAAAGAATTGGCTGCCAATGTGACTGGTGATAGTTTTTATTTCTTTAAATTATTCAATTTTGTTTTGAAGGTTTGAAGAATATCATTTTAGATGTTTCTGTGATGTACATATTTGAAAGAGTTTTTTGCAAATGCAAGAGAAATATAGAACAAATGGATGAATATTTGAGCAGAGGAGAGATAATATCTGTTACAATAGGATTCAAAATGTAAAATGTGGAGGAATATACAGGTGAATTTCTCTATTTTTATTCAATTTTCTGCTTGTGAATTTAGAGGGCAGTTATCTGCTGGAACTAATAAAAGTGGTAGTAAGATTAAGTGGGTGAGGTATATGAAGAAATTAGATCCTGGAAAATGTAGCAGATAACTGACTAGGAAAATCTGGAAATACTGAAAGAAGAAGAATTGATATTTGAGGTGGGGAACCTGAGTTTAGAGCATCATCACCAGTCAATCAATTGATTTATCAGTGAATGACTTCCTCTTCCCCTTCCCTCAATTTTTCTTATCTTCTCTCCCACAAGAAAAATTCCACCCATCTAGAAAACAAGAGTAAACGATTTCAGCGATATACTTTTGAAATTTTAGTTAATTAATATATATTTTATTACATGCTACATGTAAAACATAATATATGCCATATATATGGCATATACACATGTGTGTCAAAAGCTTTACTGTAAGGAAGCTACTTCACATATTTTTAAATATATGTAGTATAGAAAAAAGTTCTTGCGGGGCACCTGGGTGGCTCAGTTGGTTAAGCGACTGCCTTCGGCTCAGGTCATGATCCTGGAGTCCCTGGACTGAGTCCCGCATCGGGCTCCCTGCTCGGCAGGGAGTCTGCTTCGCCCTCTGACACTCCTCCCTCTCATGCTCTCTGTCTCTCATTCTCTCTCTCTCTCAAATAAATAAATAAAATCTTTAAAAAAAAAAAAGAAAAAGAAAAAAGTTCTTGCTTAAAGTATATTTAGTTAATAGAGAGGCTGAAAAATATTTCCAAAAGAAGGTAATTATATTTTTTTCTATCAAGTTCAGATTAGGAGCATAATATTGAGCAATAAGGAATTATTTCCAGATTTTGCAACATATAATCACACTACTATATTTTCTTGCTAGTAATAGTTATTTTATTTTTTTCCTTTTCCTTCAGTATTATTTTTTTTACTACTTTAGACACTTTTCTGTTGATTATGAGAAGCAAGTGGCATTTGTACATCTTTCTATGAAAAAGATAAAAGGTAAGAACTCAGTTTCTTATTTTTAATACATGCTATTAGTTTTTCCTTAGATTTGTGTAAGCTTTATGAAAACATTCTCTCCTAAAAGTCAGAATCCTCATAGATCAATAGATATAACTTGCTAAAACAATAGTTGGGAGTTTGGTAGTTCAAAATGATCCAAGAATAAAGAGATTATCATTCTGTCCTCAAGTCTCATATGCATTTTGAAAGGACTATCTACTTTTTTGGCATATAGTTTTATTATCTGTAAAATCAAACTACAAATAAATTTAAATTTACTAGCAGTATGGGAGTATCATACAATATTTAGCAATTCTAGAGGAATAAAAAATAGTTCTTTGTAAACATCAGAGTATATGTATATTTATATACTATATATATATTTATTTAAGGGAGAGGAGTTTTCAGTTATTTTTAAGACATACTCCATTAAATAGTGGCAAGCATTTTTGTACTTTTTCCCTTTGTTTAATGAAGTTAAAAACAGCAAATGATTTCTCAGGTTTTTTTTAAGGAAGTAATGAAAAGACTCACTCAATATCCATTCTCCCCCTTTCATTTAGTAGGGAAATCTTGGTTTTCCTGTGCTTCATGCTATCTAGCTAGCAAGAACATTTTACAGCCCCTCTTGCAAAGACAATGTGGAATTCAGTCTTGCTCAGTGGGAGATGAGGAAAAATTATATGCAAAATTTCTGAATCACATCCTTCAGGGAAGCGGTTTTCCTCCTTCTTTCCTCCATCCTAAGGGCTAGTATGGGAAAAGATAGTGAATGTGCCAGTACTAGGTGTGCAGTTAGGGATGATGAAGCACAAAGTAGAAGGAGCTGGTGCACCTCTATGACTTCTGCTGAGGTGCCCTGCCCCACAGCCCACCTATCAGACTTCTGCGTGCTTGAGAAATTAAATCTTGTATCCTGTTTAAGGCACTGTTATTTGCACACCAATAAAGCAACTAAATAAATAGCCTAGCTAGGGCGCCTCGGTGGCTCAGTTGGTTAAGCGACTGCCTTAGGCTCAGGTCATGATCCTGGAGTCCCGGAATCGAGTCTCGCATCGGGCTCCCTGCTCAGCAGGGAGTCTGCTTCTCCCTCTGACCCTCCCCCCTCTCATGTGTTCTCTCTCATTCTCTCTCTCTCAAATAAATAAATAAAATCTTTAAAAAAAAATAGCCTAGCTAATAAAGAATATGCATTTTAAAAAATCTGCAAATATGAAATCGCAGCTCCGTTTAATTACTTGTAATTATTAGACCTCCATTACTGAAGAATACATTTTGTTAAAAATAAATGTGATTTTATTAAATTGGACTATATAATAAGGTAATAATGTTTCCCTTTACATAAATGTTGATGTTCAGATGCTTTGAAACTGTATTTTTTATTTTATTTTATTTATTTATTTGACAGAAAGAGACACAGAGAGAGAGGGAACACAAGCAGGGGGAGTGGGAGAGAGAGAAGCAGGCTCCCCGCTGAGCAGGGAGCCCCATGTGGGGCTTGATCCCAGGACCCTGGGACCATGACCCGAACCGAAGGTAGATGCTTAACGACTGAGCCACCCAGGTGCCCCGAAACTGTATTTTTTTAAGACTTAAATAAATATGCTCTTAAATCCAATATATCATTTTCTTCTTAGTAACATGAGCAGCAGAAGTACAGAGCTTATTTCTAAAATAGCCTTTGTTAGCCCCTGTCTTCCAGCTCAAACCCTAGTCATTCTCTCCTCTCTCCCTTTCCCATGTGTCTGCACTCACCACCGGGTATAGCACCCCAGCATGGATACTTAAGAATGTCAAAGGGGCGGGCGCCTGGGTGGCTCAGTTGGTTAAGCGACTGCCTTCGGCTCAGGTCATGATCCTGGAGTCCCGGGATCGAGTCCCGCATCGGGCTCCCTGCTCGGCAGGGAGTCTGCTTCTCCCTCTGACCCTCCCCCCTCTCATGTGCTCTCTCTCATTCTCTCTCTCTCAAATAAATAAATAAAATCTTTCAAAAAAAAAAAAAAGAATGTCAAAGGGGCATCCCAATACCTTTTGCCATGGGCTCAGTGCTCAGGCTCTGGGGTCTCTCACCACTTTTTTCTACTTTCCATTTTAAGCCACCTATGGTTAGTATGCCCATCCGTGGGCAAACCCAAGTAGCTACCCTGGTCCTCAGAGAGAAACAGAGAAGCACTGAAGCATTCTATAGGGACCCCCAAGGTAGACAGACTGGGTTTGGTCCTCTAAGAATGAAACTGATTTATTTAAAATAAGGTAATTGCTAAAAGCATATCTTTAATTGCATTGTCGACCAGTGAGATAGAAGCAAATCAGAGCTTACAGATTATTCATCAACAATTTAGATAGTCCCTTTTTGCCCAAATGTAAGGCATGAAAATGCCATGCCACATATACACATATACCTGCTATATTATGTGTTTTATTGTGTTATATCATCCTGTCTGAGGGGAATCCAGAAACAATCTTCTGGGTCAGGATTCTCAAAATTTAAAAAATAAATAAATAAATAAATAAATAAATAAATAAATGAAATGAAATGAAATGAAATGAAAAAAAAATTCTCAAAATTTGTTCTCACGTTCTAGGGAGAAAAGGTGCTAAGAACAGGTGGTAGAGAAACAACTGGCTTCCAGTCATAATTAGTTATATGAACTAACATTCATATTCACAGTTTCAAAAATGAGGAACATCTGCTTATATTTTATATGAAGAAAATGGTTAATCTGGTTTGACTGAATAACAAACCATTCTAGGATATATCAAATATTTTGAAATTGTAAATGTGTCAACTCCCTTATGATTTATTTTCTTTATAATTTGAGACTCAGGAAAGATCAAATTAATTATATTTTAGCCAATGTTTAGATTTGACTATCCTGTTTGAGTTCCCCAAACATAATATGCGTTAACACTTCTATTGCAGTACATAAAACTCCATCTTGTGATAATTAGTTTTCTCTACCAGCTCCAAGACAGTCAGAACCAAATAGGAATCACATTAGAAGTTGCAGTCCTTAATACAATGGTTGCTAAATATTAGTGTTAAATCACTGTTTTACAGAGTAACTAAATGACTTAAAGTCAATAGTATATGTAATTTTTAGATTATTATTAGAAGTGTCTCCCCATAAGTAAATGATAGAACTGAGTTTCTATCTGAATTTGAGGTTGGCATAAAAATAGCAGGAGGGGAAGAATGAAGGGGGGGAATCGGAGGGGGAGACGAACCATGAGAGACGATGGACTCTGAGAAACAAACTGAGGGTTCTAGAGGGGAGAGGGGTGGGGGGATGGGTTAGCCTGGTGATGGGTATTAAAGAGGGCACGTACTAAATGGAGCACTGGGTGTTATATGCAAACAAGGAATCATGGAACACTACATCAAAAACTAATGATGTAATGTATGATGATTAACATAACATAATAATAATAAAAAAACTAGAGAGATAAATATCCACTGGAGGTAGAGGATCCTACTGAGAAGTTCTTGTAAAATATAACCATTGGCACAGAGAACATGGAGTTCTTGGGGGAATATCTAAGGTGAGCAGAGGGTGGTGGGCTCTTAGATAAGGCAATCATCTTCCAGTACAACATGGTAAGGCAATAATTTTCCAGGATGATGTTTTCATGATGATTCAGTAAGTGGAGAAGCAAATTTGCAAATTCTAGGGGGCCAATTAGGGTAAATATTACTTAGTAATATAGGGGAGATTCCAGTCCCTCAAATAAAGCAATCTGAAATCAGTATCTTGCCATAGGAAGTTGTTATCCTTCCACTCCAGGGACAGGAATATCAGACTGTACGATGTAGACAGAAAATTTGCAGATGCCCCAGAAGCACAATGTGTTTCTCAACTAAAGCATGGGCAGTTCAAGTCAAATCTGGTCATTTAAAATAGACTTCATTTCTTATTCAGTCATCTTCTAGTACTTCAGGAATTTATCTAAACATTCACCCCCCAAATCACAGTGAATTGTCTTTTTTCCTATTTGCTCTTGTTAATGTGTTTTGTTTTATTTTTCCACCTGACTTTTTCTAGTCACTTATTACGAGTGCATTTTCACTCTTCTTGAGTTTGAAAATGTGTAAGACTCTTTTTTTTTTTTTAAAGATTTATTTATTTATTTATTCATGAGAGACAGAGAGAGAGAGAGGCAGAGGGAGAAGCAGGCTCCCAAGGAGCAGAGAGCCCGATGCGGAACTCGATCCCAGGACCCCGGGATCATGACCTGAGCCGAAGGCAGACGCTTAACCATCTGAGCCACCCAGGCGCCCCGAAAATGTGTAAGACTCTTAACAGTTCTTCTTGTAAGTTAAATCATCGGAGTTTTCATTATAGAAAATATTTTTTGACAAACTAATATTTTTTTTTTTTACCATAGGATTTTACTCTAATAAAAACTTGTCAGTATATTTGTACAACTAAATTTTGAGATGATTCTAGACTCATCCAAATAAGCATTATATTACGTCTTATGTCACTGAACTCAGATAGGCAGAGGTCATCAACAGGGTATGTAGCTGTAGTCAATAAACTATTTCACTTTAGAATACTGAACTTTGTACTAATATCCTTGTGACTCAACATTTTGTGTAATATCTAATAAAGATCAACCCTAAATATTCCCTATACATTTGATGAATTATAGCACTTTTGTTGTCATGAACTTGGAATGTATACAGTAAACAATGCAATCACTGTTTTGCAATTCTGTTTTACAAAATATTAAATTCTGTTTTACAGAATATTAAAAATCAACATGATATACACTTCACCAAAGACAGTAGTGTAATGGAAACATCACAATCTTTAAAACAGAGTTTGAAGCAATTTCTGAACTTAGACTTACTTAATCTCTCTCAGCCTCATATACCTCATTTATAAAATAGGGATAACAATGCTTTCATTGTAAGGATCTTGTAAAAATTACCAAAAATATAGATTTTTTGCTTGTTACTTTCCAGGCCTTAATGAATGATGGAACTTTTCTCCTCATTGGCATTTACTTCTAGTAAAATAAAGTGAACTTACCTAAAGAAGCATCAAAAAATGGAGATTGGAGTCTTTTCTATTCATATTATTAATGAAGAAAGAATTTAATGAGAATCTTACAAGAAAGACAGTTCACAGTTACCCAGATGACAATATTACCTGCACTGGGGATACAGCAGGGAACAAGGGGGACAAAGTTCATCTTCTGATGGAGATTCGATTATATTAAAGGGGAGATAAAGAATAAACAAACAATGACAACTTCAGGTAAGTAAAACTGTAACAAAAAATAAAAAGAGCACTTAAACAGAGAGTGATTCTGAGGAATGGGACACTTTTTATTTTGGAAAGGATCTTATGGAAGACATTTAAGAAGAGATGATATTTTCAGCTAAAATTTAAATGATGAGAAGAAAAATGCCATGCAAAGATTTGGGAAAAAAAGAATTTCAGGCAAAGTGAAGAGGAATTGGCAATTCCCTAATATAAGAATGAACATGTGGGGGCGCCTGGTTGGCTCAGTCGGTTAAGCGTCTGCCTTCGGCTCGGGTCATGATCCCGGGGTCCTGGGATCGAGCCCCGCATCAGGCTTCCTGCTCAGCAGGGAGCCTGCTTCTCCCTCTCCCACTCCCCCTGCTTGTGTCCTGCTTATCTCTCTCCCACTCCCCCTGCTTGTGTTCCCTCTCTTCGCTGTGTCTCTCTCTGTCAAATAAATAAAATCTTAAAAAAAAAAAAA
>NC_138369.1:101631042-101638470 GCF_054177405.1 Leptonychotes weddellii | reverse complement strand
CCATCCCAGGACCCTGGGATCATGACCTGAGCCAAAAGCAGACACTTAACTGACTGAGCCAGTCAGCACCCCAAACATGTGTTTTACATTCAGAATATACATTCACATGGCTGGAAAGCAACTAAGGATACCACTGGAGTTTTGGCAGAGGCTATATCATATAGAATCTTGAAGTCAATGGTGAGGAGTTGGGTTTTGGTCCAAGTAAATGGGAGAGCTACTAGGTGATTTCAAGCAGTTGAGTTTTTAAATATTTTATTTATTCATTTATTATTTTTTTTTATTTTTTAGAGAGAGAAAGAAAGGTTGGGAAGGGGCAGAGGGAGAGAAAGGGAGAGAATCTCAAGCAGACTCCCTACTGAGCATGGAGCTAGACACGGGGCTTGATCCCACCACCCTGAGATCATGACCTGAGCTGAAATCAAGAGTCAGATGCTTAACTGACTGAGCCACCCACGTGTCCCACAAGCCGTTGCGTTTTATGATGTCTTTATTTATGTATTGTTTTCTATTCCAAAAAAAAAAAAAAAGATTGTGGCTATATAGAAAATCCAAGGGCAAGTGAAACAAAGAGTGAGTTAGAAAGTTGATTTATAGGGGCGCCTGGGTGGCTCAGTTGGTTAAGCGACTGCCTTCGGCTCAGGTCATGATCCTGGAGTCCCTGGATCGAGTCCCGCATCGGGCTCCCTGCTCGGCAGGGAGCCTGCTTCTCCCTCTGACCCTCGAGGCTCCCCACTCTCATGTGCTCTCTCTCTCATTCTCTCTCTGTCAAATAAATAAATAAAATCTTAAAAAAAACATTTAAAAAAAAAAAAAAGAAAGTTGATTTATATATCCTGGGAAGCAAATCCATTTAAAAACAAATCATTGGTAAAAATAGACACTTAAAAGATGAAGATGGACTACATAAATATAAAAACCAACTTCTATATATAGAAATTTATAGCAAATGTGAAGTATGTATAGTGTAAAAAAAAAAAAAAAACCTTCAATAGATGAATCAGTGACAAACAATTCACAGGAAAATAAACAAAAATAGTGGGCTTCTCTTGACCCTAAAACAGAGAAATAATAACTGGATACTTTGGATAGTGTGACTTTTCAGAAGACATCCATGAAGAGGTGATATTTTAACTGGTAAATAAACAATTATAAAAAGCCAGCAATGAAAGTGCTTTCCAGAACAGTTCACAGGCACAGCGATCAAGATGCCCACAAAGAGTCAGATAATAGCAATATGATAGGAAAATGTCAGGATTTAATTGTGCTCTGAATTATGGAGTCCCAAAAAAGTTTACTTCATGTCTGGACACAAGGAAATTGATGCCATTTATAAACAGCAGTTGTTATGAAGGGGGCTATTAACATAATTGCTGTTATTTTTGCAGGAACGTGATGAATTACAAAAACAGAAGCTGAAGTCCAGCAACATCCATTCTCTTGGACTATAAATATTTGTTACATCTTGATATAGATTATATAAAGACATTTAAAAATGTTTTATTGGCTTCTCATGTCTTACCTTAATTATAATATATTTAAATAAGAAATACATATTTTGATGGAGATGCTTCAACTGGAAAATAAATTAAAACTGACTTCTCTAAATATTTTTACTTTTTTTCATCTTTAAAAGATTTTCAGTTTTAGATTTTTTCAGTTTATTTATTTATTTTCTTCATTTTTTTTATTATGTTCAGTTAGCCAACATACAGTACATTAGTTTTTGTTTTTTTTTTTAAGATTTTATTTATTTATCTGAGAGAGACAGACACAGCGAGAGAGAGAACACAAGCAGGGGGAGTGGGAGAGGGAGAAGCAGGCTTCCCACTGAGCAGGGAGCCCGATGCGGGGCTCGATCCCAGGACCCTGGGATCATGACCTGAGCCAAAGGCAGACGCTTAATGACTGAGCCACCCAGGCGCCCCAACATCATTAGTTTTTGATGTAGTGTTCAACGATTCATCAGTTGCGTATAACACCCAGTGCTCATCACAACACGTGCCCTCCTTAATACCCATCACCCAGCCACCCCAAGGCCCCACCCCCTCCCTTCTGTAACCCTCAGTCTGTTTCCCAGACTCCAGAGTCTCTCATGGTTTGTCTCCCTCTCTGATTTCTTCCCATTCAGTCTTCCCTCCCTTCCCCTATGGTCCTCCATGCTATTCCTTCTTTCCACATATGAGTGAAACCATATAACTGTCTTTCTCTGCCTGACTTATTTCACTTAGCATAATACCCTCCAGTTCCCTCCATGTCGATGCAAATGGTAGGTATTCATCCTTTCTGATGGCTGAGTAATATTCCATTGTATATATGAACTACATCTTCTTTAACCATTCCTCTGTTGAAAGACATCTTGAGTCCAGTTTTAGATTTCAAAGTTTTTTGTCTTTTATAGTTTGTTGCATTTGCATGGCAGGGGGTAGGAGTGGGGTGGAGGGCTGAATGAGAATGAACTTTGAAACTTACCAAAGCAACTAAAATTAAGTCTCAAATTTTCCTTAAAGCACCATGTAGTCAGTCATTAAAATCTCTGTCATTATGACCCAGAGCTTTTGGAATGATGTCTCTATTCTAGAATTATGTGTTTTTAAGAATACAGACCATGAGTGAACAGTACAAATTATAACAAATTAGGACTCCTGGGTGGCTCAGTCGTTAAGTGTCTGCCTTTGACTCAGGTCATGATCCCAGGGTCCTGGGATCGAGCCCCGCATCGGGCTCACTGCTCAGCGGAAAGCCTGCTTCTCCTCCTCCCACTCCCGCTGCTTGTGTTCTGCTCTCGCTATCTCTGTCTCTGTCAAATAAATAAATAAAATCTTTAAAAAAATAATTATAACAAATTGTAACATAATTTACCTTAGGAGATCATATATATATATATACACATATACATATATATGTGTGTTTATATATATATAAAGATATATGTATCTTTGTGAATTACCAATGATAATATCTAAGAAAGGCTTTTGTTGAAAATGCTAAGGAAAAGTTAGAGATGTACCTAAGTAAGCACTTTCTGTAATTCTGTTAATGGAGGGGTTCAGAATACGGAGATACAAAGAATGCAGGTAAGGATAAAAAGAATAGGTGTTCTACTCTATGCAACCAAAATAGGGATGATTCCTAGTTCATTTTCTATTGTAAGATTCCACAAACAAGAGCTTCCCTTTTTACTCATCTATTCATAGGCCAAGTTATACCTTCTTTCAACATATCCTAGCACCTGTACATTTATTTTTTCCCGTTAAGGCATTTGATAAATCAAGAACCAATGGAAGAGTTAATGAACCTCTTCATGACCTACCCTCTCTCTTTTTGTTAAGTATACAGAAGTGATTTGGAATAAAAGTTGCTGGGAAATGCCACTCACAGAATCTCAGTACACACCATTATTCTTGGTTATAGAATAACTTGAATTGAGGGTGAAGCATCTTACTAAAAATGAAAAAAAGTTTAATTTGGGCTTTCATATTCAGCCCCCAATCCTATGTATTATCCACCTACTATAAAATGAATTGTAAATATCTTATCTCTACAAAACAATTTAAAACCCATTAAAGATTTCATTATGTTAATATATTTGTGGCACAGAAATCATGAGGCAGGATGGTCTGAATATTTTACAAATAATGTTTTTTTCCCCTTTGAGTATTTTACATTAAAGTAATGTTAAATAATCACACCCCTGAGGTTAACAAAATTCCTTATCACCATATAAGCATCCAACTCAACACTTTGACTTCATGACCACAGTTCTTAGTTAGCCAATTTAACATCCATTTAGAAGAAAGTTTTAGAGTCCCACTCTCGTGCTTAACAGGCTTCTTGAAGAAACAGGGAAAGATCTGCTTCTCTCTATTCTATATCCTTAAATCTATTTGACCTTGACTACAAAGAAATTGCTGCAAGCTGCCTGATCTTCTATTTAACATACTGATCTTCTATGAGATAAATTTATATGATAGGTAACTAATAAACAGTTCTTGGTCCTTCTATAAATATTTTGAAGACTCAAAGTTATTTTCTACTTTTAATTCAAAACAACAGGAGCAACAAAACCAAAACGCTGCCACATAAAATCCATTCTTAAACAGCCTTACATATATATATATATATATATATATATATATATATATATATAAAAATTTATTTCCTAAAAAATAGCAAAATCTAGTATTTCCTACATAGGGATGGCATTCCTCCTTTCTGCAACATTGCACATAAACCCCATTTGTTTTATTCTAAATTGTATCGTGCTTTTCTATGAGTCCTAAAAATGCCAGTAGTTTCAGTAGCAATTCGCCACTTAACAAAACTCCAAGTAACACTGTAGTATGCCACTTGCAAGTAGTGCTATGTTTATCCAGAGGAAATTAAGAGGAGGTGCCAAAATCCAATTATGAAGTACTAGAATTTCTGCACCTAATTCCCGAGTGCTACTATCAGCATAAATTCACTGACTGTGTGTTTCCGTAACAGTCTGCCAGGTATTGAAACTGTAACATACCATCTCTCATGTGAATTCCATGAACAACAAGTGACTTCATGAGCTTGAATAGCTCCAGATGATTATGCATAAAATTTCTGCTCATTAGTAAAAGGTGTCAACTTCTGCTATAAGATCTCCCAGATAGAAAATTAACATAATTTTCTCACCCAGCATGTATACTTCCTACACATGAAAAATAATTTGAGGTCCCACTTTCTCAGCCTGCTCTGTGGTGCCAGAAAAAAATATGTATATCTTTTGACTCCACACTATTACACATTTAGGATTTAGGATTTTTTTATCTTAAGCCAAGGCACTCAAGCCAACTCAGAATCTTTATACTTACCCAGAGTCAGCTAAATTTTCCATTTCTACAATAGTTACTCCAAATTTTATCACTCTTTTCCAGTATTAATCCCTATCACTGTCCCCTATCATCTCAAGTGATGACCTTATCTTGTACAATCCAGATCAAATAGACACTATCTAGCATCAACTGCCCAATTTCCCAACCCTACATCCAAAAACATTTCTGAAATAGTACTCATTGTTGGCTATGCCATGACCTTGTCAAAAGGTTTTTTCTTTTCCAAGGCTAACCCATTACCTCAGATCTATTCACAGTGCTATTCATTTTGCATCCTCAGGAAACATTCTCCAACACTTACACTTTGTCTCTTGAATATTTCTCTTTCTCACAGATGCTTCCTCATCAGTCTTTAATTCCTCTATGTGATTGCCATTCTAAAATACACTATTTTCTGAAATTTTCTTTTTTAAATATTTAACAGCTATACTTTATTATTTTAATAATAATAATAGCAATAATAATGATGAGATAGAAACAAAAATAATAGTGGCAAACAAGTAACCATCACCCACTGTTCCTATTACTTCTTTTTTATCATGGCATCATTTGACAGATGTATTTCTTCCAACACTCCACTCAGTACTGGTGTTTTTAAATTGTTAGGAACTTTATTATTATGGAATTTTTTTTTTAAATGGCACTTGTTAAATGGATAAGAAAAAGGACCAAAAACAAAAAAATCAGATCAAAACCACACAGCTGGTAGAAGAGAAAGGCTCTAAAACAACTTCCTCTTGTTTGTTTTCAGCAGTTTAACTATGGTTTTCGTAAGTCTTACCTTCTTTGTATTTATCTGGTATGAGGTTCCCATAACTTCCTATAGTTGATATCTTTCTCAAACTATGAGAAACTGAATATTTTTTCCCTTCTAAATATTCCCTTTACCCTTATATCCTTTCTCTTCTGAGTCTCTAATGGCATGTATGGTAGAATATTTAATATTGTTCCACAGGCCACCAAAACTTGGTTCAATACTTTTTTCAATCCTTTTTATCCTCCTCAGAATGAAAAGCTGCTATTCATATATCTTTAAATTGACTAACCCCTCTGATACTCCAGAATCTATCAAAAAAATTAAATATTTGTTTGTTTTAATTTCAGATATTGTACTTTTTAGTTCCAGAATTTTCATTTGGTCCTTTTTTAGCTTCTTTCTCTCTGTTGATAATCCTAATCTGTTTGCTCATCATGGTCATCTTTGTTCTTAATTTTTAAGCATAAACAGATAAAGGTGGTGACAGAGGCACAGGGAGAGAGAGGTAGAGATAGGGCAGGGGAGAGGGAGAGAGTGAATAGATATAATAAGTTCTCTAAAATCTTCATTGGCTAATTTGAACTCTAAATTATCTTAAATTCTGTTTTTCTTCAGTATCCAATAATTTTAGATTTTATGGTGAGCATTGTAAGTGATAGACTGAAAGGAGTTTGGGGTCTATAGTTTAAAAATGTTTTCATTTTTTTTTCCTGGCAGAGAGTTAAAATTCCTTAGTCCAAGGTCATAGTCTTTACTTCAGAACGTGATCCTTATTCCTAAATTATGGTTTTATGAAGTCTCAGCTGAATATCTGAAGTGCTCAGTGAAGTGTCTTCTCGCACTGACTAGGCTAAACTCAACAAGTCTGAGCCCTGTATGACCTCTGATACCTTTCTTTAACTCAGTTTGACAGGAAGCACACTTGATAGCATTCAAGGAGACCAACCATGCAATAAGCAACCAAATGCCTGGTCAAGGCACTGAAGGGAACTACCATGCAAACTCCTGCCCCAGCCCCTCCTAGTGGTATCCTGCAGCCCAAATTCCAGTTGCATTAGTAGCCCCAATTTCTGATCAATCATGCCTCCTAAGCTCATTGAGACCACTATTCTCTGTTTGGACTTCAAGTCACTAGGAAACAGTCAACAAAACTTGACCACAGGAAGAATACAAAGGTAGATGTGGACCAACTTTGTGTTTATGTTTGCTCAAAGGCACTATCTAGCTTAACTGCTTTTCTATTGCCTGAAAACTCTTACCTTATATATTTTATAGTAGATTCCAGCCAGACTGTATTATCATTACCGTTAATTAATCATAACAAGAATGAACAAATGCCTGAAATTTCACCTATCCTGAGCAATAAAGTGAAAAATAAGTGATTTCATATTAATGTTCTTTAAATATCATGGACTAGGTTTCTATAACTGGAAGTAGAAATAATACTGAGAACTATCTGGCAATTTTGCCATAGTTGACAGGAAGAAGTAAATGACCAATGAGTTTACTTAAAATTTATACACACACACACACACACGTCAGAAAAATTATATATCCTATAAGAAGCTTAAAGGTTAAAAGGTTAAAAATAAATTACATTTAACCCTTAACTTTTGATTATCCATGACATGATCATTCATACTTAAGATGCATCAGAGAGGGCGGAGCAAGATGGCGGAGGAGTAGGAGACCTGGATTTCGTCTCCTCTCAGGAATTCAGCTGGATAGGGATCAAACCATTCTGAACACCTACAAACTCAACAGGAGATTAAAGAAAAGAAGAGCAACAACTCTCTCATCAGAAAA
>NC_138369.1:101595120-101630542 GCF_054177405.1 Leptonychotes weddellii | reverse complement strand
ATCCTGGACATTATTCCATGTGTACTTGATAAAAATGTGTATTGCCCAGCTATTGGATGGAATATTGCATGTATGTCTATTAAGTCCATTTATTCTAAAGTGTGGTTCAATTCCAAATTTTCCTTGTTGATTTTTCTCTCTGGACGATCTTCCAGTTGCTGATAGTGGGATGTAGAAGTCCCCTACAACTGCTGTATTATTGCCTATTTCTCCCTTTAAATGTTATCAATTACTTAATATATTTTGGAGAGCAAATATATTCACGATTGTTCTATCTTCTTGATACATTGACCCCTTTATGATGAATGACTTTGTTTTTTGTTACCCTTTTAGGCTTGAAGTCTATTTTGTCGAAGTATACCTATACCCACCTTTGCTTTTTGTTTGTGTGCTTGGAATATCATCTTCCACCCTTTCACTTTGAACCTATGTGTGTCTTTGGGTCGGAAATGAGGCTCCTGTAGGCAGGTGATTTGCTCAATATCCAACTCCCTTTTAAAAAATGCTTTGTGTCTCTGCTCTAGACTTTTGCTTTGTGGTTACCATGAGATTTACATATTACATCTCAAAAATAAAAGTCCTTTTTCTGCTGACAGCAACTTATCTTCTATGCCTATAAATGTTCTATCATTTTGATCTTCCTTTTTTATATTTTTGATGTCACAAATTATCTTTTTATGCTGTGACTTTGTTACTATGTTGCAGTAGTTAGAGTTCTTAATGCTCTCTTCCTTTAACTTTTATGTAGTCCTTCCTTATCTGCAGTTTCAGTTTGCCATGGTTAACCATAGTCCAGAAGCAGATAATCCACTTTCTGATGTATCAGAAGGTCAATAGTAGCCTAACACTATGTCACAATGCCTACATCATTCACCTCACTTCATCTCATACATAGGGATTTTATCATCTCACATCATCACAAATGTGAGTACAGTAAAATATTTTCAGAGGGAGAGAGAGAGAGACCACACTTATATAACTTCTATTATTGCATATTGTTACAATTGTTGTATTTAATTATTGTTGTTTATCCCTTACTGTGCCTAATTTATAATTTAAACATTATCACAGGTATGTATTTATAGGGAAAAAAAAACATAGGGTATAAAAGGTTGAGGATGCCTGGATGGCACAGTCGGTTAAGCATCTGACTCTTGGTTTGGCTCAGGTCATGATCTCAGGGTCATGAGATCGAGCCCCATATGGGGTTCCGTGCTCAGTGCGAAGTCTGCCTGAAATTCTCTCTCTCCTTCTCCCCCTTCCTCCCATGTGCTTTCTCTCTCTCAATAAATTTAAAAAGGTTCAGTATAATCCACAGTTCCAGGAATCCACTGAGAGTCTAGGAATGTATCCCTCATGGATAACAGGTTGGTGGAGGGTGGAGGAGCAGGTGGGAAACTACTGTAGTTAAGAGTTTAATATTATTTTCTTTAAAAGTTAGAGCATTCTAATTCTGACTATTTATCACCTTAATCAGAATTTTGTGTACTTTTTCTTATCATTTCAGCTTGATGAACTCCTTTCAACATTTCCTATAAGGCAGATCTTGTGGTAGTAAACTCCCTCAGCTTTCGTTTGTATGGGAAAGTTCTTATTTCTCCTTCATATCTGAAGGATAACATTTCCAGATAGACTATTCTTGGCTGGCAGTTTTTGTCTTTCAATATTTTGAATATGTCATCCCACTCTCTCCTGTCCTATAGAGTTTCTGACGAAAAATCTGCTGATGGTCTAATGGAAGTAACTTTGTATATTATACTGTCCTTTGTTTTCTCCTTTGTTGCCTTTACAATTCTTTATCATTGACTTTGACAGTTTTAAAATAATGTTTCTTAGAGAAGGTATTTTTGCATTGAGATAATAAGGTGTTGTATGAGCTTGAATACCTAGTTCCTTCCCCAGGTTTGGAAAGTTCTCAGCTATTATGTCTTTATTATTTATTTTTTTAAACTTTTTTTTAAAAGATTTTATTTATTTATTTGAGAGAGAGTGAGAATCAGCATGAGAGGGGAAAAGGGTCAGAGAGAGAAGCAGACTCTCCGATGAGCTGGGAGCCCGATGCGGGGCTCGATCCCAGGACTCCAGGATCATGACCTGAGCCGAAGGCAGTAGCTTAACCAACTGAGCCACCCAGGCATCCCTATTATTTCTTTAAATAGGCTCTCTGCCCCCTTCTTCCTCTCTTTACCTTCTGGGATACACCATCATTCTTATGCTGACTTTTCTAATGGAGTCAGTTCTACTAGGGTTTCTTCACTTTTTAAAAAAATCTTAATTCTTTCTCCTCTTCCACCTGAATCATTTCTATATTGCCATCCTAGAGTTTGCTAATTCTCCCTTATGCTCTATTTCTATTGCTTTCTAATGCATTCTTCCTCTCATTTATTGAATTCTTCTGCTCTAGAATTTCTGTGATTCTTTTTTCAGAATTTAAATCTCTTATGCAAAGTATTCCTTTTGTTTGTTAAGTCTATTCCTGAGATCACTGTACAGTTGAACCTTGAAAAACAAAAGGGTTAGAGGCATTAACCCTCCATGCAGTTGAAAATCCATGTATACATTATATGTTAAAAAAAAAAAAAAAAAGAAGATGGTAGGAAGGGAAAAATGAAGGGGCGGGGAATCAGAGGGGGAGACTATGGACTCTGAGAAACAAACTGAGGATTCTAGAGGGGAGGGGGGTGGGGGGATGGGCCAGCTCGGTGATGGGTATTAAAGAAGGTACATACTGCATGGAGCACTGGGCGTTATACGCAAACAATGAATCATGGAACACTACATCAAAAACTAATGATGTAATCTATGGTGATTAACATAACATAATAAAAAAAATTAAAAAAAAAGAAAATCCATGTATAACTTAACTACTAATAGCCTACATTTGACTGGAAGCCTTACCAATAACATAAACAGTCAATTAATACATATTTTATGTGTATTATGTATTATATATTGCATTCTTACAATAAAGTTAGAGAAAAGAAAATGTTAAGGAAACCATAAGAGAAAATACATTCACACCCTATCCTGTGTTTACTGAAAAAAATCCCTGTGTAAGTGGACCTGCTGCAGTTCAAACCTGTGCTTTGAAGAGTCAACTGTATTGCTTTTCTGAGTTTCCTTGTAGCTTGCTGGATTTCTTCATAACAGCTATTTTACATTCTTTTATCAGTTAGATCACAATATTCCATGTCTTTGGGTTTGGTTGCTGGAAAATTGCCATTTTCTTTTTTGTGATACTGTATTACCATGATTTTGCCTGGTGTTTGACGAGATGTGTGTCTTATGCTATACCTGAAGTGGTGAACACCATATGTAAGCAAAGCTTTGTTTACTTTGTTTCTAATAATTCAACACGTTAATAGTTAGGAGCCTTCCTTCTGTTTTCTTAGTGGAGTTATAGCACAAGTTCTTGGTTTCTCTTATAAGGGCTGATTCACCACTGAAGTCAGGAACACGTGCATTAAAAAAAAAAAAGGCAAAGGGTGGCAGCAGAGCAGCAGGGAGGTATATACTTAGCACTTGGGGCTTTGGGTGTGCCAATGGCCAAGTAGGGGATCCTAAAGTAAAGGAGGGTCCCAGAGATCTGTGGGCAGTTCTCTTGCCTCCCAAGCAGACAGCAGGCAACACTTTTCCCTCTTTGCTTATTTCTCTTTCCCTTCCTTCCCCCAAGTCATTGCAGTCTCTGTTCTGCGTGCAATTGGTTTCTAGCTCCAGTAGGTATGGACAGAGTGGATACCCCCACTCACTGCCTTCACCCTCCTCTCTGACAGAAAGGTCCTGCTGGTCCACTGCCTGGCCAGCTGAGACCTTCTCTGACATCACCATCTCTGCCTAACACCGGCTCCACCCCTAATTCCCTTGCTCTGTCACCTCCTCCACTGTCAAATCCACCCACTTTCAGGTACACAGATGGATGGATCTCTCAGATGTCCTGGTATACTGTACAGGGGTTCTTTTTTTAAGTTATTGATGTCCCATAGTTGTAAATCAAAGGGGACAGAAAAGAGGAATGATTTACACCACCCTGATGTTGACATTACTTCTCCCCATTGTCTTTTCAAACTCATTGTTATAGAATTCACAGATAATATAAAAATAGTAGAAAGGAAAAAAAAAAAAAAGAAGGCTCTTTTAGAGTGATTATATTATTAAGGAGTTCAAAACTATGCTAAAAACACATATATAGGGGCGCCTGGTGGCTCAGTGGTTGAGCGTCTGCCTTCGGCTCGGGTCATGATCCCAGGGTCCTGGAATCGAGCCCCGCATCGGGCTCCCTGCCCTGCGGGAAGCCTGCTTCTCCCTCTCCCACTCCCCCTGCTTGTGTTCCCTCTCTCGCTGTCTCTCTCTCTGTCAAATAAAATCTTAAAAAAAAAAAAACACATATATAGGCATATGTGTGTGTATATGTGGTTTGTGTGTATATATAAATGGACATTACCCAAAAATCTAAACAGGATTTTGCTTTAAAGAATTCATGTCTAACATAATGCTTTTATAGTTAAGTTTGTAAAATGCCCACACATGATAACTTTTAGTGCATCCAAGCCTCTAATCTATCATCTCACAAGAATATAAGTTTAAAGCCTTGT
The DNA here is from genome assembly GCF_054177405.1 of Leptonychotes weddellii. Classification (NCBI taxonomy): domain Eukaryota; kingdom Metazoa; phylum Chordata; class Mammalia; order Carnivora; family Phocidae; genus Leptonychotes; species Leptonychotes weddellii. The sequence continues at coordinate 101,625,950 of NC_138369.1, read as the reverse complement.
CGGGGCGCCTGGGTGGCTCAGTCGTTAAGCGTCTGCCTTCGGCTCAGGTCATGATCCCAGGGTCCTGGGATAGAGGCCCGCATCGGGCTCCCTGCTCCGCGGGAAGCCTGCTTCTCCCTCTCCCACTTCCCCTGCTTGTGTTCCCTCTCTCGCTGTGTCTCTCTCTGTCAAATAAATAAAAAATCTTAAAAATATAATAATAATAAAATAAAAAAAATAAAGCCTTGTCAATCAGAACATAATTAGGTACATTCATATGCAGAACAGGAATTGTGGAACTCTTTGCTTAGTATGTATGAGGGAAAAATATTGATTATTTTACATACATATCTGTGTGTGTATACTACAAGTTCTAAGTATACTGCAATTATGTTATAAAATATACTTAATATAACATTTAAAATACCCTGGTGATGGGTATTAAAGAGGGCATGTACTGAATGGAGCACTGGGTGTTATACACAAAGAATGAATCACGGAACACTACATCAAAAACAAATGATGTAATGTATGGTGATTAACATAATAAAATAAAATTTTAAAAAATATATATAACATTTAATAAACAGTTAAAGCACTATTAAAGTATGAATTATATTACCAAAACTTCCTCAGGCCACATGCAAAACCAAAGTCCCTGGAAGAGATAAATATACCTAAGAATACGTTATGATTATACCAGCTACTTTTTTCTAGCATTTTTATAGACACAACAATGTATTTTAAAGTGTTAAAACAAACACCATCTCATGGGTCTAGGCTAATAAATATTACATAACATAAACTACTTTAATATTTAAACTGTGGAAATATCCTAATTGAGTGCTTCAGATATCTACCAATCTCGTTGACAATATATCATGTCATGGAAAGAACAAGTCATTGGACTCAGAGACCCTATATTTGAGTTTTAGCTTCAAAATCTGCTAGAGGTGTGGCCTTTGGATATTCATTATCTGAGCTTGTCACTTTAGCAAAGAAATAAAGACAATAAATTCCCAATTATTCAGGAAGATCAAAATCAAAATGAGATTTTTCTTTTAGAATTGCAAACCTCTATTCAATTATTGATAACATAAAATTAAACCATATGCACATTTTTTGTACATTCATTTTTGTTTAAAACAGAACCACTCAAGTAGAAAATTTTCCCTATCTTCATTTTTCCATGAAAATTGTATAGATTATAGTACATCTCAATGATATTTAGAATGTGTTCATGTCTTTATTAACTCTGCCTCTATCAAGTAGGAGGTAACATAACATTTGTGTTTAAAGCAGTTTAATGAAAACAAATTTGAGAAAGACTATCTCCACATTTCTAGGTGTGGTCATATGCAGCCATAAGAATGAGGTACTTTTATCTTTAACTTATTCACATCAATGAGAATAAATATCCTTGATAAAACTAAATTTGTATGGTCTTTAAAAATTCTAAAATTATATGACTGAAATTCTTTCTTGTTTTTTTGATCAGGAGTATAGTTTAAAAATGTAGGATAATATAGAATAATTGCCTCTAAATATTTTAATCAAATATTATAAAGAAAGTTTCTCCAGCAAATGAAGTACCTTAAAATATGCTTTTAAAAAAGAAAAAATAAGCAATTCCAATTCTTACTTTAGGATTGAATTAGAATTTCTGGAAAATAATCAAATCCAATATATGTATACTTGTTTATTACAGTTAAGATCAAGCTAAAATAACTATTAAAGATTTTGATAGGATGTTCATGTTGATGAATATTTTCCTCTCTTCTCCTAGGACAGAAGGTATAAATTAATTATAATTTGGCAGGTTGTTTAATTTTAGGGTCTTTGGATGGAAAACAAACCATGAGAGAAGTCAAATACAATATTTATTAGTAGAAAAAGTAAAGGGTGGTCTTGAAAAGTCTCAGAAGCACTAAACATTCCCAAAATATCTAGTCCCTGTCTTCTGGAAATTTTTCAAAAGTTCAATTTGAAAAAAATAAGCAATTATTTCAAGTTCCACATATGAATGACATTTTTTATTTCTGTAAACCACGTTTAAAGCTATAACCAAAAATTCAAAAATTCAAATATTTTTTTTTGTTTCAAGTGTTTATTTAAATTCTATTTAGTTAACATATGGGTAGTATTGGTTTAAGGAGTAGAATTTAGTGAGTCATCACTTACATATAACATCCAGTGTTCATCACAAGTGCCCTCCTTAATAGCCACCAACCATCTAGCCCATCCCCCACCCACCTCCCCTCTAGCAACCCTCAGTTTGTTCTCTATAGTCTCTTATGGTTTGCCTCCCTCTCCTTCTACCCACCACTACCCCTAAGTTCCTCTATATAGTTTCTTAAATTCCACATATGAGTGAAATTATATTGTATCTGTCTTTCTTTGATTGACTTATTTGGCTTAGCATAATACACTGTACCTCTATCAATATCATTGCAAATGGCAAGAGTTCATTCTTTTTGATGGCTGAGTAATATTCCACTACACACACACACACACACACACACACACACACACACACACACCACTTCTTTATCCATTCATCAGTTGATGGACATCTGGGTCCTTTCCATAATTTAGCTAAGATACTTAAGAATAAACCTAACCAAAGAGGTAAAAGATCTGTACTCTGAAAACCACAAAACACTTATAAAAGAAATTGGAAATGACATCAAGAAATGAAACACATTCCATGCTCTTGGATTGGAATAACAAACATTGTTAAAATGTCTATGCTACCCAAAGCAATCTACACATTTAATACAATTCTTATCAAAATAAAACCAGCATTTTTCACAGAGTTAGAACAAACAATCCTAAAATTTGTATGGAATCACAAAAGACCCCGAATAGCCAAAGCAACCTTGAAAAAGAAAAGCAAAGCTGAAAGCCTCACAATTCAGGACTTCAAGCTATATTACAAAGCTATAGTCATTAAGACGGTATGGTCCTGGTACAAAAATAAATAATTTTTAAAGTAATGAAAAATTACAATGAAAGAAATTATATTTATTTATTTATATTTATATTTATATTTATAAATTTAGATCCCAATCTAAGATCGTGACCAGGATCCCATACTGCAATTAGTTGTTATTTCTCTTTAATCTCTTCCAGACTGCAACAATTCCAGATTCTTTTCCTTGCCTTTCACAACTCTTACCCTTTTTCACAAGTCCTGATAGTTATTTTGTAAAATGTCTCTCAATTTATATTTGTCTGATATTTACTCGTGATTGGAATAAATTTAGGCATGTTTGGCAATAACAGCACAATAGTGATGTTTGTCTTTCTTAGTGTATCATATCAAGAGGTCCATGATGTTGATATGTCATTATTGATAATGTTAAGTTTGAACATTTGGCTAAGGTGATGTCATCTGAGTTTCCCCCTGTAAGGTTACTATTTTTTCTTTTGTAGTTAGTATCTTGGTGAAGAAACTTGGAGATTAGTCAAACCCTGTTTCTCTTCAAACATTCAGTTATGCATTCTTCTTGATTTCAGGAGTAATACACATTTATTAATTGAAATATGTATTTTTCTGTAATTTTAATGAAGTTTTGCATGAAGATGTGCAGACATATGTGCTCAAGTTTCTTATCTGAACTGGTATGAGGCATCTTAATTTTTTTTAATATTTTGACTCTGATGGTAATGAAGGAAATGTAAAGTAGTCATCAGTTTATGAATTATGAAACCTCCACAGAATCCCACTAAAAAGAGGATTTCTAAGAAATCATGCTACATTGATCTTTTGGATAATGAAAATAATTTGGTTTAAAATAAACAAAAATAAGAGAATGTCATGGGGCGCCTGGGTGGCTCAGTTGTTAAGCGTCTGCCTTCGGCTCAGGTCATGATCTCAGGGTCCTGGGATCGAGCCCCACATCGGGCTCCCTGCTCAGCGGGAAGCCTGCTTCTCCCTCTCCCATTCCCCCTGCTTGTGTTCCCTCTCTCGCTGCGCCTCTCTCTGTCAAATAAATAAATAAAATCTTTAAAAAAAAAAAAAAAAAAAGAGAATGTCATAGCACATGCTGGCCAGAAAAAAAAAAACCTTTTACTTCTACTTGTATTCAAGTTTGTCTCACTACATAGTATGTTCAATACAGTTGAACAGATAGTAATTAGAATTTCTCAATGAGTCTTAAAGAAAAATAAATTACTGAAGGCATACCCCTATTTCAGATATAAAAGTATGGGAGAACAGACAAGGAAAAAATGGTCCAGTTTCTGATGGGCTATTTTATTTTCCATATTTTCTAGATATCCTGTAGTGAGCCAAAACTACTTTTAAAGTGAGAAAGAATATTTTAAAAATTGTGTTCGTGTTGACTAGCAAGAGTAAACATCCTCTCATCATGAAACAGTATACACAGCTTGATATGAAATACATTGTATGCATAGCTGTGACATTTCTCAAATGTGAGCTTCCTGAAATATACAAGCATACTTAACAAGCATATTTATTTATCTAAGTTTCATTTTAGAACCTGAAGTCTATTTCGCAATTATTTAAAAGCGAATAATCCATTTAAATTCTATTTTATACACTGAAGTCTCTACCACTGACTTTCACTTGTTATTCAGTTTCCTATGTTTCCTAATATTTTAATGTCTCCACCAAATAAATTGGCATGTGAATGTATCTTGTGCCCAATTTCTGGCAAGCTCTATATAGCTGTCTTGCCCATTTTAGATCTCAGGTTTTTTGATGTGTAAAACAATGTATTTCTGAGTCTTAATATCCACGAAATAATTTAGTCTTGTCTTAATTTCAGTAGATGCTTTACATATTAGTTGATTGAATGTCTTAATAAAATGATACAAGTAGGAAAAATATAAAATATACTTTGGTTTTCCTATTTCACACTCGCTCACTAATATGAATATTTTATGTACAAATCATATGAACATTGACATTGCAAGCAGTTTTTTTCTGGACCATTTAGACTTTAGAAATAACCTTGATTTTTTTTTAAGATTTCATTTATTTGAGAGAGAGAGGGAGATAGAGAGAGCATGAGCAGGGGGAAAGGCAGAGAAAGAAGGAGAAGCAGACTCCTCGCTGAGCAGGGAGCCAGGTGCAGGGCTTGATCCCAGGACCCAGGAATCATGACCTGAGCCAAAGGCAGACACTCAACCGACTGAGCCACCCAAGTGCCCCAATAACCTTAATCTTTTAAGAGTAAGTTTCTGAACCAAAGTTAAACAAATCTGATATATTTTTGATATATATTAGGCATAATCATGAAATTTTCAGGTAGACCAAAGATAGTTTACCATAGGCAATTTCATGTAATTCAGTGTAATACTTATTTGGTTAAAATCACATTAATTTCAAAGACTATGATTTATGTTTGAATAATATTAACAGATAAAATGGCAGAAATATTTGGACTTCCTCAAATGCTGTTTTAGCCAAAAATATGGAAACACATTAGGATCTCTCTATACACCTACCTATATTAATCTTATCCCACATTCTTTGTTTTAAGTGTGAGATGACAAAACAAAGATATTTATGCATGGTTGAAAGTAGTATTATGTATGATTCTTCAAATTAACAACCCATCCACAGCTAAATCTGAGTGGATTAGAGAAAGAATTAATATAAATGCAATGTATAAAGTAACTAAAAAATTTAATATACTGTTGTAAACATGGGTATTTGAATGTGGGGGTTAAAAACACTGGTTCAAAAAGACAAAAGAAAGTACACATTGTTGTACATTTATGGATGGGGAAAGCAACAGTGGTGAAGTTTTCTGTTTGTTTCACTCTTGCCATAACTCCAAAACCAAATTATTCTAAGTAGTTTTTGAGGTCACATAAGATATATAAACCCTAAACGAAAGGTTTTCTTATAAGATACACTTTGTGCAATAAATTTACTGAATTTCCAGACACATAAATTAATGAGGCTTATTTTCCTTGTGAAATATACAAATTTGGTGATACATTCTCTAGATTTATACCTAATCTAAGTGCATATAACTATAGAAAGTCTTAATATATAACACATGTTATATGATACTATAATTTAAAAAGACTACCTGCACAAAATCAAACAACCACTTAGGAAAGGCTCAATCTTTCTCATAATTAATTGAAAACACTGTTACTTTGGGATGTCTTCCTTCTTTCCAGGTTCATTGCTGCTTAATGTTAGACCAAGAGTCTCTCATCATCAATACTAAAAGCCTTAGAGGATACATTTTAAAATAACTACTTACTGTTGAACCTTAAGTGACTTTTTCAGTTCTGCCACACACAACATTTTTTAATAAAATCTCACTGGTCTCATTCCTTTGGTTATTATTTTGAATTAGAAATCCAGTCTCAGAGGAGTACAGAAATCTAAACTAGATGCCACATTGGATTTTGAACCTACTTAAGACATTAAAAGCTTGCAGGTTACCAAAGTTTTTTTGTTGTTGTTTTTTTTTTTTTTAAATCTTTAAAAATTTAAGATGCTATTTCTATTACACCAAAAAGGAAATCTGTAGAGATTATTTTTCTTTGCTCTTTGCCCTATATAGATGTTCCATTTTATCTTCAGCTTGCAGGCCACAGTCTGCCAAATCCTGTCCCAGAGGACAGACATCGAGGATTTTATTTTTATTTAGCTGTGGTGATTAAAAGATTTTGTAGCCATTTTACTGCAAAAGTGATATTGGTGAATTTTTAAAAATTTGCTATCCAAATGAATTAATTTTTTCTTGGTTTTATTCTTAGGCCACATACTAAATTCCAATTCCAATTCCAAAACCTTCACCTCCATCCCCTCATAAAAGAGACAACCTGATTAATAAATATTTGAAACTATGGATTTATTCTTTACATTCTGCTGAATTCTCAGGTAGGATAAGATTTAATCATGTGATCTGTGTGTCACAGTATCATAAATTTAGTTTCTTGAAAACCAGGTGTGATATTTTTTTTCTCAGAATGTTTCCTTTTACAAGTTTGTTTTCATAAATCCACATAACCAAGCATCCCTAAAATATTAATCAGTGACTAGCTTCCATTTCCTTTATGAATAGCCCTATCTCCTCTGTGACCACAATGAAATGACTTTAAAAATAGTGTTTGGAAGAAGGTGTGAAGACTATGAATCCTAAGATTTTTATAATGATTTCCAATCTGTGTGGAGAAAGAAAAATAATCAATTTTTCTATCAATCATAATGGAACAAAAAACTTTATCTAATAAAATTTAGTATTTAGTAATTATGCAACATTGAGGAGCTACTTTTTTTTTTCCTGTTAAGTAAGGTTACTGTGAGGATTAAAAAATATAGTATTCATAGTTATCAAGATTCTTGGCACATGTTAAAACACTTAATAAGCTATTTTAGGCAAGTATACAGAATGTACCGTAATGCCAGATCATGTTTATAAATGAGAAAGCTGAATATATAGGAAGCAACAGGTAAAATGATGTCTATGTAAGTAATAGATTCTAATTTGTGCTTTGTTTAATGGATGGGACTTGTATAGATGGAGATTAAAATAGCATTCAAGGTTGGAGTTCAATACAAAATTCACACTAGTCACAGTGGCCTACATAGCTTGGTAATGGCAAAAACAAAACAAAACAAAAAAAACTATGAAATATCTAAACATCTAACAGTATTAGACAGGGGAAACGTATTTAATAAGCAGTAGGGTAAAATTAAGGAAGGGCTTAGAAGTCAAACATCAAATTTCATGCTTTATGGCATTATACTAAGTGAATGCAATTTTTAGACCTGAAGGATTCTAGCTGTCAGTGGAGAGCAGAATGGAAGAATGGATGAGGGTGGAAGTAGGGAGACTATCTTGGAGCCAGTATGGAAGCAAACTGTGTGTTAATTGTCAGGACTCTGACCTGGGTCCATGAAGTACAAATAGAAAAGGAAAGCGAATCTAAGAGTCATGTTGGAATAAAACAAGATATAATATGGTAGCAAATTCTTACAGTTTAAATATAAGGGACTGAAACAACATAATACAGTGAAAAGAGATGGGTTCAAATTTCATCTCTGGCATGTACCTGCTGTGTGCCTTGATAGGGCAAGGTAAATAACTGAAGTGCAGTTTCCTCCTCTACAAAATGTACCTGACATATTATTAGCATGATAACACCTACTGAAACAATAATTATTAAATTTGTTATTAGATCCAGTTTTTTTTTCTTTTCATTTTTTTCCTTTGATTCCCGTTACAGGATAATAAATATACTGCTTAGCACAGCACTTGACTAGTGTGTAGATTTAATAAGTGGTATTAGCATTATGAACATTAAAGAAAAGACATAATGAAAGATGTCTTTAAGACCCACTACCTACATGAATTGGAAAACCGTATTATAATTCATAAGAATGTAGGGGGCATCCAGTTTGGGGCTGGGGTAGGTAGAGGGGATTGATAGTACAAGACAGTATGAACTTGGTTTGAGGTGGTGTTCTCCATCAAATAGAGTTAAAGCAAAACTATTAGGAGCACACAGTTCCTACTAAAGAAACAGTTTTGTTTTTCTTTTAGTTATTGAAATTCAAATACAATTATTCCATTTTATTTTACCTTGTTTTATTTTTCCCCAGTGGTAATAATAGTCTAATACAATACAACCAATTTAAATCCAAGCCAACTGATAAAACAGATCGTGTTATACCACACAGAATTTTGACCAAATTCCCTAATTCTGCTTGCCTACAGAGATTATATTCATAAATGTTTCTTCAGCCATTACCCAAATTACAAATGAGAAGTAAACTTTTATATAAACACAGTTTGAAAGCAGGTGGTGTTTTGATTATTTGCATCTAAACATTCTAATGAAGCCATGAGATATGAATAGATGGTAATTTATTGAAAGAAATGAGAAGGGAGTTTTTAGCTGAAACCTCAGGGTAAGAAGAATACTTCACGAAATCACCAAGTACGAAATTTAAATTCTCCTGCTGAGTTAAATATGCCTTGACAATGTCAATGAACTTGGAGAAAAATGACAAATTACTATTATATGCTCAAGTTTCCAAAAGTCATGCTGTTAGCATTGTAAATATTGCAGGATACTACCGAAAGGAATGCTTTATATTTAAACTCATTTTTTGTGCAAAATACTTTGCCTTTTACATTGCAATAAGCTATAGCAATGTAAAAGGCTGAGTTCAGATAATATGTAAGGAAGATTTAGAAAACTTTTCCTTTCTTAAAGAAATAAAATGACAGTATATAATAGAGTTCTGACTTTAAATTTATTATGTTTTATCTTAGTTATTACCTATAAAACCCATAAATTCCCTTATCCTCCATATGCCTACACCTGAGTATGTTAACTTTTTGATAATGTTTTCACTCTCATTGCTGGAACATGCAGTTAGAGTCCAGTAAAAGTGGAAATGATCCAATTATATCAGAAACTTTTTTTTTCCATTGAAAATAAAACTACCTAAGGCCCAGGAAAAAAAATAATTGGCAAGTAACACGTAAAATAAAACAACAAAAATTTAAAATATTCTCTTATTTATCACACTGAGAAAATGTGCTTGTTTATAATTCTGAAAACTATGAAAATCATTTACACTTTTTTTTTAAAGATTTTATTTATTTATTTGACAGAGAGAGAGAGAGAGCAAGAGCAGGAACACAAGCAGGGGGAGTGGGAGTGGGAGAAGCAGGCTTCCTGCCGAGCAGGGAGCCCGATGCGGGACTCGATCCCAGGACCCTGGGATCATGACCTGAGCCGAAGGCAAATGCTTAACGACTGAGCCACCCAGGCGCCCTCATTTACACTTTTAAACAAAAATATTTTTACCATGATGTTAAAAATATTTCTAATATGTGAATTGATAATTATTATCTATTAATCTTAACAACACTTTACTGAGTTTACGGGTAGTGGTAGCTGTATTTTAATAAGAACAAAAATTTGACGTTATAATTTTTAATGCTGTCATCATTTAATCCTGTCTCCTTATATAGAAAATTTGGTATCATAATTTATTGTTCCCTCTCTCTAATTCTCATGCCATATCAGTCACCAGTTACTATTAATAAAACCAGTAATATCTGTTAAAATGGGCTATTCTTCTCCATCCCTGACACTTCTGCCTTAATGTAGACCATTATCTTCTCTCTTTTGAACTATTTTAAGGGTCTTCTATCTTGTTTCATTGTCACAAAACTTTCTACCTTAATGCATCCTGAATATGCCTTTCAGAATTATTTTCTTAAAAACAAAGCAGAAATTTTACTCTACTATCTGTATGTAAACCTCTTTTTTTAAAACAGTATAGTGGGGGCGCCTGGGTGGCTCAGTCGTTAAGCGTCTGCCTTCGGCTCAGGTCATCATCCCGGGGTCCTGGGATAGAGCCCCACATCGGGCTCCCTGTTCGGCGGGAAGCCTGCTTCTCCCTCTCCCACTCCCGCTGCTTGTGCTCTCTCTCTCACTGTGTCTCTCTCTGTCAAATAAATAAATAAAAAATCTTAAAAAAATATAAAAAAAAAAAACAGAGTATAGTGTATAAAACCCATTTTGTCAATTTGGCCCTTACAATTTGGGCCAAACTACTCTCCCAACATCTTCTAGTACACTAGTTCCCACATAAATATGTGCTTACCACATTGAATGTGACATTGTCCCAGACTGTTTCATGAGTCATTGTCTTTATATATTATTCCTTCTGCCAGAAATGAGTCATAATTAATAATTAATAATCCAATTAGCACAATTCTACATCCTCCCAGACTTAGTTTATATGTTACCACCATAATGAAACCATAATGAAACCTTCCCTAATACTCCCAGAAAAATTTGGTGTCCAAGTCTTTGATATGTTCTTAAAAATGAATTGTCAACTCTATAATAATACTTACCATATTTACAGTCATTAATTTATTAAGACCTCTGTGTTATCAAATAAACTATAAGGCCTCTAGGGATTTGATACACAAGGAGAGGTTGGCGGACCCCCTTGGAACTTTATACCAAATACAGAACTCTCCTGCTCCACTCCACTCCAGAACTCCCAAGTTTAAATTTGCATTTTTAAAGAGATCCTCATGTGATTAGTTTTAAAACACTGCTACAGAATATGTATACAGATATACATATATCCATCCTTTGAGCCAAGTAGAGTTCAATCCTCAATTAAAATTTACTGACTGAAGAAAATTTTGTTTGAACTTAGTACTATGAATTCTATTGACTAAGTATGTAATTTAAACTCTTGAAATTTTAGTACATATTTGATAATAGTAAACTTATTATATAAAATGCAATTCTTTATTTCCTACTTTAAACTTTAATGTTGGTAATAATAAGAGGAATCATTAACATTCCATTTAAGATGTTAATATCAGGATTTATTTTGTCAATTGATTCTCTTCTTTACACCCACTGATGGTAAATTTAGGATTCTTACTAAATTAACTATTAAATGCATATGGATTATATAATGCTACTCTACCTATTTCACACGCCTGGGGATATGATATTCTAGAGGAAATTCACATATGTGCAACTAAAGTATCTGACTTTTTTTTTTTTAACTTGCACTGATTATGCTATTAGCAGATAAATTACTTATTTGGATGTATAAAACAACGAGGCGTAGATGTAATCTGAATTCCTACTGCTCAAGGGACAAATAAATCTCTGAAAACTCATCCAGGGCTGACTGAAGGTCATCAAAGCAGGCCTGTTTCTTTAAACTGAGTTGCTGGATTCAGACTACTGAATTTTAGGCTATGACCCTCCTCTTTGCCTAAACTTATTGAACAGAAATTCAGAAGAACTCAAGAAGCTCTCCTGTGTTCCTCTGAGAATGCAACAGCAGGGTCTATTTTCAGGAGGATATACAGAATAGAGATTTGGAATCAATGAGAGTTCATTTCATTTGAGAGAATAATATTCCTCAATAGGTGATCATAGTAGGACTCATTTTATTCACCCCCTTATAAGACTGAAGAAACACATGTCCATGTGGGGTGCAGGCTAAAACTAAAAATATAATTAAGAAAACCACTCCATGGGGGCCTGGGTGGCTCAGTCGTTAAGCGTCTGCCTTTGGCCCAGGTCATGATCCCAGGGTCCTGGGATCGAGCCCTGCATTGGGCTCCCTGCTCTGAGGGAAGCCTGCTTCTCCCTCTCCCACTCCCCCTGCCTGTGTTCCCTCTCTCGCTGTGTCTCTTTCTGTCGAATAAATAAAATCTTTAAAATATTAAAAAAAAAAATTTTAAAAAGAAGAAAACCACTTCTTATATCCTCAAATTATATCATAATGATTAAATACACATATTACCATGGGAAGAATACTATTTTCATTCCAAAATTACATTTTTGGGAGTTGGGTCCACATGCGAAAGTAGTACCCTATGAGGTTATATGAGTGTACAAAACAATTTCTACTACTTTCCTATTTAGCAAAACTTTTTTTTTTCTTACCAGAAAAAAAGTAACCTTCTTTAACCAGACAAAAATATTCCATTGAAAAATATCAAGAATAAAAACTTCAATATGTTGATTCTTTAACTATTTAACAGTAGGTGCCATTGCTAAATCCTGTTCTCTATTGATTAGCCTGCTTTAAAAGTTGGATCCTTAGCACTGCAGACTATTTATTAATAAAAGGATTAATAGCTCCATACATCAGTGTTCTAAGTGAGAATTTGAGTAGAAAAGTTTTTTTTTATTATGTTATGTTAATCACCATACATTACATCATTAGTTTTTGATGTAGTGTTCCATGATTCATTGTTTGCGTATAACACCCAGTGCTCCATTCAGTACGTGCTCTCTTTATGAGCTGAAATTTCTCCACTCGGAATATGGATATATTCCCAAGAAGAAATGTTTTGTTTGGTTTTGGCTTTCTATTTATATGGTTTTAGAAATGAAAATATAAAGTTGAAATCATGTCCTTTAATACTGACCCCACTCACATTTCTATCTCCTTAGATAATGAAAATATTGCACAATTAAAAGCTCTTGAATCTGTCTCATTGAGAATTGGCCGAGAGGCAGTGAATCTGCCAAAAAGAAGGAGAACAGCTGTGAAGATGCCAACACAGTTGAGTACTCCATATCTACATATTTCTAAATATGGCAATTTATTGGACACTTATGGGTATAGAATGACAATGGGGTCAATTCAACCATAAGGCAATCCTGAGACACCTTCATTTTGACCTTTCCCTGGGCATAAGTTATGTCTTAATGAAGGCATGTCTAGTCACAGACCATATGTCCAGACAGTAAAAAAGAGAAAGCATAAAACATGATATCCACTATCAAATAATAATTCTAAAATGTTACTTCATAAATTAAAACTGAAAATAGGCAAACAATATTTAAATTTATTTGAGAAATAGAATGTCGGCTACCTTTTATATGTAAATATTCTTATGTAAATTATGAATATTCCAAATTAAAAATTCAGAAGAAACATTTTTCTTCTCAAATTTTCTTTATCATTGTAAGATCTTACTTCATCACTTTCATTTATCAAAATCAGGTAAATTCAAGGTATCAAAATTTGCCTGTCTTAAGGCACAATGACCATGTGGCAAAATGAAACCCATACTGCTGTAGAGATCGTGGTGTCTAATTTCTACCATTACTCTCCAGATTCCTCCTTCAAATACAAAATGTTGACATAGTCTTTTACATGAGTTCTTTCTGGCACCCCTTTTGAACTGTCAGGTCTGCTCAAACATTCCATATCCCAAACTGAATTTCGTAACAGTGTGAGACAATTCTTGGGTTGTACTCAAAAAAAGACATTTTAAAGTCAGAAACAAGAATGTATACTTATTAATGGATACGTTCAATAAAATGCATTGAGCACAACATACCAAGCACTCTGTCAGAATCTGAACATTTCCCCCCAAATCAACAACTATATTATATATGGTCAAGAGAGGTTCAGTACTAGTTCAGAAAAGACCATTCACTCCATAATGAGGTGGTACTATTGTTCCACTAAGGGTTTCCAATTGTAGTTTGGAAACTTCTTCCATTTATGGAATAGCTCGTCATGTGATTAAGGGAGGTAAAAGAAAGCATATTATTGCCTAAATGAGTTTAGGATTATTCCATCACTCTACCACTTTACATATTAAGGAAGATCACTATGTTATTATTTACAGCATGTGTTTTCTCTCCTCATGTATAAAAAAGACAATTTTAGCTTCTAAAAACATTATTGGTACTAGACTAATGTATGATGCATTAAAAGACAAAATGGATCATTATATAATATCATAGGGAACTTGAGCAAGTGCAATGAGGAAAAAACTGCAGCTTCCACCAATATACAATATTTTATAATTTCACCTTTTGCTTTATTGAGCAAAATTCCAAATGAAAAACAAAAATGGTTGTTATTTACTAACTACATGTCATACACTAGATTATTTAAATATGGTAGGCCATTTGCCTACAACACTGTGAAGTAATCTGAACATATTTTCTCTGAATTTCTTGGACTGAACTATATTGATTAGCTCTGTGATCACTAAAATTCAAGAGACATCTCAGGTCCATATTCTCTCATGGTTCATCTCCCCTCCGATTTCCACCCCCCTTCATTTTTCCCTTCCTACTATCTTCTTTTTTTTTTTAACACATAATGTATTATTTGTTTCAGAGGTACAGGTCTGCGATTCAACAGTCTTACACAATTCACAGCACTCACCATAGCACATAACCTCCCCAATGTCTATCACCCAGCCACCCCATCCTTCCCACCCCCCACCACTCCAGCAACCCTCAGTTTGTTTCCTGAGATTAAGAATTCCTCATATCAGTGAGGTCATATGAAACATGTCTTTCTCTGATTGACTTATTTTGCTCAGCATAATACCCTCCAGTTCCATCCACGTCATTGCAAATGGCAAGATTTCATTCCTTTTGATGGCTGCATTATATTCCATTGTATATATATACCACATCTGAGGGTTCTAGAGGGAAGAGGGGTGGGGGAATGGGTTAGCCTGGTGATGGGTATTAAAGAGGGTTTGTACTGAATGGAGCACTGGGTGTTATGCACAAACAATGAATCATGGAACACTACATCAAAAACTAATGATGTAATGTATGGTGATTAACATAACATAATAAAAAATAGTATAACTGACAGAAAAAAATAAAGGTATATTTAAATTTAAAAAAAATTCAAGAGACATCTCTTTTGTTAATTTTGAGTACTTGTAATAATTTAAGAACAAAGAAACATCCCTAATTTTAGTGAAATATAAATTCAAAAATCACAAAATATTACCAAAACCTCAATTTGTTGAACTTTTATTTCTAAACCTATTAACATGTCAGTGCTCATAAAACAAGAAAGGACCATAAATCTGTTCTTGTTACTATACTTAAATCTATACTTAAAAGCATTTTTGTAGAAAAAGGAAGGAAGGAAGGAAGGGAGGAAGGAAGGAAGAAAGAGAAAGAAAATGCATTTCATGATTTTCAGATAAATCTGAGGGAAAGGTATAATATTAATTCACTAAACAGAATGCTTTTTCTGTTTAAAATACATATCTTCAAACTTATTTACTATCCAGGCAGGTATTTTAGTATAATATAGACACACAGTAGAATCATAAGCAGATATAAAATATGTAAAGTAAGTTTTATCAATATGTCAAAAAAACTAGGTAAGGATTTCTAGCCATATTTCAATAACATAAATTTGCTGATGACAAAAAGAGAATGATGAAAGACACACTTTAATTTTCCAAATTCTGGTTCAACAATATACATAAACAGTTTTTTTTTAAATAAATAACTTATACCCGATCTCTGGCACTGATTTCAGAAGCACTCCATAATGAACAAATGTCTGAATCATTGTGCAATTCAAAAATGTAATACTTCTTCCATTATGCAAATAAGAAATGGCATTAGAATATAATCAAATTTCCTCAAGGTGAAATGATCTATAGTCTGGCATTTCTATTGCATAATTGCCTTAAAGTTATATTTCCACAGATACTTACAAACCTTAAGTATTTTGAAGCACAGTTTATTATCTATGTCAGACAAATCAAAATCAGAAGATAAGAGCACCCGTGGCAACCTTGATAAAATCTTCCATCACATAGTTAAAAAGAAATACCGCAGTTTATTTTAATTCTCACCAAGTTCTGTGTGTTCAAAGTATGTTGAAAAGCTCAGAGGACAAATAAAGTCAGCTATATTTAAAATATCTTGTTTTTAAAACGATCTATGCCGAAAAAAAGGAAGGAATGATAATGCAACATATATGTGATTTTTGTTCGGAAGAGGATTAAGACTGAATGTTGGTGAAGGTTTAGCAACATATTCAGTTAATGTGCATATGAACTACACTATCAGGAAAAAACAAAATCATATAAAAGTGTTTTTTTTAATTTTTTCCAAACACCTAGTTAACAATGTTCAAGCAGTTACTTTTTTTTTTTTTTAAAGATTTTATTTATTTATTTGACAGAGAGAGACACAGCGAGAGAGGGAACACAAGCAAAGGGAGTGGGAGAGGGAGAAGCAAGCTTCCCACGGAGCAGGGAGCCCGATGCGGGGCTCGATCCCAGGACCCCGGGATCATGACCTGAGCCGAAGGCAGACGCCCAACGACTGAGCCACCCAGGCGCCCCTCAAGCAGTTACTTATATTAACCATTATACCTCAGTGGCAATATTGCTGAGGAAACTGCTATCTAAGTATTTGCCCATGTTTATTTTCTTAACACAAAGTAGAAAAAAAATTTAGAGTTTTCTTATGTTAAATATCACATTTTTTCCACTTTTCCATGTGATTCAGAATTCAGATAAAAGAGAAAAAACACTACCCCCAAACCATCACCACCAGACAAACACACAAAAGGAGAAGGTAGAGCGGACATTCTATATCTTTCTTCTCTTAGATACAAACATTTCAGATTTGGGGAGAGGAAAATAGATATTATTTTTGCTAAGCTGTGAGTTCTTGAGTGGCACTGGGCCCTTAGGTGTTTACAACTATTTATGCCAGGGACTACTATTTCTTTTAGAAATCCACTGGCTCTAGAATTAGACAGGAGTACTCACAGGAATTGGGATGCCACCTGCCTAAGGCTTCTTGCAGCCTGAGAGATGACACAGAGCTCAGTTCAGCAGAGTAATAATTAATGAAGATCACACAACTTTCTGAAGCTTCCCCTATGCTATACAACTGGGAACATGAGCATTGTGAAAGCCATGTAAATGGTGAGAAATGACATCATCATTCAAGGAGATCAAGGATGTGGTTAGAAAACAAACAAATGAAAACCAGAATCACATTTCAGAGATTGCTCAGCGTTGTAAAAAAAAAAAAAAAATACACAATTTGGTCCACATAAATTTATCACTAACTCCCTACTCCTACTGCCAAAACAAAAACAAAAACAAATAAAAAATGAAACAATAGTGAAATTGGTATAGAAAGACAATTATCTTCATACATAGTTATCTATAAACTTGATATATCTGAAATTGAGACAAGAAAAGAAGTGCTGAATGGTACAAGAATTTTCAACTGGAAGTGTTAAATGGAGACCAAATAAAGGAGTATTTTTTAAAATAATTACAAAAATAGCAGTGAAGAGGATAATGCAACTGAAGCAAGAGCAAATAAACCTGTTCCTAGATAAAACCGGCATTACTGTAGTTTGTAGGAATATTCAAAGTAACAATAGCAATGGTTCATCTTGATGAGGTTCAGACTGATTTAGGTCATTAAACCAAACACATGTGCACACACCCCTCCGCCAAAAACAACTCAGCCAGAGTTTATAATAAAATCTGGGAAAGATAGATAAAAGCACTAAAGTTGTAGCCAACATGTGTTAGCAAATCCAGGATAGAAGGTCTTTGGTTTAATGACCAGAGAATTACAAATACAGCAATTGGCTAAATCATGGTGAGGGTTACAAAACAGATGGGAGTTTGACGTGAATCTCTTAAGTTCTTATGGAGATAAAGCAATTTTAGAAAAGATAAAGGGTAGGGGTGCCTGGGTGGCTCAGTTGGTTAAGTGACTGCCCTGGGTTCAGGTCATGATGATGGAGTCCCAGGATCTAGTCAGCATTGGGCTCCCTGCTCAGCAGGGAGTCTGCTTCTCCCTCTGCCCCTCCCCCGTCATGTGCGTGCTCTCTCTCTCTCTCTCTTTCTCTCTCTCAAATAAATAAATAAAATCTTTAAAAAAAAAAGAAGGGATAAAGGGTAAAGATTATGCAAAGCAGAAATGCTTTCATTATTTTTCCTCATTTCCTAACTTCACCATAAATAAATTCATACATCTCTCCACTTGAGTTTCTAGATCTAAGTAGAGAGTGGACTACAAATGTTTAAACAGCTTATCATCCTTATTTGGTATGGATTAGTGTGACTCTCTTGTCCAGCTTTACCAATTAGCTCAGTAATCAAATATGTTTTCATTTCATTTAGTGTCCCAATTAAATGTTGTGGGATTTTTGCCTATAAATTACAGGACACTTGTATTTTATCTCCAGCAACACTTCCCTGCACAGCCCACCACTCCTACAAAAACCCAGGTACTGCAAGATGTAACCCAAATCACGGGTCAGGTCTGAGTGCCTTGTTTCATTATTTGAAAGCTGGAGGGGTGCCTGGGTGGTTCAGTCAGTGAAACGTCTGACTTAGGCTCAGGTCATGAATACAGGGTCCTGGGATTGAGCCCTGCCTTGTGATCCGCACTCAGCAGGGAGTCTGCTTGTCCCTTTCCCTCTTCCCCTGCCCCTCCCCCCACTTATACACTCACTCTCAAATAAATAAAATCTTAAAAAAAAAAAAAAAGAAAACTGGGAAAGGCTGAGTATTGAGCTAAGTTGCCTCATTTGTGGTTATTATTGCTGCTTTATAGAGTTCAGTTGACTTTATCGGTTCCCTGAAAAGTCCTATTTCCCATTTTATTGAATGTTTCCACCACTCAATTATGTTGGCATCCGAATTATGATACTCAACTAAAAAAGGCAGAGCATTTCTCTGTACTAAGTGTTGTGACAGTTGAAGTCATCAGCCTGGCCATGCCACCCTGGACTCCGCAGAGTACTAGTGCCAACAAGGTTTGCCCTTCCTCATCACTGAGAGCTCTCAACAGGTCACAATTATATAAGAGATGATGTGGAAACCAACAGTCGTCATCACATCCTTAGGTTTGTCAGTAACTTCTCATGGTATTTGTGTTCTAAAGGGAGGTGAGGCAGTCTATAAGTCAGTCTTTCCCAGATATCCCCAGCATTATGACCATATAAACACTCAATCTCCCTTCCATCCCAGTGTGAACGAGATCTTCATATATCAGCAACTTTTTGACACAGCTTTTAACATAATT
Organism: Leptonychotes weddellii; assembly: GCF_054177405.1. Classification (NCBI taxonomy): domain Eukaryota; kingdom Metazoa; phylum Chordata; class Mammalia; order Carnivora; family Phocidae; genus Leptonychotes; species Leptonychotes weddellii. The sequence continues at coordinate 101,606,609 of NC_138369.1, read as the reverse complement.
TTAAATGTGGCAGGATATGGAACATTCTAGCATCAGAAATGCACTTAGTCACAAAATGTATTCTGTAGTAGTATATACCACTCTTAAATACCATCAACACACTTTCAGGTTCTGCCATATCTTCTTGTCAGATTATGCAGTCAGAGCATGATGACTTTATCAAAGACATCCTCTAAATCTGAAAAGAATGGAATATTGGCCTCACTTCCTTGACTCCCAGAAAGCCTCAGAGATGTCTTTTTGAATTGTCCACTTGCAGACTTCAACTGGCCCATAGGAATACATATAGAAGAAAGACTGATTACATGATCTCACAGCCAAAGCAATTTGCACCCTTTACCTGTAACAGAGCTTTTCAACCTAGGACAATCCTCCCCTTCCTCCAGGATACATCTGGCAATGTCTGGAGCCATCCTTGTTTGTCACAACTGAGGAGTGCTATTGGCATCTAGTGGGTAGCCAGGGATTCTGCTAAATACCTCACATGTATAAGACTGTCTCCCACTGCAAAAAATTATTCAGCTCAAAATACCAATAGTGCCAGTGTTGAGAAATCCTACTTTGTAACTATAAGACTTTCTGTATGAGCATAGCTTACTGTCTTCATTCCTAAATTCCATCCAATTTGGAGTTCCTAATGCTATGTCAACCTTGTTGACATATTATTAAATGCTATATTCACTCACATAGAATTTCCTTGGATTAGAGTTCATAATCAAGATTCCATTATAGATAAAATAAAAAGCTAAGAAGATCACTTATTTAAAAAATCTAATACTTCTTTCTTTTCAAATCAAAGTTAGGCTAAAATAAGGAATTAGAAAAATACAAATATATTAATGAAAAAAATCAAGGTGTGCCAACTTAGTATTGGTTGAGAGCCTGGAGATGATTTAGAGATAGAGCGCATGTGTGTTTAAGTGTGTACCCTTCTGTTTTATTGACTAGAATAAAACTCACCAAAATATTACAATAATTAATATTGAGTACTAGAAGTTACATTATATACATTATTACATACATATAACTTTCATAATCAGAAAGAATATTAAAGCAGTGTCATTTAAAACACACTTTGAACAGAATATAGATTCAAAAATTGACCCACACATATGCAATCAAATAATTTATGGCAAAGATAACCTTGCAGTTTGGTGAAGAAAGAATGTTCATTTCAATAGTAGTGTTGTGTTATTTATATATCCCAATACAAAAGTCACAATATGGACCCTTTTTCTTATTTCACAGCATAACTCAAAGTTAATTCCAGATAGAATACAGATATAAATGTGAATGGATAAACAATAGGGTTTAAAATAGAATTTCTACACAATAAATGGTACTTTAGTTGACTCTATGATAAGAATCCATAGGACTGGTTTGTCACGTTAGAGAAGAGTGTTCCCCAACAGGGACCTGTTAACAAGGAGATGGGTAAGAAAGAATTATCTATTATCTAAGAAAGAAATAGGACACTGGAGGGAAAATCACATTGATTGAAAAATACTAGTAATATTAACCAACTAAGAAAAAAAATTGATAATTTGAAGGAGTAGTGTTTGTAGGTCTTAGTGTACAATATGTACCCAAGCATCCTCTGTCACCATCACCTCTCCCAATGACCATGCTCTTTTCCATTCCTTCCTTCTCAGTGTTTAAATTTGCTTTTTTTTACTAAACAGAACAGCCTGAAGAGCACTCAATTTTAAATGTATATAAAGATATTCCTCATTAATTTTTGAAGTTACAATACTTCAAGTAGTTAAAATATCACAGTTCACTCAAGCAACCTCTAATTGAGTTATATTTATTTTTGTTAATCTTTTGCTACCTTAAATACTATAGCAATAGCATTTAAAGTTCAAGCCTTATTATACAGCTACAGTAATAAATACACTGCAGTACTGGCTGAATAAGAGACAAACAGATCAATGGAACAGAATAGAGAACCCAGAAATAGATCCACACCGATACAGTCAATTGATCTCTGACAAAGCATCAAAGACAATGGAACACAGAGAAGGATTTTTCAACAAATCATGCTGGAAGAGCTGGACATCCACTTGGAAACAAAAAATAAACATAGATACAACTTACACTTGTCACAAAATTAACTCGAACCAGACTTAAATGTAAAATGCAGGACTATAAAACTCCTAGAAGATAATATAGGAGAAAACTTAGATGATCTCGGTTATGGTGATACCTTTTTAGATACACCAAAAGTATGATGCATGAACAAAAAAATCTGATAAGCTAGACTTTATTAAAATATAAAGCATCTCCTCTGTGAAAAACAGTTAAGGAACAAAAAAGACAAGCCACAAATAGGAAGAACATATTTGCAAAACATATATCTGAAAGTGGTATCTAAAACATACACAGAAGACTTAAAAGAAAACAAATAACAACAGAAAACGACTTAAAGAATGGGCAAAAGATAAGAACAGACACCTCACCAAAAATGATATGCAGATGGAAAATAAGCATATGAAAAGATGCTCCACATCCTCATCAGGAAAATGCAAATTAAAACAATAAGATGCTACTATATACCTATTAAAATGGCTAAAATACAAAATGCTGACAACACTAAATTCTGGCTCGTTTGTGGAGCAAAAAGAATTCTTACTCACTGTTGGTGGGAATGTAAAATGGTAGGCATTTTTTAAAGAAAATTTATATATTTTTTGCAAAATTAAGCATCCTCTTACCACATGATCCAGAAATTGTGTTCCTTAGTATTTACCCAAATGAGCTCAAAATGATCTCCTCACAAACACCTCACAAATGTTTATGGCAGTTTTATTAAAAATTGCTGAAACTATGAAGCAACCAAAATGTCCTTCAGTAGGTGAATGAATAAACTGTGATATATCCAGACAGTGAAATAATCAGTGATAATAAGAAATGAGCTATCCAGCCATGAAAAGGAATGGAGGACCCTTAAATACATATTACTATGTTAAAGAAACTAATCTGGGACACCTGAGTGGCTCAGTAGGTTAAGCATCTGCCCTCAGCTCAGGGCATGGATCTAGCCCCATGTTGGGCTCCCTGCTCAGTGGAGAGTCTACTTCTCCTTCTCCATCTGCCCCTCTTCCCCGCTCATGCATTCTCTCTCTCTCTCTCACCCTCCCTCTCTCTCCAATAAATAAATAAGACCTTTAAAAAAGAAAGAAACCAATCTGAATAGACTACATACTATGATTCCAATTATGTGACATTCTGTGAAGGCAAAGCTATGGATACTGTGAAAAGTCAAGTTGTTTCCAATGATTTAGGGAGTTCAGGGAGGGAAGAATAAGTGGATCACATGGGATTTTTAGGGCAGTAAAACTATTCTATATGATAATATGATAGTGGATATTTGTCATCATACATTTGTCAAAACCCATAGAATATCCAACACCAAGAGTTAACCCTAATGAAAACTATGAACCTCCATTGCTAAGGATAAGTCAATGTTAGTTCACTGTAATAAATGTGTCACACCCCTGAAGAAAACTGATGGTTAGGGGAGACTGTTTGTGTGCAGTGGGGAGATGAGTATGTGGAAACTACATACTATCTGTTCAATTCTTCTGTAAGCCTTTCACTGTAAACGTAACAGACTAGAAAAATACTTCTCCTTTGACTTATCCGGCAAATATATACATCTTCTTACAATTTTTACTACTTTATTTCCGGGATAGATTCTAAGTGGTCTTGGATTAAAAAGTCTGCCTTTAAAAAAGGTTGGGGTGGGGCACCTGGTTGGCTCAGTCTTTGAGCGTCTGTCTGCCTTCGGCTCAGGTCATGATCCCGGGGTCCTGGGATCGAGCCCTGCATCGGGCTCCCTGCTTGGTGGGAAGCCTGCTTCTCCCTCTCCCACTCCCCCTGCTTGTGTTCCCTCTCTCACTCTCTCTCTCTCTGTCAAATAAATAAATAAAATCTTTAAAAAAAAAAAAAAAAAGCTTGGGGTATGGGTGAAACAGATGATGGGGATTAAGGAGTGACTTGTGATGAGCACCAGGCACTGTATGGAAGTGCTGAATCTCTATATTGTACACCTGAAACTAATATAATACTGTGTTAACTAACTGGAATTTAAATAAAGACTTTAAAAAATAAAAGTAGTCTTGAAAAAATGTGAAAAGATATACCAACTTCTGGTTTCAGTTACGATAAGTAAAAAGCTTGGAAGTCATCATTCATATTCTCACAGAAACAACAAAATGCTGAACAAACTGAAAAATCAACAGCTATTCTTAGATCATTCAGAGAATTGATGTCACAAGGCAAACACCCACCCCAAAAACTACAGATATCAGTGAATACAGAGAATCACAGCTGTGATAAGGCACTGATTAGAGAATGACTACACAAGCCAAGGCTGGAAGAAAATATTTGCTAAACATTTATCTGATAAAGGACTTCCTGATGGTTAATATCATGTGTCAACCTGACTGGGCTAAAGGATGCCCTAATAGCTAGTAAAACATTATTTCTGGGTATGATTGTGAGAGTGTTTCTCAAAGAGATGAGAATTTGAGTTGGCATACTGAGTAAAGACTGCCCTCACCTATGTGGCGGGCATCTCATCTATGAGGGCCTGAACAGAGCAAAAGGCAGAGAAAGTATGAATTCTCTCTCTGCTCGAGTTGGAACATCAACATTCTCCTTGCCTTAGACACTGGCATCCTGGTTCTCATATCTTTAGACTTGGACCAGGACTTACACTATTAGCTCCCCTGGTTCTCAGGCCTTCAGATGTGGATGGAATTGTAGCAATGGCTTTCATATTTACCCAGTTTGTAGATGATGGATTATGGCTTGGCCTTCATAACTGCATAAGCCAATTCCTGTAACACTTCCCCTCATATATCCTATTGGTTTGGTTTCTCTGAAAAATTCCAATGCAAACGTATCCAAATATACAAAAAAACTCTTTAACCTCAACATTAAAAAGATAATAAATAATTAAAAAATGGACAAATAACCTGAATGGCCAGCTCACTAAGAGGAATATAAAGATGGCAAATAAGCATTTGAAAAGGTATTCAACATCCTACGTCATTAGGGATCCTCAAATTAAAACAATGAGATACCACTACACTATCATAATGGCTAAAATCTAAAACACTGACCATACCAAACGCTGGCTAAGATATGGAGTAGCAAAACTCTGATTCATTGCTGATGGAATATAAAATAGTACAGCTGCTTTGGAGGCAGTGTAGCAATTTTTTTTAGCATGTAGCATATAATTTACAATGTCAAGGAGCATTCTATGGCTCCATCCTTCCTCATCCCCAGTTCTCTTCCTTCTGAGGAATCTACTTTTGTCTGACTCTCTACTATCTAACCCTGTATTTCTAAATACCATGCTGTTATCTTTTATTTCTTTTTCAATTCAATTTTATTTCTTTTTCAATTTGAGTTGATTAAACAATGTGTTCTACTTTATAATTAGCAGTTTCACAGATCTGATAGAATGGTGGTATAAAATAGTGATACATATGTAGATAAACTAAGCAATCAGTAAAGTGAAGCAATTATTAACGCTATTCTTAACTGCTGATAAAACAAAGAGTAATACATACAAAAATGCACTGACAGTATGTAGTGCCTTGATTTATCATGGCTTTATTATACTATAATATTTACATGTACAAAAAATGCAAAAACTGAGTACAAATTCAACAAAAACAAAATTGTGCATAGCTGTATTAGGTACATATTACGAGGTTCAAGTATACGAGAACAAATCCTCAATTTAATTAGTAAGAAGTAAATTGAAAATAGCTAAGTCAATTCCCCAGTTTACTAATTTTAATATTTTTTAATTCAGCCTTTATTTAAATTCTAGTCAGTTAACATATAGGGTAAAATTGGGTTTCAGATGTAGAATTAGTGATTTATCACTTATATATAAATAGCACCCAGTGCTCATTAGAACTTAACTGAGAGACTCTCTTTTGTCAGTGAAATGTGGGTGGTAGCAACAATGGGCCATTTCTGAGCCTAGATCTTCAAAGGCACTGTGTGTTCTGCTCCTCTTCTATTTCCATGATAAGAATAGCCCCTGGGTAGCCTGCTGATCTAGAAGAATGAAAGATCAGAGCAGACCTGTACTCAATCCACAATTTGGAGCAGAGCCCAGGCAGGTCTAGCTTAGATCAGGTGAACTCCACCCAATCCTCATACAGATGGAGAAAGCATGCTTCGTTTCAGTTTCCCCTTAAGTTTTTAGGTGATTTATTTCACAGTTTTACTGTAGCCTCAGATTTTTTTGTGTTGAGAATTTCTACAAATATCTGTTCATCCTTAGCTCTCCATTCTTACCTATGAGTTAGGCAACAGATGTTGTTTAGAACCCATATGTCTGTTTTGGGAGAGGGACTGAAGGATCTGACTCCTAGTGGGATTCACTGTTGTGTCACAAAGCCGATGATGATTTGTCTGTCAGTCAAGCTTCTCCAAACATGAATTTTACTAGACCTTTTCTATTTGAAGAGTCATTTTAATTAGGGACACATTTCCCAATTTTCTGTCTAGGAGGTATAAAAATCCCTGCTAGCATCCAGGAAGCCAGTACTTGATATGGCTAAGGACCTCATATCCAGCGTGCAGACCTCCATTTTATCCCCATCTTTCCATTAAGGTGTCTTTCTCTTAATGAAACTAATGTCTTCATTAGTCCTTCTAGTTTACTTTCCCTAGAAAGATTATGTCCTATCATGCCATGTGGTGCAGTTGTTTTGCTGGGCAGGAATAAAAAACGGAACCTAGTGTTTAACTACATTTTATGCAATCTTTATTAGTAATAATATCAACAAGCACTTATATAGCTATAACTACATGTGACTCTTTTGAGGACTTTATACATATTCTCCTTTAATTCTTCTAACAACTCCTTGTGTTAGGTACTATTATTACTCCAATTTACAGATGAGGCGGACACAAATATCATTCTTGTTCTCCTCATGCAGTAACCAATCACCCACCTTCTTTGTAGCTTTCCAAAATGTAATACTTCATATTTTTATATCCTTTGTTTTTGTATGCTTGTTATGTTTTTGAAAAAAGAACATATATACTTTTTAATTCTGACATTGTTAGCTAAGTGTATTTACTAACTAAACTGGATGTAGCTCTCTAAATTAATACAGTATATCACCTCTTTGTAGTTGTACCGAATTTAATAAAAATGCTTGGTTTGAGTAGCAAATAAATCAGTAAGATTGTTGCAAGGTATTCAGGAAATCTGTTAGACACAGGGTCTTAAGTGACATAAAGTAGAAAATGAGAAGTTATGTAAATATGTAACCCATCAGCAGTATTATTCTTTGCTTGTATTTCCAAAATGTATGAAGCATTCCATGGGCTGGAGATTTTGCTTCTCTGTACATAGAGTATCTATCCTATTCTGTGCATACTGTTGTCTAGCGATGCAGTATTGGTGGCATGATTTGCATTTTAATCTGGTAGCATGTCCATGTCAGTGATAAAGTCAGCTCTAACCGGTTCCATGATACAGCTTGCCCTTCGTGGCTCTATGATTCAGGGGTTTGTTGTACTTTAGTAAAACCCGTCTGGCCTGCTGTCTATAATATACAGAGGCAGCAGGTAATTAATGTTATTGATGGTGCTCATTTACATTGCATTTTTCTATCATGCTCTTTGCTAAAGTAGAATGGGACTTCACATATGAATTTTTTATAGAAATCTTATAATCTTCCTTTTCACAATTCATTACTACTTTTTAGTACCTCTAGAAAATGTATTTTACTATATGTATTTTTACATATATTCTAAGGTCACAATAGACATTCTTTTATTCACTCTGAGAAATGGTGATGAACGTTTTCCAGACAAACTTTCATGTACCCGATAGTTAACTTTTTTAATTGCTCAGTTTATCAGAGAATATAGTAAAGGTCCTTCAAAAAGGAATTGACTTCAGATGAAAAAGAAACATTTTGGATGGTATTTGGTATAAATTAACTATTCCTGAATAGTATAATTTTGAAAGTTTCCCAAGAGACTGCTCTGATTCTAAATTGGAAAACACCTTATGTAGTTGATAGTAGAGCTTGTGTTGAATTAAAACCTCAATAAAATGCAAATGTAACAGGTGCTATCTGAAGCAACCCAGTTCAAAATCAAGTCTCATCTTATACATGGCACAGAATTACTTACACAGTATTAGTATTTATCAAATATAAATATTCTGATTGCTGAACACTTCTCTAGCACACTAGAGAAGATCTTAGTTCATATCTTGTGGTTCCTTTAATATGCTGCTTCAGTGTTTGTATTCATTGCGAAACAGTATTTCCAAAGAGAAGAAACTATGTCATAAGATTCATGCTGTTCATAAGAATATGTTTACTTCAAAAATAACTCTGTATCATAGGCCTGCTAATTCTGCAGGATAAAGTGACAGTCATTGCAAACTGGCAAGAAGTAGTAAAAAAAAAAAGTATGATGTTCCATAATAATGTTAAGATACTGCATTTCTGGTTTATTTCAAGTTGGCATTCTTATTGGCATTATTTTATATATGCATATCTAGAGATATACTAATGAAAACCACAGCTATCCTTTCCAAATATGCACAAAGGAGTAGACTTAAGACATGCCAAATTATTCTACATGCTTTATGTGGCATTCCATGAATTCTGATTAAATTATAATGAGAATAATTTTTTAATTACCAAATTCTCATATATTCATAATTGTTCTTATTTATTATGAAATTAGATGAACTATATCAATATATTTTATTTATATATTTATTATTTTATTTATATGTATTTTTATATTTCTTAGTTTCTTAGTGCATATGTGGAATTTCTCATGCTTCTATTTATGCTGTCAAAAGATGGTATCAGGCAAAATTTTAGAAATTTGTTATTGAAAAAAAAAAAAAAAAGAAATTTGTTATTGAGTCCATAATTAGTAGAAGCATCTTAGGTTCGCAAAGGAATGCTCCATAGACAAGGTACGCCTGCTTACTTACACATGGGACAAAATAGGATAAAACATGGACAGGACATGACGTATTCTACTGAAAGACCCTAAAGACACTGGTTGAAGTGCAGTCAACCATATAGCATCATACTAGACAAGATAAACAGTGGGACAGACTGCATATGATAGAAAGCCTATAATGATTTCTTTTCATAATGTGTGGTTATCCACAGTGAAAACAAAAATGTAGGGAAAGGAGATGGAATGTAGAATGTTAGGCTGTTTAGAAGAAATGGATATGGAACAGGGGTGTGTAGCCTCTGTATTTGACTTCTGCTAATGACAGGTCATTTATAAGGGGTTCATCTGCTATGCCAGGAACGTAGTTAGGAAATAAACCTCACTGATGCTTCACAGTTTCTAGTGTCTGGGAACTTTAGCCATGATGAAGACAATCTATAATACTAATGACTTGGAACAATTTATAAAGTTTATGAAGTTGAGACAATGACTCTATTTTTTATATTTATATGTGTGTGTGTGTATGTATACACATATTTTATATATGTAAATAGTAAGCAAACCTCCTGCATCTACCATAGTACCTTGCTCTTAATAATTGCTCAATAATTGCACATTGATTAACTGGCATTTTCATTACCACATAATCTCTAAAATATTGCCAGTTATAAAGATGTAATTATTTTGTGTTTTGCACATTAAGGTATATAACATATTTTTAAGTAGTAGATAAATGGTCTTACTGTTATCATTGTTATTCATGTTGATTTTGAATACTCTAAACTTTCTATACCAACTCTGATTAGCTTTATATAAATATTATCTACTCTGTTCACTTTCCTTGACAAAGAAGTGAAATTTAACAATTATACTTTCACTTTTGAAGCAAATTTTCACAAAAATATTTAATAAAATGACAACTTACTGAGTGGATGCTAAACCACCGAATAAGAAATTGAGACACCTCTGGATGAGTTAATAAATGTAACACAAGTTTTGGAAAAATAAAATTTTTTTGATAACTTAAAAGAGAAAAAAATTAAAGAATCAATATAGAAATTCTGAGCTCAAGACCAGCTGATATAAGTGAGTTTACATGAGAAATATTCCTAAGAGTATACTGAGGAGTTAGACTGTAATTCTTGGTAAATGACAGTGGTAAGAATTTATATTGAGAGAATCTTCATTGAATTTCTAGTTCATTCATTCTGGGCTATTTTGTTTTCTTTTGTTTTGTTTTAATTCAACGTATTTCTACAAACTTTTCAAAATAGGATTATTTTCTCAATTCTACTGTTTTCTTCCATTATGGTTATCTTTGTTCCACAGGAAATCCTAAATTTATTATTGGATTTAAAATAAAGATGTTTTTGACTATTATTGTTAAAGTATATATTAAAGAATTTCTTAATCGTCTTCTGAATGTGAGATTAAAAAATTTTGTTTGGGTTCATAAATATATGTGTTAAAGCATAGTTATGCATTGTACATGTCTTAATTTCACAAGAAATATGTGTTTATTAAAACAATCAGCAAAATGATAAGAGCAAAAATATAAAACATTGAAAATGCAATTATTCAGAGACAGATTTTTTTTCTACATAGATTTTTCAACATTTTTCTCTGTCCCTTAGCTGAACATCTATGGCTACAAATCAGCATTTGTTATATACTGCTGAGTAACAAATTATCCCCCAAACCTAACTGCTTAAAACAGCAAACATTTATTCTCTCACAGTTGCTGTGAATCAGGAATCTTGGGGCAACTTAGCTGGGCCCCTCACCTCGACTCTCTCAGAAAGCTATAATCAGAGCTGTGGCCAAGGCTGTGGTCATACCAAGGTGCACCAGAGAAGATCCACTTCCAATGTCTTTCACATGGTGGTTGGCCAGAGCTATCAGTCCCTTACCACATGGGTCATTCTTTAGAAAAACTTAGAGCACAAAAACTCACTTCCTTCATAGCAAGCAAGAAAATGAGAGAGCCCAACATGAAGCCATCATTTCCTTTTTGTGACTTAATGTTTTTGTTTTTGTTTTACTTCTAATAACTTTATTTTCACATCAAAAATTATGGAACATTTTTTTGAAATGTTCATGGAATGTTTTGGAATATAAGGAATAACCTAGTGTTGAAGTGACATCCATAATTCTTGCCTCATTCCATTCATTGGAAGTGATTCTGGCCACATTTGAGGACAGAGTATTATACAAGGGTGTGAAATGGAGCCACTGGGAACCATCTTGGACACTCTTTCTCTCTCTCAATAAACCAGGTTCTGGAGAGTGGGCCAACAACACCAATTACCAACCCACCCTTTTTCCTATCTACTATAAAACTGGAAAAGCGAAGAAGTTCTTAGAGTTAGTAGTGTTAATGCCAAAGTTTCAGTCAATGGCATGTGGGTAGAATTCGGCTTGGAGATTCTGGAAAAACTTTTGCTTTTTTTATACAAGGAGAGATATGTGGATAAAACTACCCTGTTCTCTCTTACTCCTCTTGAAAGTGG
>NC_138369.1:101567264-101595020 GCF_054177405.1 Leptonychotes weddellii | reverse complement strand
GGGCGCCTGGGTGGCTCAGTTGGTTAAGCGACTGCCTTCGGCTCAGGTCATGATCCTGGAGTCCCGGGATCGAGTCCCGCATCGGGCTCCCTGCTCGGCAGGGAGTCTGCATCTCCCTCTGACCCTCCTCCCTCTCATGCTCTCTGTCTCTCATTCTCTCTGTCTCAAAATAAATAAATAAAAATCTTTAAAAAAAAAAGAAAGTGGATATGATATCTGGGGCTTTAGAAACCATCTCAGGAGTATAAGCATTATGGGAGATTCCACACACTAAAGAAGGTAGAGCAGGAAAAAAGAAGCAACCAATGCCTCTGGTGATCATCAACCTTAATACTGTGGAAGAAGCACAAACGGCGACACCCTTGTTAAGTGAATAAAATAAACCCTTCTTGGAAAAATGAAGGGGGGGAAATCAGAGCGGGAGACAAACCATGAGAGACTATGGACTCTGAGAAACAAACTGAGGGTTCTAGAGGGGGGGAGGGTGGGGATGGGTGAGCCTGGTGATGGGTATTAAGGAGGGCACATACTGCATGGAGCACTGGGTGTTATATGCAAACAATGAATCATGGAACGCTACATCAAAAACTAATGATGTAATGTATGGTGATTAACATAACATAATAAAATAAAATAAAATAAACCCTTCTTTGTTTAGGCAACTCTACCATGTCTTTCTAATTAATTCCAATCACCTTTCCAATTGATAAAATATATTTTACATTAAGTGGGACCATACCACACAAAATATTTACCAGCATCCTTTATTTTAATTCAACAGTATTAATATTCTCATTTTAATGAATGCACGTTTTTCACCAAAGTGATATGCCATGGCTTAGGGTCCCATTGTTCTTGTGTGATATCAACTTTCTTTTTTCTTTTTCTTTTTTTAAGATTTTATTTATTTATTTGACAGAGAGAGAGAGTGAGCACACAAGCAGGGGGAGAGGCAGGCAGAGGGAGAAGCAGGCTCCCCGCCGAGCAAGGAGCCTGATGCGGCCTCGATCCCAGGACCCCAGGATCATGACCTAAGCCGAAAGCAGAGGCTTAACTGACTGAGCCACCCAGGTGCTCCTGATGTCAACCTTCTGCTAATAAAAACAAAACTTTAATAAAATTCCAGTAGCTTAATCATGACTAATATCCTTAAGAGCTTACCTGAGATAAAATTTTAGAAGGAGCATTACTGGGTCAACAATAGGAACATTTTAAAGTTTATTTTGTTTTGTTTGTGTGTTTGGTGTTTGGTCAACACACTGACAGGTAAGGCAGCAGAAATTACGTGACTTTTACACTCACAAAATTGGTATAGAAAAGAACCATTTCACAATTTCTTCTAGCATATTGATTGTCATGTTATAATCAATGTATAATATGACCACTAATTATTTTATTTTGCATATTTCTGATTTCTTGTGATGCTGGACTTTGTATAGTGTTTTATATTAATTTTATAACTTTTCTATTGATGCTCCCTATCTACTCTAATTTGGAGTATACCTCCTTTCTGATTCTCTTATAATATATTGTTATGTATTAGAGATTAATAAATATTTATATTAAAATATGATTCCTCTCCTTGTTATTTTGATATAAATTTTGTATGTCTTTGGGAACTAATACAATCAAATGGCATTTTTAGCATATATGGTTTCAGATACTGGTATCATTAAAAAAGAGATTATACAGACATCTACATTAATAAAAATCAAAAACAACCTTTACTTTATCATATATGTATTATGATATACACATAGAAAATTTTAATTAGTTCAGAACTTATTTTGGTATAATGTGTGAGGTAATAATTATGTTAATTTTTGTTTCCAAAAGCTAGCAAATTATGTAAGTCATCAATTGACCAATCTACCTTTTCTACAGAGATGACATACTAACATTATACAGATTAATATAACAGACAAAAAACATGGCTAAATAGTTATTTTCTTCACAACAATCCATCTACACACACAAAATTTATCTATAACTATAGCTACCGATTTTTTCATGTTAATCTTTCAACCCTGTTCTATAAATTTGTTATATTGTCTTTTCTGAGCTTGTAGCAAAGTATTCATCAATCAGTTTAAAATTATTAAAATATTGTTTCATCTAGCCAGAAACTAGATATATTGTTCCACTGTACTGTATTGTATCCAGAAACTAGATAGAGTATTCACATTTTGTGTGCTGCTTCATACTTGCTCAGAGTTCTATTTCCAAATAAAGTTAATGGTTTGTGAATATGCTTTCTTACCGAACACTCTTATTAATAATAGTTTTTTTCTAGTTGACTTACTTAGATTTTTATTGTTATAAAATTAAACCTATACATGATTAAAATATTATCGCCTTGTTAAGAGTAGATAATTTTTACATTTATATTGTTTTTATTGCATTGCTTTGAACACAGCAAAATGTCTCTGTATATCATCTTCTTCTGAATTTTAATGATAATGACTTTAATGTTTAACAATTACATTTGAGAGTGGCTGTTGATTACTACAGTATTAGGACATATTAAAGAATTATCTTACCATTTTAATGAGAGTTTTAAGCAGGGTTGTGAATTAACTCTTATTTTTATCATCTACTAACTTTATTTCTATGTAATTATTTGATGTTTTACCTTTTTCTATTGCCCTATTAATATAATTGGTAGTAAATTTTTTTACATTTAACTATCCTGCATCTGAAATACATTTCACTTGCTCTATTCTACCTTTTAAAATTACTATTTTTCTTTTTTCTGAGTTTTATTATAATGTTTAGCCACATATTCTTTACCTAAGTGCTTTATTTATTTATTTATTTACTTACTTACTTACTTACTTACTTTTTACCTGTCTGAGTTAGATTTTTATATAGGCCTTATGCTGAATGCTTTTCATATGCTTAATGTTCTTAAAATACTGTTGATAAATTGAATTTTATCCAAGGCATGTAAGGAATGTTAGACATCAGAAAACACAGATTGATGTAACACCCACATTAATAAATTGAACAAGAAAAAACATACTAATATCTCAAACATGCAGATAAAAAAATGAAATACAACACTAAGCCAAGGAAGAGCCAGACGTGCAGGGAGAAGCCCAGGTTCCCCTCCTGCCAGCAGGACATAGAATGACACATCATACTATGGTTCTAGGGCAGAACCATCTATCCATCTTCTTGTCCCATGGGCAAGCCACCCTTAACCCACGAGGATGGTAAGTCTAAAGGGAATATAATCTCTTCACCAGGAAGTTCTCCTGAGCTGGGTCAGGGGTGAGCGAGAAGCTGGACCTAGCAGAGTCATTCACCAAAACTGGGACCCTGGCAGCCTTGGACAGCGAAGACTACCCGCCCTGAGACCGCCATCTTCCTCTGTGCCAGAGTCCAGGCCCCCAGTGGGGATAGGCAACTGTAGTACGCGGCCTCTCCTTCCTTACTGGTGCAATTTGTTTGCTGCCCTAGAGGAGAGTGGCAATTGCCTTGGTGCAGGGCCTGGCGTATGAAGTCAGGCTAAGCCAAAGGAACATGAGTAGGTGAGGGTGGTGGGAAAGGATGTGGGGAGCAGGCCACCAAGAATCCAACTCAAGGAGGTGGAGAGGTGGTGGGAGGTAGGATGACAAGTGAACCGAAGCTTCAAGCCACTCCTCACACACCTCCTCAAACTCCTATATATGTTTCATCTTCCAACAGACCTGACAAATCATAAATTCAAAGATAAAATCATTAAGGATTTCAAGATGGCAGCCACAGATCACTAAACCCCAAGCACAGAGCCTTACGAGACTGCACTGGTCTCACCATGAAGCCAGCATATCTTATTACCAGGATTACCGTGAAACGGCAGTTTACTTTCACTTTTTCACTCACCAATTTTAGAGTGAAATAGTGTCCTATTTTAGAGAACAAAGTAGATGGCCAATGTACAATTGAATAATTCTACTTATATTAAACATCCAAAAGATATTTAACAAATGCATTTTTATAAGAATTCATGTACCGGATATCCACTGTCGCATTATGTATGGTGGGACAATACTAGAACCCACCTCAATGTACATCAATAGTTAAGAATGAATACGACAAACACACGGATGCACTCTATGGAGGTTTACACAACAGATTATGGCAGCCATAGAAACTTGAATAGATCAGAAAATCACAATAGTTAATGGAGAAAAATGAGACACAGAATAAGATATATAAAACAATACCATTCGTGTTAGTTTAAAATTATGTGTATGCAGGGCGCCTGGGTGGCTCAGTTGGTTAAGCAACTGCCTTCAGCTCAGGTCATGATCCTGGAGTCCCGGGATCGAGTCCCGCATCGGGCTCCCTGCTCGGCAGGGAGTCTGCTTCTCCCTCTGACCCTTCCCCCTCTCATGCTCTCTGTCTCTCAAATAAATAAATAAAATCTTTAAAAAAAAAATTATGTGTATGCAATACAAAAAATTACATGTATGCGGACAAAAAGAGACTGAAATAGATTTAAGTGGTTGCCTCTGGGGTGCAAGAATATAGAGAATGGGGTATGGATATAAAATGAATGTATGAAAAGGAAAGGGAAGAGGAGGGAAGAGAAAGAAAACTGAAACTGGGAGAAAGACCTCAGAGGTAAAGTGCCATTCTCATCACCTCAAGGGTATTATTAACATAACTTAGATTATTGATATTGACCTTAAACATCTAGCTGAGGTAGTATTTGCCAGGCTTATCCACTGTAAGTTACTCTTTCACTCTAATCTCCGCCCCCCCCCCCCCACACACACATATAATGCAGTCTTTGGAAGAAAGTCATTATGTGCAGCCCACAATCCAGGAATGAGAAGTTATGTTCCACCAGTTAGAGGGCAGGGTGACAACATACATTACTTGGGATTCTTCTGTGTGACAGGTTGTCTATTCTCTCCCACTCATTTATTTACTCAATCATGTATTTACAAATGCATAGATTCATGGACATTTATTTTATATGCAGTTATAATCTAGTGCTACTTTATTTTTATGCTCAGACTGCTTCAACTTTGGCAACTGAGGGTTCCTTCAGTTTGTTCCTATGTCCCATTAATATATCCCCATAACTGTCATTGAGCTTTTTGTTTTGTTTTACTTTTTGCTTTTATTGAGAACCTCCATACTTTCCTGCACTATATAATACTCAGATTCATCATGTCTATTCCCTGGCCTTTCCTAGAATTGGCCATTTCTCCAAGGAGCTCTACTTCCTTTTACTGAAAAATGGTAATAGAAACCAAGATCTGAGAACCAAGCCACACTCACTACTACTGAGGTCTTACTGCATCTATAAGTTCTCTGCTGTCAGAGGAAGGAAATATATGCATATATACCAAACCTTGTATGCACACATATTTATAAATGTCTATGTGTAATCATGTATACCTATATTAAACTAAATATTAATCCATACTGATTTCTCCAACTCTGATCCATTACTATATTGATCATTCTAGCCTTTATTCCTTGCTTATCTATAACCTCTCATTTTACCATTGAGAAAAGTAGACCCTAGTATTTGCCATTCATTTATTTAATTGTTCATTACCGGTGTACATGCAGGGTAGTTTCAGAATTGTTAACCCAAAATCCCCTGGGAAACGCCTTATGAACTTGAGTAGAGTGTTTATGTTCAATTTCTTTCACCTTTAGACTTACAGAATCCACTCAATTCTATAGTCTCTTGGGTCAACACTCTTCTCAACCACACCAACAGTGCATGTACCTCCATCATTTTAATGCAGTGAGACTCAATTGTCACACTTTAAATTGCATCCTAAGGTCCCCCAGCTTTTTGACTTTAAAATTTTTCATAAACTAAGGTTCAGTCTTTATGCTGTAAAGTTCCATGGGTCCTGACTAATGTATATTGTCATGTCTGCACCATGACAGAACCATACAGAACAGTTTCACTGACTTAAAAAACTCCCCTGTGCTTCACATATTCAACTCTCAATATTGCCTACCCTGAATCCCTGGCAGTCACAGATCAGTTTAGTATCTCTACAGGTTTGTATTTTCTACAGTGTCATATAAATAGAATGATTAGTTATGTAGCCTTTTCTGACTGGCTTCTTTCACTTAAGATCCAACCATGTCTCTGCATGGATTACAGTTCACCACATTTTTTGGCTGAATAGTATTCCATTGTATGGACATAGCAAAAATTGTTTATCCATGCATCTTGAAGGACGCCTTGAATCCTTCTATTTTTTGTGATTATGAATAAAGCTGCTAAAAACATTCACATGGAGGTTTCTGTGTGGAAATAAGCTTTTAAATCAATTGAGCAACTACCTGGGAGTGTGACTGCTGGATTATAGAGTAGTACTACAGTTAACTCTGTAAGAAAAAGTCAAACTGTCTTCTGAAGTGCTTGTAAGCATTTTGCATTTTGCATTCCCACCAAAAATCAATTAGGGTTCCTGTTGCCTTGCATTCTTGCTAGCAGTTGTTTAGACTTGAAAGCTCTGTTTGAGATTATACTACCATATGATTTATTTTCTCCACCCTCCATCTGGCTGTAGAAATCACTGCTTTCTTTGTTATGAAAAGTACATGAGTACTGATCAATGGAGTAGAGAGCTTATATATTGTGATTCTTTAAAAAAAAACTGCTGTTGTATATCTGCAACAAGGCCATGCCTTATTAATGCACAAAAACCCAAACCTAAATATGGCAGGAGTGAATAATAAATGTTGATACCTCTCCTGCATTATTTAGAGGTACACTCATGGGTATAATACACTTTCAGAGACAGGAGCACCACTTGAAATTAGAGATCATAGTTACTAGAGCAAATAACCAATTCATTTTCTCAGTGCTTCCATTTGTGGTACAATCACCCTCATGGAATTGTTGTGTTTTATAAATGAAATGAGGGGTACTAAACCTCTGGCCCAACCAGTACCAAATATACCTTATTCTGAGGTAAGATGGAATTAAAGCACCATAATTATTATTTTGTTTTTAAAAAGAATAAACCAAATTATATGTGTCTATTTCTAAGATATCAGCTAAAAAGGAAGAAAAGTGGAATGTCTGTATATTTCATAATCATTGTTTAGAAATTATGAACAGTAAGTTTTCACATATCTAAAATAATAATAAAAATCACACCGTGTCAAATGAGATAAAGGAATTGTGACTAGTTATTTCAAATAACCAAAAATTTTGGTAACAAAGAATAAAATACAAGTAATAAAATAGCTTTTTTTTTGGATTCAGGATGAATCTAATTGGCAGAGAGTGGACCATTCTTTCTGTTAATGCTCACTTTGCCATCTGAGGTGCACTGGCAATCGGGCCCTGGGCTATTCATGATGGAACATTCCTCCATTAAGAAGACAGGAGGGGCACCTGGGTGGCTCACTTGGTTAAGCTAAAGTGTCTGCATTTACCTCAGGTCATGATCTCAGGGTCCTGGGATTGAGCCCCGCGTCAGGCTCCCTGCTCAGTGGGAAGTCTGCTTCTCCCTCTACCTCTGCTCCGGACTCATGCGTGCTCGCACACTCTCTCTCTCAAATAAATAAAATCTTAAAAAAAAAAAAAATAGAAGACAGAAACAGAGCAGATAACATCTGTGCATAATGTTGAAAGGGGACCCAAGAGACAATGAAACACTCTGGGCCTGTTTCTAGCTTTGTATGTGTGGTTTGGTTCATTATAATAATAAAATATTCAAGTATGGCTATTCCCAAGAAGGGAGTACTTAATTTTCACTGGACCTAGCAAAAACTGATTGAAAAAGGTAAAATGATTGCCAAAGGATAGAGTTAGCTTTTATTTAAACCTATGTTGTTGTTGTTGTTGTTGTTTTCTTTTACCAAGATTCAACTTATACATCATGTTTTGGTGGATGAGAATATGGTGGTGGGTTTCATGGAGTGGAATAAGCCATCCTGATAGACTTAACTACTGGTAAGGTATTTTTTTATCCCTGCCTTATTTTTTTAGGCTATCACTAATTCTTTGGGGTCATGGGGAAAATAGGTGCAATTATTAACTATGGATGGATAGTGATGATCCATGCACGATTAACATCTGCAAGACATGAAGAAAGTAAATAATATGTCCAAGGTCAAATAAAATTAATGACAGAGGTAAAACTTATGAAAATATGCTTATCAGCCCTGCTTGGTCATGTTATTTTGGATGTATTTTCAAACCTGGTTTAGAAGTATGTGAAATTATGTTATGTTTCAGAGGTACAGGTCCATGATTCATCAGTCTTACACAATTCACAGTGCTCACCATAGCACATACCCTCCTCCCCAATGTCTATCACCCAGCCACCCCATCCCTCCCACCCCCCATACTCCAGCAACCCTCAGTTTGTTTCCTGAGATTAAGAATTCCTCATATCAGTGAGAACATATGATACTTGTCTTTCTCTGATTGACTTATTTCGCTCTCATTCTCTGTGTTTTGGTCATGGATGAATTCTATTGTCATATTTAGAATTTTGTATACATTTTCCACAACAAATATCCATTACTTTACTAAAAAAATAAATAAATAAAAAGTATGTGAAATTAAGTAATATTGAACTCAGTTGAGAAGTTTCCCTTGGTGGTAAATATACACAATTGCAGGTTAACTTTTGAATGGATTCAGTGTTTTCAAAGGAATGAACTATCAATTTTCAACTGGCTATTTAAGAGCATTTCAATCCCAGCACAGGGAGGTTATTCTGGCCCCTGAGATCTGAAATGCAGGGCTGTATGTGTTTCCTTCACTTAGACAGACATAAATCCCAAAGTGACACCAGCATGTTTATCTTTTGCTGTATTTCCCACTGGAGTGATTCAGACTTTTGACTTAAATAGTTGTCTACAGCTTCTGAAAATTGATTTATCCTTGATGATGAGTGAACTTGCTGACCAAACTGCTAAGGAGAAATATTTTTAGAGTAGCAATTCTTAGTGGTCTTTTATTTCTTTGCCTCTGGGTTTCTTTACTTCCTTTTTTTCCTTTTTTTAATGTTTTAATGTCCCTCTAATGATTTGTAAGTCATAGGATGCTTATTAGGAAATACATATATATGGCAAAAAATGTCAATGAGTAAAAAGGGATAAGGATTTTAAAACAATTCCCCCCTCCTCTAATTCCCACAATGTTATAGTTTCTCTCTCCATAAGGAATCACAATCATTATCTTATTTTATATATTTCTACATATTTACACATTATGTGTATGTGCTCTTTTTTTATGTTTTATAATACAAATACTAGCATATTTTGACATTTTACATCTTTCTTGTTTTTCTATCCTTAGCTGTAAAAGAGTTAATTCCATTACAAAATATATAAATATAAAGTTACAGAGGGAATTAGCTAGATAAATGTGCCTAATTATATTCAACCACCATAAAGCATCTACTTTATGACTATGTTATTTAACATACTTTAATATTAAAGGACATATGGATTGCTATTACAAAACATATGCCAATAAATAGTTAATAGTTATTTATGTCTATACCCACACATATGTATACAACATATAATGACAAGGTATGACTGTCATATTGAAGTAGATAATGCCAGTATTATCTTACCAGTTAACACCAGTAAAAACTCTCAGAGTTTGAAAAATTTACACTTTTGGGCGCCTGGGTGGCTCAGTTGGTTGGGCGACTGCCTTCAGCTCAGGTCATGATCCTGGAGTCCCAGGATCGAGTCCCACATCAGGCTCCCTGCTCAGCAGGGAGTCTGCTTCTCCCTCTGACCCTCTTCTCTCTTGTGCTCTCTATCTCTCATTCTCTCTCTCTCAAATAAATAAATAAAAAATCTTTAAAAAAAAAAAGAAAAATTTACACTTTCATCAGCAAGAATAAATAAATGTTTCTTTTCCATAATAAATTCATTTTTAAACACAAGGTAATTCTAAATAACATTTTTAAAATAAAATATAAACAATTAAAATATAACATTAAAAAACTCTGGTATATAGACAAGGCAAAAAAAGAAAAAATATGCTCATTACAATTTCATGAGTTTTTTTTTCAGGAAGCAATGTATATAAACATACATATTTACTAATGTAAGTTCTGAATTTTTATTAAGCAAAACTTTAAGAACTAAAATAGTATTGATTTAAGGAATAAATGGTTAATATTTCCTTGCCTATTTACATAAAATTTCATATTTTGCATATATTCGATGTGCAGAAAATCTTTAACACAATATTAGGCACACAGTGTTATGTTTAATGTTTTACAAATGTATTTTAGATTATAAAATCTATTGGAGGACAATAATAATGTCTTAATAGAAATCTCTTAATAGAAATTAAGAGTAAGACTCATCTGAACAATCATTAAGTTTTTAATAGACTTTGCTTTTTAGAGCAGTTTTAGGTTCACACTAAAATTAAGGAGATGGTATCAGACATACCACATATACCCCCACACCCACCCAGGTAGCCTCCTCCATTATCAACTTCCTCCCCCAGAATGGTACATTTGTTACAAGAGATGAACCTATAGTGACACATCATTATCACCCAAAATCCATAGTTTTACATTAGGGTTCACTTTTGGTGTTGTA
The DNA here is from genome assembly GCF_054177405.1 of Leptonychotes weddellii. Lineage (NCBI taxonomy): Eukaryota > Metazoa > Chordata > Mammalia > Carnivora > Phocidae > Leptonychotes > Leptonychotes weddellii. The sequence continues at coordinate 101,584,457 of NC_138369.1, read as the reverse complement.
CATTCTTGGGGTTTAGAAAAATGTATAATGATACATATCTACCATTATAGTATCATACAGAATACTTTCACTGCCCTAAAAATCCTCTGTGTTCCACCTTTTCATCCCCCCTTCTATCTAAACCCCCAGCAACCATTAATCTTCCTACTGTTTTTTGTTTTGTTTTGTTTTAAGATTTTTTATTTATTTGAGAGAGAGAGCATGAGAGAGAGAGCGTAAGCACAAGTAGGGGGGAGAGGTAGAGGGAAAAGCAGATTTCCCATCAAGCAGGGAGTGCAATGTGGAACTCAATCCCAGGACCCTGGGATCATGACCTGAGCTGAAGACAGGTGCTTAACCGACTGAGCCACCCAGCGCCCTAATCTTCTTACTGTTGCCATAGTTTTGCCTTTTCTAGAATGCCATACAGTTGAAATTGTACAGTATGTAGCCTTTTCCTATTAAATTCTTTCATTTAGTCACATGCATTTAAGTGTCCTGCATGTGTTTTCCTAGCTTGATAAGCTCATTTCTTTTTAGTACTGAGTAATATTCTATTTTCTTTAGGTACCAGAGTTTAATTTATCCATTAACCTACTGAAGGACATCTGGATGCCTTCCAAGTTTTGGCCATTATAAACAAAGCTAATATAAACATGTGAGGTTTTTGTGTGGACATAGGTTTTCAACAATTTGGGAAAATACCAAGAAGTGTGATTGCTGGATCATATGATAAGATTATGTCTAGTTTTATAGGAAACCACCACACTGTCTTTGAAAGAGAGTTTGTATTCCAACCAGCAACGTATGATAGTTCCTGTTGCTCCCCATCCTTACCAGCATTTGGTGGTGTCAGTATTCTTGGTTTTGGCCATTCTAATCAGTGTATAGTGGTGTCGCTTTGTTGTTTTAATTTGCATTTCCTGGATGACATATAATGTGGAACATCTTTTCATAAGCTTTTGTCATCTGTATATCTTCTCTGGTGAGGTGTCTGTTAAGATGTCTGGCATATTTTTAAATTAAATTGTTTGTTTTCTCTTGCTGAGTTTTAAGAGTTCTTTCTATATTCATTTTTGTTTATTTATTTATTTGACAGAGAGACAGACAGAGCGAGAGCACAAGCAGGGGGAGCAACAGAGGGAGAGGGAGAAGCAGTCTCTCCCCTGAGCAGGGAGCCTGATGCAGGGCTCGATCCCAGAACCCTGGGATCATGACCTGAGCTGAAGGCAGACGCTTAACCAACTGAGCCTCTCAGGTGCCCCAAGTTCTTTCTATATTTGGATAACAGTTCTTCAGCAGGTATGAAGTGAAAATATTTTCTCCAAGTCTGTGGCTTGTCTTCTGATTTTCTTGACATTGTCTTTCACAGAGCAAAAGCTTTTAATTTTAATGAAGTCCAGCTTATTAATTATTCCTTTCATGGATTGTGCCCTTGGTACTGTATCACAAAGGCATAGCCACAGGCAAGGTCACCTAGGTTTTCTCCTGCATTACTTCTAGGAGTGTTACAGTTTTGCATTTTACATTTAGGTCTGTGATCCATTTTTAGTTTGTTTTTATGAAGGGTGTAAACCTTTGTCCAGATTTTTTTTTTTTTTTTGCATGTGGATATGCAGTTGTTCTAGCACCATTTGTTGAAAGGATAATTTTTGTTCCACTGTATCACCTTTGCTCCTCCGTCAAAGAACAGTTGACAATATTTATGTAAGTCTATTTCTGGGCTCTCTTTCCTCTTCCATTAATCTCTTTGTCTATTTTTTCACCAACGCCACACTGTCTTGATTGCCCCAGCTGTCATTAAATTTTAGTAAGATACTTCAATCAACATTTCTGAAATTATTACTTTTAAATATATTTTATACCATATAAGTAAACTGATGAGATGTCACCTGATGAAACCCGGTTTTCATGCAGTTACCAGATGAAACCACCTAACAATCTAAGGATAGATTAATGTCTCTTGACACTGTAAAGACCCTCAATATGAATAAGTACTTCTAAAGTAACTGAAATCAGCAGTTAGCCCTCTTGTAGAGGTAAATGTTTCCCCTTCTTCTCTTGCTTATCAGTGTATTTAACAGATATCCTGAGGTTAATTAACCATAATAGACTCCACATATTTCAAGCATACAATTTGATAAGTTTTGACATATGCACACACCAGGGAAACCATCATCAAAATCACAATACTGAGCCCATTTCTTACCTCCAAAAGTGTCCTCATCCTCCTTTATAATCATTGCCTCCTGCCCCTCCCTAAGTCCTCAAGCAACAACTGTTTGGCTCTTTGTCACTATAGTTTGCATTTGTAACCCTTTTGGCTAACTCCTTTCACTTAGCTTAATATTTTTTGATATTTGTCCATTCTGCTGTGTGTATCAAAAGTTCACTTCTCTTTATTACTGAGTATTCCATTGTATGGGTATACCACAATTTGTCTCCATTCCTCTGTTAAGTTTTAGGCCCTTACAAATAAAGCTGCGACGAACATTCATGAGCAAATATTTGTAAGAACATAAATTTTCGTTTCTCTTGGGCAAACACCCTGGAGTGGAATGGCTAGATCCTATAACTGGCATATGTTTACTGTTTTAACAAACTGCCAATTTTTTTTAAGATTTATTTATTTATTTTAGAGAGAGTGCGATATGCCTAAGTGCAAGGGGTGGGGGTGCAGAGAGTGAAAGAAACTTAAGCAAACTTCAGGGCCAGACTCAGGGCTTGATCTCACAACCCTGACCTGGAGATCATGACCTGAGCCAAAACAAGAGGCAGACACTTAACCAACTGTTTTACCCAGGCACCCCAATTTTTTTCTGAAGTGTTTGTGTGAGTTAACACTCCTACCACCAAAAATGTATGAGAATTTCAGTTCCTCCACATCATTTTCAACACTTGGTATGATCCATCATTTTAATTTTAGCCATTCTAATACGTGTATAGAGATATTTCATTATAGTTTTAGCTTTTATTTTCCTACTTCATAATGATTTTGAAAATCTAGTCTTGAGCTTATTTGACATTCATATATCTTCTATGGTAAAGTTCTTGTTAAAATATTTTGCCCATCTTTATGTGGTAGCTTTCTCCCTATCCCCTTTTATTTAGTTTAATAATTCTTCATATATTGTATATATAACCCTTAAATCAAGTATACACTTTGCAAATAATCTTCCATAATATGTTGCTTTACTTCTGATTTTCTTAAAATTCTCTTTTGAAGAGATAAAGTTTTTCATTTTAATTATGTCCAATTTATCATTTTTTCTTTCATTGATCAGTCTGTTATCTAAGATATCTTCACTTAAACCAAAGCCACAAAGATTTTTTTCCCCCAAGTTTTTTTTCTGGTAGTTTGTCATTGTGGGTGATAGTTCTGTGATCCATTTTGAGTTAATTTTATATATGGTGTGTGGTACAGATGGGAGTTCCTTTATTTGCATATCAATATTCAACTGTTCCAAAACAAGCTGTTGAAGTCTGAACTGCTTTGGCAATTTGTCAAAAATCCACTGCCTATATATGTGTGAGTCTATTTCTCAACTCTGTTCTGTTGCATTGATCTATTTTTCTATCTTTACACCAATATGAGATGGTTTTAATTATAATAAACCTTGAAATGGTTTAGCGTTAATCTGCTAATACGCTCTTTTTCAACATTCTTGGTTTTGCATTTATGAATTTCAGAATCAGTGCAATTTTGAAAAAAAAATCTGATTTTGACTGCAAATATCTTAGTATAAAGATTAAGTTGGATGAAATGGCATTTTAATAATAATAATAATAATAATAATACTTAACTGACAACTTAATACTCTGTTCTAACTAAGAACAGAGTAAGTGGCTCCATTTATTTAGGGTTTTTTTTTTTAAGATTTATTTATTTATTTGAAAGACAGAGTACACATGCGTGAGGGGGGTGCAGAAGGAGAGAATCTCAAGCAGACTCCCCACTGAGCACGAAGCCCAAAGCGGGGTTCAATCCCACAGCCCATGAGATCGTGAGCCGAAACCAAGAGTAGGGCACTTAACCAACTGAGCCACCCAGGTGCCCCCATTTAATTTTTCTTTAATTTCTTTCATCACTGTTTTGTAAATTTGGATCTATATGTACATCTTTCCCACTTTTGTCAGATTTATCCCTAAATATTTCACATTTTGATGCTAGGAAAAATGGTATTTTTAACTTCAATTTCTTAGTGTTCATTACTAGTATATAGAAATATTTTTTTTTTCTATAGGGATTATATATTCTGCAACCCTGCTAAGCTCACTTATTGGTTCTAGTACTCTTTTATGGTTTTTCTACATAGGCTATCATGTCACCTGTGAAAAAAGACATTTTTTTTCTTCCTTTCCAATATGAAAGCATTTTATTTCTTTTTCTTGTCTGATAGTACTGGCTGCACCCTTCAATATAATGATGAATAGAAGTAGTAGATCTGGACGTTCTTTTCTTATTCCTGGTCTTAGAGGGAATGTTGACCATTTAAGAAGTGGGCTTCTCATTGGATAATAGATACTTTCCTTTTCTTCAAATTTGAACCTATGGAAACCACAAAATAAATTATTATCCAGTGGGGGAAAAATAAAGAAGTGGTCTTCTCCATTTCACTGGTATTTTCTCTCCCAACACTCTCATTGACATTCTGAGAGCTTGGCTGCCTTTGTCTTACTTACTTTGAGGTTTGTCAACTGGGCTCAGTTCCCCCTCAGTATACCACACACATGAAGTTCTCTCAAGGCACTAAGCTGGGTTAATTGTAAGGATCACCTTGTTTGTCTTTTTGTTCTTTCATGAATTACTCTCCTTCGCCTCCTGATTCCAGTGTCTTAAAGACCTATTGTTTTAGATATTTTGTCTGTTTTACTTTTTGCTTGTTTTGAACAAGAGGGAAGACCTCATTCTGTAACTTCATTCTGGGAAGAAGGAGTAAGTCTTTCACTGTTTTTTTAGCAAACCAAAACTACAGTTAAATTATTTTTAAATGTGTAAATTGTTACAGATTCCAAGACAGTGATATATCCATTCATGTTAATGACATTTAGATTAAATTCTGTTTGCATCTCCTTATCTTGAGCCATAATCCAAAGTATATTAGGGATAAACTTTTTATCATTAATTTCTTTATAGCTGTAAGCTATAGGCTAACTGTGCAAAATTATATGTAACTAACAATAAGATATTAATTTTGTCAAGTATATTAAACAATACAGTTATTTGTAATATTTTCTAACTTCCAGAATCGAAATTTTTCCCCAAAATCTAAGTTTTCTATCTTCCTCAGATGACTCAGATGTCAATAATAATAGAGATACTAAGAAACTTTCCTCTTCTTTTTCTTCAATTTCATCACAACATGTTTCTAGGAATTTTTCTAATACTCAAGCAAGCTTTATAATTCTATATAAAGATACAAAAACTAAAAAAAATAAAGATACAAAAACTATCTCTTACAGAGATATATTAACCTAATCTAAGAAAAAAACATACTTTTAGAGTAAAATTGGCTAATACCTTTTATCTAACTAAGCCAGACATCCAACTGGTCTATAAAATATAGCCGTGACTCAGTATGTATTCAAAAACCCGTATTTATTTAAACCTCCATCCATAATCACCTTGAAGATAAAGTAGTCTCTCTTTAATGAGCTAAGTTTACCAGAGACTCATTTTTCTACTACATTCTTATGTTAGAAAATATGAAACTGAAAAAAATTTAAATGAAAATTACATTACTTTAATGATACTAGATTTCTGAGATACATAAGAAAGCATTTGAAAAGCTGTTAGGCATTATATTATTCTAATAATTTAAATAATATAATATTTCATAATTCAACACTGGAGAAATATTTAACATTCCTGGTGTTTTCAAAGAATCTTAAACTTGGAAGGATATTTAAAATGCAAAAAATGCAGCAGTATAAAAAATACATCCCACATGCATCAACTAAATGATTGAATGCTTCAATATTACACAGACCTTAATACTCAAATTATAAATTTCTGTTGAATATTTTATTTTTTATTTATGTGTATTTATAATAAATCTTACAGAATATCATGTTCTCATTACATTCCTTTAAAAAATGTTTCACTCTCAAGATTATGCAGTGATATATTATTTAAGAATAGTGACTCTAGGAGCACTGGGGTGGCTCAGTCAGTCAGGTGCCCAACTCTTGATTTCGTCTCAGGTCATGATCACAGGGTCTTGAGATTGAGCCCCGCATCAGGCTCTGTACTAGATGTGCAGCCTCCTTGGGATTCCCCCTCCCCGCATCATGTGAGCACTCTCTCTCTCTCTCCCTCCCTCTCTTTCTCCCTCTCAAAAGAAAAAAAAAATAGTGACTTCAGACATTTCAATACTTTCAGTATATTCACAACAAATATTACATGATCTCTATTGCATTTTAAAATAAAGTATTATGTCAATTTTTCGAAAGTTGTTAATATTTGTTATTCTCCTAAAATTAGTCATTTGTGCTGTGCCAAACCTGCCATTTCTGCACTCTCCCCCTCACTTTTAGAGGATACATAACTTTCTTTGTATCAGTATCCCCTCAGAGAATAATATGATCTCAAACATTTGCACTTTAGCATATTTGACCAAAGCTTTCCCCTCCTAAAGAAGTAGGCATTTACAATTAAATGTTGAATTTAAAGTATCAGATTTTCCTTAAATGAGAGAATGATGAATTCTTGGTGATCAGGTGAGAAAGAATTTTTGTACAAAATAAGGAGTTATTCAATCACAAAACACGGCTAACTAAATCTGTGTAGGAAGAGTCATTCTACCTCTACGCACATGATATTTATGTAACAAGAAGGACCAACTTACAACATACAATAGTAAGAAAGAAAGACATAGAAACGTAATACCAAGTTTACCTTCCCTTTAGGTCCTTTACTAAGGCATTAGGAATAGTCACCCTGTTTTATTTGAAAGATGATTTCAATGGATTAAATACACCCAAATGACTCATTTTGTGGGTCCTTTATTTGCTGTGTTCACAGCATCCCTCTGCTATTGGTAATCCAAAAGAACATTTCCATGAGGAATCTGCTAACCTATACTGGGGAAGACATTGCACAGCAATTCACTATTGTCTATTCAAAACAATTTTAATTAGTTCCAGTGTTAGAGATAGTGTAATTCCTTAATGAAACTACACAGGCTGCTCAATTTGCCTTTTAACAGTTGAAAGTATGATATCAACCTCATTCTACTTTTTTTACTAAGGAAGCCTGCCAGCTGTAGTCCCAGTACAATTATTGCTTTCACAAAGTGCTCTAAATCTGTCAACAAGAAAATACACGAACTACTGAATAATAAAGCTGTTAAGAAGGTGACCCAGTTGTTACACCACAACTGCTTCCCTCTGGCGGAGATATCTAGGCAAACCTGCTGATTAACAGTATCTTGGTACCAACACAATTAGAACTTCCCTTTTTTCTATTATATAAGGGGTGATTTTAATGGTTTAAAAACCATTTGATATTGTTTTCATCCAAATTATAGAGATGAAAATTTAGGACTAGAGTTTTAATAGAAATCTGAGCAACTTCAAATTCTTTAAACAACAAAAAAAATCTCTGTAATTTCCCCCTCAATTTTGCTGTGAACTTAAAACTGCTCTAAAAGAATAAAGCCTATTTTAAACAAGTAAACAAATAAATAAATGCAAGTTTAAAAAAATAACAAAGAGGAAGGGAAACAGCATTTATCAAGTGCCTATCATGTATCCAGTATTTTAGGTCTATCATATACATACTATTTCACAAAAAATATAGACTTAACACAATATTATTTTGTCACATCTCAGTTACGTAGGAATATGCATATATATGACTATAAAACTACATATTAATGAGAAAAGTAAATGTTAACTTTTTTATTTTCTATATCTGATCTGTCATTTCTCACAACTCCCTGACAACACGAGTAGGAAAAAATTAACTTTTTAAACTAATCAATCAATTAAATTCAATGACATAAGGATGCATTAAGAAAACTTTTTATTAAAATATACATAGAGGGGCGCCTGGGTGGCTCAGTCATTAAGCATCTGCCTTCAGCTCAGGTCATGATCCCAGAGTCCTGGGATCAAGCCCCACATTGGGCTCCCTGCTCCTCCCTCTCCCGCTTCTCCTGCTTGGGTTCCCTCTCTAGCTGTCTCTCTAGCTGTCTCTCTAATAAATAAATAAAATCTTTTAAAAAAATAAAATAAAATAAAATATACATAGAAAAAGTGTGCACAAATCTTAAAGATCCAGCTTGATGAATTTTAACAGAGTACATCCATGTAATCATCCAGATCAAAGCTTCAGGTGGTAGCCATGCATCAGTGCATGCATGTTATCAATGATGAAATTCTCAGAATAGAAGGGCTCCTATAACAGCCAAGAACAGCTCCACTCAAATTCAATCCCAGTCAAAATCCCAGAAGGTTATTTATCGACAAACTGATTCTACAGTTTATAAGCTAAAGACCTACAATAGTCAACACAATATTGAAGAAGAACAACAAAGCTGGAAGACTGATGTAACCCAACTTCAAGACTGACTATGACGCTACAGAAATCAATACAGTGTGGTATAGGCAAGAAAATACACAAACAGATCAATGAAACAGATGAGACAGCCAAGAAATAGACACCCATAAGTACCGTCAATGATATTTGAGAAAAGAGCAAAGGCTCTAGCCTTTTTGACAAATGGTGCTAGAATGACTAGACATCCACATGCAAAAAGATTAATCTAGACATAGAATGTTCTATTTAGATTGAAACCCTGAGAATGAGAAAGTCTATCACGTAAAGAAAGGGAAGAAATTCTTCTCGAATTGAAAAGAGTTTGCACAGACCTGAGCTGGGACTCAGGTGGCCTACTCTAGTAATATCAAGAAATCCAATGTGGCTATAGGGACATAAAACAGGGCTAGAGGCTGCCAAGGACTGGTTAATGCACAGCTTTAGGGGCAGGGAGAAACCTTCGGAGTTTTAAGCAGCAGGATAAAAGTAAAAAAAAAAAAAAAATAGCAGGAAATGTTTTGAACTGATTTATATTTAGGCAGTTCACCTTCGCTTCACTGTGGAAAACAAACTGTAGGGAAACAAGAATGGAAAAAGGAAGACCCTGTCACAGAAGTATTGGTGAAAGGTGTTGAGGCCTGGGCTAGAGCTGTAGCCATAGATATAAAAAGAAGCCAAGAGATTTTCAAAATATCTTCAAGATAACATTGTTAGAATGTGTTGACATTTTAGATGTTAGAAAAAAGAAAGGGAGGATGGACAAAGAATCTCCAGTTTTACCTTATAAGATTCAGTGAGTTGTGGTGCCATCCCCTGTGATGAGAATGGGGGAGTTTGGAAAGTTGAGGACAATCAAGAATTCTCCCTGCACACAAGGAAAACATCTATGATATAATTAAATGGACATTTTAAGGTGGAGGACAGGAAAAGTGTGAGACAGAGATGTGAAGTTAGAGACTTTCAAGTACAGATATGTAAAACCATGGGAAAGAACAAGGTTACTATGAAATATAAAGATCATGAATGAAACACTGACGCAGAAGAGAAAAGTCCTTCCATGATTACAACAGTCAGCTTAGTCTCTATCATGTTGGGAGAATAATACTGCAAAATCTCAGTGACCTAACAAAAGTCAATGTTTATTTCTTGCTCATGATACACATCTTTTGTGAGTTAGCTAAAGCCCTGCTCTATCTTTATTCTGGGACTCTGGCTGAACAATCAGTGCTTATCTGATCTCTAAAGCTTCTGCTTAGAAGTGCTGCACATCACATGCTACTGAACCAATCACATCAAACAGGCAAGACTGACATCAACGGGGTAGGAATTAGACCCCTGGCTTAGGCAGGAGCCCATGGAGAGAGGATGCAAACATTCTGAACAATAATTAAATCTTCTTCAGACATACAACCCTAAATACTCACTCCAGAATTGTATCTTGAGCATTTATCCTTTATATTCACTTTATATTTCATTACTAAGTACTTGGAGTGTCTTTATTTCCTTTTTATTATTATCAGAATATACATGGCAAACGTTTTAAAGCACAGGGAAAGGCTTAGACTGAATAGTAGCCATTTCTTGTACCATTCCTCTTTACATCAAATCCCATTTCCAGGGGGTTAAAATTTTTATTTCTACTTCTCATCAAAATGTAAAACTTGAGTCCACACCTAATACATGCTTCTGTCTATGTGATAAATAAAATAAGCAATATTGCTCACCCGTATATAAACAGTATTTCTTTTGCTTTTGTGCCACAACTTTGGTTATTAATTGAATACCTTAACAACTCTCACAGCAGAATTGATAAACACTGAATTCCAAAACAGCTGTTAGTATATTTAATATTTGCATATTTAGACAACAAGTAGAAAATAAACAAATGTGGCTATATTTTTTGTATAATTTTTACCCATTAACTTAATATGATTAGAAATTATGAGTTATATGCTGCTTTACTTTCCCACAATAGATCAATTATTTTCCCTTGCTAAAAGGAACTATTCTAAATATCTTGTACTCTTGTCTGGGAATCTCAAGGGATTGTACTGCACTCTTGAAAAGATAAGTAGTTTTAATATGACTAGCTTATAGAAAAATTGATTTTCTCTCTTTCCAAAAAGGACTGATGAAAATGGACTGGGAATAAGTGAAAATAGCACACATACTCCTTCTGGTTCCTAGAAATATCACTAGAAGTATGAATTGGCTATGTGTCCTGTCTGGTCTACACCCCTTACAGAATTAGAATGTATTTGTTAAATTGTGAAGTGCTGGAAGACTGCAGTCAAAAAGCTGCTTAACAGTGTAAGCAGGAATGAGGACTACTTTTATAAATTCTAGGCAACAGAAAAGTTTTTTGAGTTCAGAATCAGTCTTACAGATACTTTTCCTTGCAAAAATCTAGGAGTCAACAAAATCATCCCCTCCATAGAAACTAAGTAAATAAAGCTGAGCACAAGTCTGAGCAACAAAAGTAGGACCATTCTACAGAAGTAAGAGAGTCTTTGACATTATTCTAATTAGCAAGGGCGATGAAGGGTTCCTCGTTTAGGAATCTGACCTAGGAAAACAGAAAATTAAACCTTGTCAGTACTTAAATTGGCACTGAGTAATCTAATACAAGAAAATCTCTCCAGCAGACTTTTTGAAAAGGAGACATAAAAGAGATTAAAAGAAAGTGCTGATGGGTGGACACTAACAGAATTACAAATTTTGAATAGACTATACATTAAACTCTATGTGGCTAATATTCCATTATGCATGCATGTCTGGGCATCGTCTCATAAAAATATCTGAATAAATTCTCAAAGTAAATATTCTTCCAAGTAGTTTTAAAGGCAGAGATAGCAATCGAAAATGCCCTCCCCCAAATTTCAATTTCAGTTACAATATGGTGAAAACTGGGAACAAGCTTGGTAAGCATCATCCCTTATAGAATGAAGGCTTCAGAAAGGCTTTCTTCTTCTAGCTTTATTGCATGTTGTCAGGGAAAAAGGCTGACTAAGGGTTTACATTCTACCTCTTTTCTCTACACATCCCACCAAGAATAATTTTTTGAAGGCTATGCGAATAACACTTTTAGGAACTTGATGCACATTTTACAGATTATGGTAAGATGTCGTGCTTCCAGAGTTATCCCACTAACTTTACTCTTATTTCTTAAAACCTGGGAAAATATAGATAAATAAAGATAAATAGAAGTAACCCAGCATAATCAGGAACTATACGTCTAAGGGTTTATCATCTGTAATATTCGCTACTATAAAGAAATTTAGGGTGCCTGGGGGGCTCAGTTGGTTAAGCGACTGCCTTCGGCTCAGGTCATGATCCTGGAGTCCCTGGATCGAGTCCCGCATCGGGCTCCCTGCTCGGCAGGGAGTCTGCTTCTCCCTCTGACCCTCTCCCCTCTCATGTGCTTGCTCTCTCTCATTCTCTCTCTCTCAAATAAATAAATAAAATCTTTAAAAAAAAAAAAGAAATTTAAATAAAATCCAAGATATTTTACTCAGAAACTTTGCAATTCCAGAGTAAAAAACACATTTTAAACACATTATGAACACATCTCCTAGATTCAATATATACTAATACGGTTTTTGAAACTTGGCAAATTAAATAACAATGACTGACTGCCATTTTTCCCCTTCACTAATTTTTAAAAACAAAACAAAAAAACTGGGCATTAAGCTATGATACATGTTTTGTATATACAGGAACTAAATGTTTGTTTGTTTGTTTTAATATTAGTTCTAAGTAGGCAAAACCAAGGGATAAAGAAGCACAGATTTAGAATTTAAAAACAGAGTAAGTGGAGGGGAAGAATTATTAAAAATTAAATTGATTGATACATTGATAGATGATAGAGAAATAATTTATATCAAAGAATACCTAAAGGGAGTGGAAGAAAGGAGATAACATAATGAGGGCCCGTGGTGGCTCAGAGGCTTGGAGTTGGCTTGGTTGGGGATGCAAGGGTAGAAGGTTGCAGTAAGGAAACTTGAAGGGCTGTGGGGGAAGGGTGAGATATGCCGATGGTTTGGGGCCAACTTCACTCTGGGCTTGCCTACTTGTATATTTAGTTTGGCATTGGGCACAAGTCTGTGGTGGAGATGGACCTGCTGTCTTGGAAGGCATGGGGCTCGTCCTTGAACTAAATGAGGCTTGCAGCTCCTATGCTATGCTATGCTGATGTGATGGGGACTGGGATGTGTTACAAATAAACCTTTTTTGTTGTTGTTGTTGTTTTTAATTCCTCTTTCTCAGACATGATGCCAAGAATCCTTTCTCAACTCTATCTGGACCCTGCAGCTTGAACAACCCACAGCCTTGCTTCTGATGGAGGTTTCATATTCCACTGTTGTTATGGGCTGAATTGTATCTCCCCAAAATTTATATGTTGAAGCCCTACCTCCAAGTACCAGAATATGACTATTTGGAGAAAGGGTCTTTATAAAGGTGATTAAGTTAAAACAAGGCCATTAGAGTGGGTCTTAATCCAATCTGACTGGTGTCCTTATAAGACGAGGAAATTTGGACAACAAAGGAAGACATAAGAGATGCATACACACACAGAAAAGACATGTAAGGGCACAGGGAGAAGGCAGCTATCTGCAAGCCAAGGAGAAACCAAATCTTCTGACACCTTTATCTTGGACTTCCAGCCCCCAGACTGTGAGAAAATAAATTTCTCTGTTTAAGTCACTCATTCTTGTATTTTGTTATAGAGGCCTGAGCTAATGCAAATGTTGACCTGTGAACAGGTCAACTGAACATCCTTTGAGATATAATCCCAAACCTTTTAAAACACTGTAACTAGGAGGAAGAGAGATGACAGTTGATAACTATGTGATCTCCAAATCTCATTGTTTTATTGAAATAAAAAACTCTCAGCATCCCTCTTTACTTTATTTGAAATTGTTTAAAAAAATCAGGTCTTTGGAGCCCCTGGCGGGCTCAGTCAATAGAGCATGTGACTCTTTTTTTTTTTTTTAATATTTTATTGATTTATTTGACAGAGAGAGAGAGAGCAAGAGAGGGGACACAAGGAGGGGGAGTGGGAGAGGGAGAAGCAGGTTTCCCGCTGAGCAGGGAGCCCGATGTGGGGCTCGATCCCAGGACCCTGGGATCATGACCTGAGTCGAAGGCAGATGCTTAACGACTGAGCCACGCAGGTGCCCCGAGCATGTGACTCTTGATCTCAGGGTTGTGAGTTCAAGCCCCATACTGGGCATGGATCCTACTTAAAAAACAACAACAACAACAACAAAAAACACTAAGGTCTTTTCTTCTCCCCTCATGAAGATGTAATGGCTTCTTATTTAATTGAATTTTCTTGTTAAAATACATCCTTTGAAGCAAAATTTTATATTGTATTTTGACAATGTTAAAGTTTTAAAGTGACATGCATTTTTATTGATTAGGAGAATGCATATTTTGCCAAAAAAATATAAAGGATGAAAGAAATTATTTTGAGTGCTTTATAATTCCTGAGTGTTTTTCTTCTTACATTGTAATTTGAAATCTTCATTTCCCTCAAGACCCAGTTCATGTCCTAGTCTCCCATAACATTCTGTTTGTGCCTCTTCCATAGTTCTGTACTTCACAGACAAGGGCTTCTCTTTTTATTTGTCTTCCTTCATCACACAGTAAGCTTCTCAAAATCAGGGATCATGTCTTACTAATGTTTGTATCCCCTGTTTTTAGCAAAGTGACTGGAAGGCAGCTGGTGGACAACTGGATTTTGAGTGAATGGAAGCACTGACTTTAATCTACTTATTCTACATTATAGGAAGATCTGCTTCCTGAGACTATGTGCAGCACACTAATAGAAAATCAATCTAGAAATGTTTTAAATGCAACTTTATATAATTCTTCGTAAGTTTCATATATAAATATATTTTTCATGCTTAGCAAAGGGATTGTGAAACAATAAAGATCGAATAGCAAATTCCCTGATACATAAATGTGTGTATATGCACACACACAAGCACATATATATGTATTCAAATACACACCATGCACATTCAAATACATATGTTCTATAACAGTAGAATGGAGTGGGGATTTATTTTACCTTTGAGAAAAGTGAAGAGCAGAGTAGTGAATGAATATACTTAAGTCCACAGAACTAACTTAATTTGCTTGGTCAATGCTGAGCTCCTTATCATGAAGAAACTATTTCATATGCTGCTTTTTAACCAACCTGAGTCCTTAAACACAGGTAATCTACCATCAACTGTAACTTGATCACAATTAATGGTAAATTACAACACCAATATCTCTACCTCATTTCTTTAGCAAACACACTTTGAAAATACATTTTTATCCTAATAGTAATACATTCCATTAAGAAAAAAAGATAACAAAATTCATACAGAATCCTTCAAATCTAGTACACTCATGTTTATTTGTATATAATACAAAAAAGTTTGTCTATATGCATATGCAAGATGATAAGTTTCAAAGAAGAATGAGGCTAATTATTTACTTAAAACATTAAAAGCAATTTTTAAGATTTTTTTATCTTCATAATAAAAATTTATTGCTGAGCATTTTTCCACTGGGCTGATATACCATAATAATAGATACATTTACTTGTCTCATGTAGTTAGATTTTATGAAGTTTTCTGTTATATAGATAATGTCCACTATCTTCCTGCATTCTAATGTTTATATTGATTTATTTCCTTAATTTATCTTTTAGGAGCATGGTTGCTGTGCCTATAAAAATATGACACTTATTTATAAAACCAGAACGTGTACTCTGGCATGTATCATGTATTTTTTTAAAGATTATTTATTTATTTATTTGACAGAGAGAGAGAGAGAGGGAGCACATGCACAAGCAGGGGGAGCAAGGGAGGGAGAAGCAGGCTCCCCGCTAAGCAAGGAGCCAGATGTAGGGCTAGATCCGAGGACCCTGGGATCATGATCCGAGCTGAAGGCAGACGCTTAAGCGACTGAGCCACCCAGGCACCCCCTGCATCATGTATTTTTAAAATGTTGGAGAATTAGAAGCAGATTTGTTCTCTGCCCAGGCTCAATTTAAAAATGGAATTCAAACCTCTGAAGAAAAAGAGATTGCCTGGCCATCTTGCTGTAATACTTTGAGGCTTCGTCTCAGTTATAATTGTGTGCTTTCAGGATTACAGGCTCTAGTAAAACAGTATAAGTGCTTGCATAAGCAGTGAGAGTAGCAGATATTAGACATGAGGCTCTCTTGGCTAATACACAGTGAGAAATGTAGACACTGGATTCTGGGGAGTACAAGACATTTGATGTTTTTCCAAAAATTAACCTGTGTGAGTTTTTGTGGGATGGGCTCATATATAACCTTTCTTCATACTAGTAGCAAGCATGCAACTATAGAGCTAGGTCTGTGTGGTCTCATTCCAGAAAACATGATACCACAAATGCATCTTGTAGATGTAGATAAAAATAGCACAAGCCACCTAATTTTCTACTGATAGCTACAATAAGGCCTAAGAAATCAGGATAGCTAAGAGGTATAATTCTGATCCATAGGAGTTCTGATATAACTGGTGGATCATAACATTTCTGATAGTTGGGTATATTTTAGACTGTATATAATTATTTATGAATGATATGGAAAATCTATAATAGGGAAATAAATATTCTCTTTGGCACATATCTTCTCTACTTTCCACTCTTAATGGTTATTTTTTTTTAAAGATTTTATTTATTTATTTGACAGAGAAAGACACAGCGAGAGAGGGAACACAAATGGGGAGTGGGAGAGGGAGAAGCAGACTCCCTGCCGAGCAGGGAGCCCGATGCGGGACTCAATCCAGGGACTCCAGGATCATGACCTGAGCTGAAGGCAGTCGCTTAACCAACTGAGCCACCCAGGTGCCCGTCTTAATGGTTATTATTCATGTATTTTGAGATCCTGAAGTTGGGTTGCTGAAGCCTTATCATATTGGTGATATATGACCTACACGGCCTCATTGTTGGCATGACTGTCCTTTCTCATCTAAATCTGGTGTCCAGTTCAACACAGAGTACCTAGCAAAATTTCCCCTACTAGTTACAGTGTAGTATTAAAATATTTCTAAAAGAAAAGAGTAGGTACAAATATCCTTTCTTGAAGTTGACAAAATATACTTTCAACGGAGAGGAGTGTTGAATCAAAACTAAGAAGGACTAAGGCTGGAGGGATAGGCATATATTTTCCCCAACAGCATAAAACTGTACACCTGAGCCAGCCCTTTTAGCTCATTTTGTGATAAACTCCACAGGGCTTAGGAACTCAAGGCACAATCATTTTGTATTGAGGCTGCTGAAGGGTCTCTCTTAATCCCATTATGTTTGAGATATTTGCACTTCATTTTGTGGATCTTTTTATGCCAATTCATTTATTATGCTATAGAGCATAATTTGTATCAGACTGATTTATGGGTTTTTTTATTTTCTACCTGGAATTCTTTTTTTAAGTTTTTTTTTTTTTTTTTTTTTTTTTTTTTTTTTTAAGATTTTATTTATTTATTTGAGAGAGAGAGAATGAGAGACAGAGAGCATGAGAGGGAGGAGGGTCAGAGGGAGAAGCAGACTCCCCGCCGAGCAGGGAGCCCGATGTGGGACTCGATCCCGGGACTCCAGGATCATGACCTGAGCCGAAGGCAGTCGCTTAACCAACTGAGCCACCCAGG
>NC_138369.1:101521042-101566764 GCF_054177405.1 Leptonychotes weddellii | reverse complement strand
ATGATTTGTTCCATTTCTTTGAAAAAAGTGGATGGTATTTTGATGGGGATTGCATTGAATGTGTAGATTGCTCTAGGTAGCATTGACATCTTCACAATATTTGTTCTTCCAATCCATGAGCATGGAACGTTTTTCCATTTCTTTGTGTCTTCCTCAATTTCTTTCATGAGTATTTTATAGTTTTCTGAGTACAGATCCTGCACACACACCACTTCTTTATCCATTCATCAGTTGATGGACACTTGGGCTGTTTCCATAATTTGGCTATTGTTGATAATGCTGCTGTAAACATCAGGCTGCATGTATCCCTTTGAATTAGTATTTTTGTATTCTTTGGGTAAGTACCTAGGAGTGCAACTGCTGGATCCTAGGGTAGTTCTATTTTTAGCTTTTTGAGGAACCTCCATTCTGTTTTCCAGTATGGCTGCACCAGTTTGCATTCCCACCAATAGTGCAAGAGTGTTCCCCTTTCTCCACAACCTCGCCAACACCTGTTGTTTCTTGTGTTGGTTTTTGGCATTCTGACAGGTGTGAGGTGATATCTCAGTATAGTTTTGATTTGTATTCCCTATCAAAATACCGAGAGCATTTTTCTCAGAGTTAGAACAAACAATCTTAAAATTTGTATGGAAACATAAAATACCCTGAATAGTAAAAGCAACCTTGCAAAAGCAAAGCAAAGCTGAAGGCATCACAATTCCAGACTTCAAATTATATTACAAACTGTGGTGATCAAAAGAGTATGATACTGGCACAAAAACAGACACATAGATAATCGTAACAGAGTAGCAAACCCAGAAATGAACCCACAACTATATGGTCTATTTGGAATTCTTAATTAAGATTTGTGGAAAAACTTAATGATTATGTTAGATATATTTTATTCTTTGAAATATTGAAAATGTCAGGGAACCTGGGTGGCACAGTCAGTTAAGCATCTGACTCTTAGTTTCAGCTCAGGTCATGATCTTAGAGCCATGACATTGAGCCCCACATCAGGCTCTGTGCTCAGTGTGGAGTCCTCTTAAGACTCTCTCTCCTTCTCCCTCTGCCGCTTCCCACCTTCTCTCAAATAAATAAATCTTTAAAATATTGAAAATGTCAATCTACAAAATGATATAAGTGAAGTTATTTAGATAACAGATTACTGTTCATTATATAATAATCAGTAACTAAACAAGTCCATAATACCTATGTTTTAAAACTACTCAGAGTATAAATAACTATCCTTAGATTGCAGACTAATATAATATAGGTTTAATCTATGGGAAAATCTACGTTCCCAAGTTAATAACAAAATTATGAGTTCTTTAACAAAATATATTGATGCATTCATCAAATTTACTCTTAAACTTATTTTGATAATACGGGCAACTTTAGAAAGTTGATGATCTCCAGAATGATTTAATAAATAGAGTGAATGTTTCATAATCTTTACTCTATGCTGATCAAACATTGGGGGGAATTTTTATTAAAAGTGTAAGCTCTCTTGGAGTTTTTCAAAATTACATTTTTCTATCTTTTCAAAGTAAGTATAAATCATGCTCATCCTAAAATCATACAGTAAAAATATTCACTCAAAGGCCATTATGTATCTATAACCTATTATTATTGACAAAAATTCACCAGAACAATGTTCCTATCACATTGGTAAAATATGGCCAATGTTTTTGGTTAGTGAACCCCAAAACGAAATCTAATGCCATTCTCCCTCTGACATCCTGCTGGGGAGGCAAGGCATCAGGTGACCACGGAGTCTGAAGGGCCCATCATGAATTTGATGTTGTCTCAACCACTTAGACCACTGGAAAAGATTAAGCATGGGCAGGTTTGAAGCTGCATGAAGAGGTGGCCAGAACTCCTTTAACAATAACTCTTCTCCCTCACTTCATGCTTATGTACTGCTGGGGTATCTTCATGAGCAGTTGACTGCGGGGGGAAGAAAAATCTTGAGCTTGGTTTACAAATGGGTATGCATAAAATGCTGGTACTATCTGAAGAAGATAGATGCAGTAATATAGACTCTCAAAGGTGACTGTGAAAGACAGTGGTGAAGAAAAATCCTTCCAGCGAGCAGAACTTTCAGTAGTACCTTTTGGTGTCTACTATGTATGAAGTGATAGGTGGCCCAAAATACAAATTTACACTGATTTCAGGTACAGTCTGGCTTGGTTGGGTGGAACTTAATTGGAAGATTAGTGATAAGGAAATCTGGGGAAGTGGTATTGGCATGGAACTTTCAGAACAGACACACACTTTGAAGATGTTTGTGTCCCATGTGATTGTCCAACAGACGGGATCCACAGTAGACAAGGTTCTTCATAAGCAGATGGACAAAATGACTTACTCTGTGGATGTCAGTAAGTCTTTTCTCTAGCTACTCCAGTGCTTACTCAATGAGTCCATGAATATAATGGTCATGGTGACAAGAGATGAAGACTACATATGACCACAACAGTGTAGATTTCCATATACTTAATTGAAAGGTGGAACTGCTTATGAAAGATTTAGTTGCGGGCTAACTGGAAGACAACACTCTGAAAGAATGTGATCTTGTCTTGCAGTTGTTATGTGTTTGGAGTTAAAACCATCATTTGGTGTTCTCTCCCCTATACCAAGAATACATGGGTGTGGGAATCAAGAGGTAAAAGTGCAAGTATCTCCTCTTACTATACCAAATAACACACTTGCAGAAATTTTGCTTCCTGTTTGATCAAACTGGAGCTCTGCTGGTTTGGAAGTCTAAGTTCCCAGTGTAGGAATGCTTCAGTGGTTCCACTGAATTGGAAAATAAGACTAAAAGTTGGTCATTTTTAGCTCTTTCTGCCACTTCACCAACAAGGAGAAAAAGGAAGTGCTCTAGGGATAGAGTAATTGATCCAATTACAAAGGGGGAACTGAGTTGCTACAGACAGTGGAGGCAAAGATATCTATATCCAACATCCAGAAGACTCTCTGGAGTGTTCCTTAATACTTCCATGCCTAATAGTGAAGGTTAATGGAAAACAGTAACAACAAAAAATGGCAGGGAAATTGAGGACTCAGAACCTTCAGGAATGAAGGTCTGAGTCACTGTAACAGGTCAACAACCCTAATGTGTTGAAGATCTCGCTGAAGCAGTGAATATATAGAATAGGTAGTGACTGAAGAAATAATAAATATCAATTACATTCTCATTGGAGAGTGTGTGAGCATGGCTCACTGGACGGAAGAAAATTCACTGGGGCGTCATGAGGCTGGAACAGCTGGGAATTCATCCCCTGAGGTCTCGGTGATCCAGAGGGATTTCCATATTTCAGAATGCCTTGGAAAACCGCCCTAGATGGACACAGCAGTTATCATTAATGAGGTGCCTTGCTGGAGGCACTCACCTGTGAAGCGCCTGGTGGCTGGGTACCACTGGCTTTAGCACTACAAGAGCCCAACGCTGGAGAATCTGCTCCCTTGGCAGGATCTGAGTGCTAAAGAAAATGTACACACGGCACAACCATGTTAAGAAAAGTAGACCAGAGGGGCACCTGGGTGGCTCAGTCAGTTAAGCATCTGACTCTTGGTTTCAGCTCAGGTCATGATCTTGTGGCCATGGGATCGAGCCCCGCGTCAGGCTCTGTGCTCGGCGCGGTCTGCTTCAGATTCTCTCTCCCTCTCCCTTCTTCTTCTCTCCCTCCCTCTCTCTCTCTCTCTCACTCTCTCTCAAATAAATAAATAAAACCTTAAACAAAAAAAAAGAAAAGTACACCAGAACCAGGAAAGATATCCCTTCCTCCTCCAGTGTCACTTCAGCTCACTACTGACAAAAAATAACATATGTACCAACTGGCAAAGGAGAAATGTTAACAGGAATAAACTCCATTATCACAGAGCAGGAAATAAAGAGTCCATTTGTAGCTGAGAGAAAATAAATTGAGAACTGGCTCAGTCTGTAATCAGAAGTGTATTTCAACAGATGCTAAATGTTAAGGAAGAGAGTCTGTCCCCTCATTTTATCACACAACCAACAGTAGTTCTCCTTTATCTTTTCAAAGAAAAGTATTAAATCTGGTATCAAAAGTGAGGTAATTGGGGGTGCCTGGGTGGCTCAATTGGTTAAGCATCCGACTCTTGATCTCAGCTCAGGTCTTGATCTCAGGGTCTTGAGATCAAGCCCTGTGTTGGGCTCCACACTGGGCATGGAGCTTACTTAAAAAAAAGAAAAGAAAGAGAAGGGAAGGGGAAGGGAGGAGAGTGGAGTGGAGGGGAGGGGAGGGGAGGGGAGGGGAGGGGAGGGGAGAGAAGAACAATAATGTAGTTGAAACATGAAGGTTGTCTCTGAGAATTATTTTTTTCATTACTGAATCTGGATTGGTAGTTTACAATCTAAAAAAGTAATAATTATTAAGTTCTCCTCAACTGAGCTGGGTTTTATCTACCTCCTCAGGTATTCTCTATAGATCTTTACACCTTCCTTTTTCCAAGAAACCTAAATTACTCAAAACTATAGATTTTAGGAGTATTCGAATAGTGCCGAACAGTACTGAAATTAGCAGAAGGGGATAAAATAATCAACGATAATTCTAAATTCAAGCAATACACACACACACATACACAAACACACGCACATACATTTTCATTTTATGGTTTTGAAATGGTCTATGAAAAATAGTGCTCATGAGTATAATACTGTACACTAATATTTTCCATTTTATTTTGACATACTTAAAAGAAGAACATGTAAATATAATAATAGATTACAAATATGCTGAGATTTGATGTTTTTATAGATTGCTTTGTACTTTAAAAGGAGCCCAGAAGTGATGTAGTTCCCTTGAAGAAAGAGTTGTGTAAACAATACTTTAATAGATGTGCAGAACATCTGCTCAAACATTGATTTATACAAAGTAAGGTTTTATTTTACAGCATACTACTCCTTTGGTACTAGTAAAGAGAACAAACATGTAACTCCTTTCATTGTTCAATTCAGTTCAGCTAACTTAAGAACTATACAGTCCTCCATGCTGCATTAATAAATGCTTTTCAACGTTACTGTCAACCTTCTTTCATCTCCCTTTTGAAACCTATGACAGCAGATAAAGTCTGTGTATCCTGCAAATTGTAGTAATTTTTCCCTTATATTACAATGCTGTTATATTCCTAAATATAAAATTTGAAAATCTTAAGAAAATTCAAGCTTTCAACTAAATAAACTTTTGACCAGCCCCTTTCAATTTATACTATAATTTACAGAAGGGTAAGTTCAGAAAAGAAGGTTTTTCCCTGACTCCACACCAAGATAGTGATATAGCAGGCTTCTGAATTTTCTTCAACCCATGAACTCATAGAATGTACAGCTACACATAAAGCAATCCCCTATGAAGGAAATTCAGAAACTACCTAAGTGACTCCCAATACATCACCATACTGAAAAAATACCCACAACAAAATGGATAGGAAAGGCAGAGACAAAAATCTCCCCATACACCCAACCCCTGGCACAGTGTTCTATAATCAGGAGGGAACCCCCAGCTTCCACTTCTGAGGAATGCAAGGTTTGAACCACACATATCTAGCACCCCAACTTTTAAGACATCCATCTGAAGAATGCACCTCAGAATCATCTAGCTCTGAAAACCAATGGGGTGTGCATTCACATGTTCCAGAGGACTACGGCAAAGAAGCAGCTCCATGCAAACAGAAACCAAAAGAAAGCATGTGTAGTTATATTTATATCAAACAAAACAGACTTTAATCCAAAAACTGTAACAAGAGACAAAGTCATTATATAATGATAAAGAAGTCAATTCACCAAGAGTAAAAAGCAACTGTAAATATTTATGCACCCAACACTGAAACAACTAAATATCTAAAGCAAATATAGCAATACGATAGATAGCAATACAGTAATAGCAGGGAAATATAGACTGCAGTACAGTAACAGAAGGGGACCCCAAAACCCCACTTACAACAATGGCTAGATCATCAAGACAGAAAAGCAATATGGAAACATTGGACTAAATTACAAGTTAGACTGGGTGGACCTAACAGACATATACTAAATATTCCACTGAACAGCATCAGAATATACATTCTTTTCAAGTGCACATACAACATTCTCTAGGTTAGGTAATATGTTAGGCCAAAAAAGTCTTAATAAATTTAAGAAGTGTGAAATAATATCAAGCATCTTTCTAATCATAATGGTATGAAACTAGAAATCAATTACAAGAAAAAAACTGGAAAAATTCACAAATATGTAGAGATTAAACAACATGCTCCTGAACAGTAAGTGGGATCAAAGAAATCAAAACAGAAAAATCAGAAAATATCTTAAGACAATATTTCTATATACTAATAATGAACTATCAGAGAAATTAAGAAAATAATCCTATTTATAATTGTATCAAATAGAATAAAATACTTAGGAATCAGTTTAAAGAGATGACAGATGTATAAACTGAAAATTATGACATGGATGAAAGAAATTGAAGATGATATAAATAAATGGAAATATATTCCATGTACACAGATTAGAAGAATTAATATGTTAAAATGTCCACACTATTGAAACTGATCTACATTGTATATATACCACATCTTCTTTTTTTTTTTTTTTTAATTTTATTTATTTATTTGACAGAAAGAGAGAGAGCGAGAGCAGGAACACAAGCAGGGGGAGTGGGAGAGGGAGAAGCAGGCTTCCCGCCGAGCAGGGAGCCTGATGTGGGACTCGATCCCAGGACCCCGGGACCATGACCTGAGCCGAAGGCAGACGCTTAACGACTGAGCCACCCAGGCGCCCTATACCACATCTTCTTTATCCATTCATCTATCAGTGGTTATCTGAGCTCTTTCTAACAACAACAAAAAAAGAAATCTTGCCATTTGCAACAACGTGGATGGAACTAGAGGGTATTATACTAAGCGAAATAAGTCAATCAGAGAAAGACAATTATCATATGATTTCACTCATATGTGGAATTTAAGAAACAAAACAGAGGAGCATAGAGGAAGGGAGGGAAAATAGAACAAGACAAAATCAGAGAGGGAGACAAACCATAAGAGACTCTTAACCATAGGAAACAAACTGAGGTTGCTGGAGGGGAGGTCAGTGGGGGGATGGGGTAACTGGGTGATGGACACTAAGGAGGGCATGTGATGTAATGAGCACTGGGTGTAATACACAACTGATGAATCACTGAACTCTACCTCTGAAACTAATAATACACTATATGTTAATTAATTGAAAGTAAATAAAACTAAATTAAATTTAAAAAAATAAAGATATTTAAAGAAAAAAAAAGGATCTACAGATTCAATGCAATCCCTATCAAAATTCCAAAAACATTTTTCAAAGAAATAAAATTAAATAAATTTGTATGGAACCACAAAAGACCCCAAATAGCCAAAGGGATCTTTCGAAAGAAGAAAAAAGTTGGAGGCATTACATTTCTTATTTTCATATTACAAAGCTGAAATAATCAAAACAGTCAGGCATTGGCATAAAAACAGACACATAAATCAGTGGAACAGAATGAACAGCCTAGAAATAAACGAATGCATATATGATGAATTAATTTACAACAAAGGAGTACAAATATACTATAGGGAAAGGATAGTCTCTTCAATAAACCCTGTTGAGAAAACTAGAGATACATATGCAAAAGAATGAAAACTGGAGTCTTAGTGTACACTGTACAAAAAAATCAACTGAAAATGGATTAAAAACTTGAACGTAAGATCTTTAACCATAAAACTCCTAGGAGAGTACATAGGGGATAAACTCCTTGACTTTGGTCTCGGCAATGATTTTTTTTTTTTTTTTTTTTGGATTTGACACCAAAATCAAAGGAACAAAAGCAAAAATAAACAGGGGGAACTACAGCAACCGTAAAAACTTCTTACAGCAAAGGAAACCATCAACACAATGAAAAGGCAACCTATGCAGTGAGATAAAAAAAAATTTGCAAACCACATACAAATACTTTACAAGGGGCTGATATCCAAAAAATACAAGAAACTCATACAACTCAACAGCAGACACATACAAATAACCCAACAAATAAATGCAAAGAGCCTGAATAGACATTTTTCAAAGAAGATATACAAATGGCCAGCAAGTATGAAAAACTGCTCAAAATCACTAATCATCAGGGAAATACAAATCAAAACCACAATGAGAGATCATCTCATACCTTGTAGAGTATCTATTAATCAAAAAGACAAGGGCGCCTGGGTGGCTCAGTCGTTAAGCGTCTGCCTTTGGCTCAGGTCGTGATCCCAGGGTCCTGGGATCGAGTCCCACATCGGGCTCCCTGCTCGGCAGGAAGCCTGCTTCTCGCTCTCCCACTCCCCCTGCTTGTGTTCCTGCTCTCGCTATCTCTCTCTCTGTCAAATAAATAAATAAAATCTTTAAAAAAAAAAAAAAAAGACAAGAAACAATTAAGTGTTGTTGAGGATGTGGAGTAAAGTGAACCCTTATGCACTGTTGGTGGGAATGCAAACTGGTGCTGCCACTGTGGAAAACCATATGGAGGTTCCTCAAGAAATTAAAAAGAGAACTTCCATATGATCCAGCAATTCCACTTGTGAAGAAATTTATTTCCAAAGGAAACACAATTGGGGCACCTGGGTGGCTCAGTCAGTTAAGCATCCCACTTTTGATTCTGAATCAGGTCATGATCTCAGGATCATGAGATCGAGCCCCACGTCCAATGTGGACGCTGCTTAAGATTCTCTCTCTCTGACCCTCCCACCCCTGCACATGCATGCTGTCTCTCTAAAAAATAATAACAATAAATAATAAATAAATAAATAAAACAAAGGAAACAAAATCACTACCTTGAAAAGATACCTATATTCCCATGTTCACTGGAGCATTTTTCACAGTATCCAAGGTATGGAAACAACTGTGTCTGTCAACAAATGAATGGATCAAGAAAATGTTAGTACATATATACAATGGAATATCAGACTTAAAAACAAGAAAATCTTGCCAATTGTGACAGCATGCGTGAACCTGAAAGGCATTAGGCTAAATAAAATAAGCCAAACATTGAAAGACAAATACCTTTTGGTATCACTTTTATGTAGAACCAAAAAATAAATAAAGTCAAACTCTTAGAAACAGAAAATACAATGGTGGTTACCATGGGCTGGGGGTGGGGGAAATAGGGTGAGGCTGGTAAAAGTGTACAAATTTCCAGTTCTAAGATGAATATGGTCTGTGGGTCTAATGTATAACATGGCTATAGTTGATAATACTGTGTTATATAGTAGAAATTTGCTGAGAACTTAAGTATTCTCACCCACCCCCCAAAAAAGGTAAATATGTGAGATAGGTTAATTAACTTAATGATGGGACTCCTTTCACAATTTTCACAATGTGTACATATATTAAATCATCACATTGTACACTTTACATATATTAAAATTTTATCTGTCAACTATACCTCAATGAAGCTGAAAAAAAGGGTAAGTTCATGCTTCTAGAATCCAATTTAATATATTTTCTTACACATAGATCCTACTTCAAGTTGGAGGTTTATGGTATTATAAATTTACAATTATAATATTAAGAAGCTACACTTTTTAAGGAAATGTATACCTTTTTCAAGTTTTTTGACTCACTTGATTTGCTATTCTGCATCATGTCATAACTCCAAACATATATAAGTTATCTTACAGGGCAGTTTTGAAGAAATAATTAGCTCCATAAAATATAAAATAATATATTGTAATAGATCTTTAGGACATACAATTTCTTGGTAAATTTAAATACGATGTGATCTTCTACCAGTTATGGCCCACTGCCATGCTGGCACTATCAAATCCATCCACCCCCAACTATATTCAGATGATGGAAGGACTGTGAAATATATTTTCTACAGTCCTTCCCAGTACATCTCTGGGAGCAGGCTCTGCTTCCAAAGTCTACTATTTTTTTTTTTTTTAAGATTTTATTTATTTGACAGAGAGAGACACAGCGAGAGAGGGAACACAAGCAGGGGGAGTGGGAGAGGGAAAAGCAGGCTTCCCTTGGAGCAGGGAGTCTGATGCAGGGCTCGACCCCAGGACCCTGGGATCATGACCTGAGTCGAAGGCAAATGCTTAAAGACTGAGCCACCCAGGCTCCCCCACAGTCTACTATTAAGAAGTACTTAGGTAAGTAAGATCTGAAAGACACTGGTTGCAGACTAATCTTGGATAACCACATTTTCTCAGGCTTCATGTTCCATTCCTCTTCTCTGGCTTGAGTCATATAGACAGCTCTGGGTTCATCACTAATCTCCTCAAGTTTTCTGATTTGGGAGTAGTATCATTTCTTAACTTACATTTCTCTAGCACTCGCCAAATTTGTAAGCACTTATTTCTCTGTCTTTCTGCTGGAAATATCTGGAATTATTTTCGCTTTCCTTATTGAACTCTGATAAACAATGTGTTTTATTTATAATTTTTTAGGTATGTCCCATCTACAAATGAATTATGTACAGTGAAGTACTAGAGTCAGCATAAAGTGCTTTGAGAAATGTTCTCTTCTATCAATTTTTCTAAGTGCTTGTTTTTAAATAACTACCAGCACCTCACTGGGTATGGGCTTATAAAATACTATATTTTTGCAATTTGCTTGCTTTGGCTTTAATTTATATCTTCAGCACTCCATCTGAATAATACCTGTGAGGTAAAACCATAATTCTATTATAACATTTAAAACACTATTAATGTATCACCCACAAAATCCCATACCAAACTATTTATTTCATAATCGGTTAAATTTTTTTTTAAAGATTTTATTCATTTATATGTCAGAGAGAGAGAGAGACAGAGAGACAGAGCACAAGTAGGGCGAGCAGCAGAGGGAGAAGCAGGCCTCCCCACTGAGCAGGGAGCCCGATGCGGGGCTTGATCCCAGGACCCCGGGATCATGACCTGAGCTGGAGGCAGACGCTTAACAACTGAGCCACCCAGGCTTCCCTCATAATCAGTTAAAAATTATCACTGAATTTTCAATGCCCTATACAGGATTAATATCCATGGATTGATATCCATATCAATAATTTTGTTTTTTTTTTAATTCTCTCTTGAAATTCTCTGATTATTTTATCCTGATATTTCCGAGTCTGCTACCTGTGGTACAGAGAAATGAATATCCACCAGAGTTTTCTGAAAAATCCAATTTTATGTAAATTCCCATAATGTCTTTCCCAATAAACTGATGAAAAATCAACAATCTAAAATACTCGAATTTCTCCTGACATCATGCAATTTCCGAAGCTTATTTCTTCCGTAAGGATTGTCTTTTAAAAGGTACACTTTTTTTCTTGTCAAAACAAATTGCAAACATTTTAACCTTAGCATAAGAAACATTTAGCAGAGTTGTTTACACAGTGCCTGGACAAGCAGTTGTTAGTTTCCAAAGATATTACTGAACAACACTGATATTAGAATGGAGTCAAAGATGCCTTCTTACCACCCACCTTTATTGTGGCTTATATATATTACTTTAGTGCAACAAAGTTCTTGTTCCTGCTGATGCTGTTTATAGTTCTTTTTCGGTGGTAAATAACCTCTACTATCATGCAGGTTATATAGTAGTGATGTTTTTTGTGTGTAGCATGTGAATTGTTTTTGGAAACGACATCCTGACTCACCTTTAATGATACCACCCTACTCCTTTACTCTAAACCTTGCTCTGGTGGCTTAGTCCTGGGGCTTCCACATCCCAATGGGTACCCTGCTTAGACTTGGGAGTTTCCATTTGCGAGATTATTTTCGAAGAGAAGTCAATAAAATTTGATATTAGATTGAATGAAGGCAAGGTGAGGAAAAGGAAAATTTTAAGATTGTATTTCTGTTTTAGAAACTGGATGGATTTTGATGCCATTTACCGAAAGAGTTCTGGTGGATGATAATTAGAGATGTGTGTATGAGGGGAAAAAGGGAGGTGAGGAAGGCCCAGAATATACTGATTCCCACTTTGTGAAAATTCTGTACTTATGGTAATTATGAGATATCGAATTGGAAAACTGACACAAAAATTTGAAAGATAATAGCCCCGGGCTATTTAAGTTCCATTACATCTGCCTTTGATGAAATACAGCACTATTCCAGATAGCATACAAGAAAATGAAGTTATATTTTCTTCTTCAATATGCTTATAATCATTTTATATTTACCTCAAGGGCAGACTCATATAACCAGATGTGGGAATTAGGGCATAAATTTTTGCTTATAAAGAGAAAATAATCCCAATCCACTTTTCCCCTACCAGTCTCCTATTATAGAAGCTAAAAATGCCTGCTATTTGTCAACTCAGCCTCCCTCGCAGCCAAGTATAGACATTTGACTGAATTCTGGTAAACAAGAATCAGGGGGCTTATAAAACAAAATTTAACTTTCAGTCTTTAATAAATGAGACAAAGAAGATAACAGAAAACTGGAGAGCATTTTCCCCCTATTTCTGCCATTCATGACCTTGACTTTAACATGAGAAGATGAACCAGTCACTTTATGTACATGTGGGTAAAAACAGGAAAATGAAAAATCAACATGCTAAGGTGAGCAGAGCAAAAGTTATCATCATCATCATCATCTTTGAGCTAAATTCTCTATTATTTCATTGAGTATTGGATTCTATAAATCTGACCTCAAGAACCGTAAATGCATTTAACCAATGTTAGTTTGTTTTCCTGACTTTATAGCTGAAGGAATTCCTAACGTAAACAGAATCTGTCAATGCAAAATATTTTGTGATGAACTTAATTTCATATTACCATTGTATATATTTTAACTGAGTAAAATTCCATAGCAAGATTCTTAATTTTAGATCATACACAGTATTGCCAAAATGTATTTTTCATAGTAATAATATTTTGTAATCCTTTGACATAGTTCACAATTTGATACGATGCTGTTAAAGTGACAGTTTTCAAATATGCCTTGACAGTAATTATTATCGGATCTGTGTTCCATTTACATAACTGCTTCTTGTACAACCTAAGTAAATAAATAATGAATTCCTCACTCTATAAAATATATCTGACAATACACACGAATATGGTAATAGATAAATTTAAAAAATACCTCAAAATTTACTACTTAAATTTTAGTATGTGTAACATACTATATGTAGTATTATACATTATATGTGTATGTACTGGTTTCTTACTAAAAAAATATATTTCCAGGGGTGCCTGGCTGGATCAGTTGGTGAAGTATGCCACTCCTCATCTCAAGGTTGTGAGTTCAAGCCCCATGTTGAGCATGGAGCCTACTTAAAAATGTATGTATTTCCAGATTACGCTGGTTCAGTGAATTTATACTTTGATAAATGATTCTTTTCTACCACATGTAAAGAGTAAAATCTATAAAGAAAGCACCATGAATATATAACTGTACTCAAATACAAGCTAGCTATATATTTAATTATTTATTTACTTAATGAGAACATGAGCTAGGCTAAAGCCATATACCTGCCATTATCCAGAACTGGAACTTGCAGCAAGGGTAGACCTCTGTAGCACTCTGCCTGTGATTAACTGGTATTTCATTCCAGGGGTTGGCCTCAGCTCAAGGGGCTATGCAGGGCTATCCCTGTCTGCTCTCCCCTGCCAACTCCTTCTCTTGGTGAAAAGTAAAGCTCTGAAAAACTGGCAAATTATGAAATCTCTAGAGTCTCTAGAAAATAGGGGATTATGGGGGTAGAGGGCCTGGCTTAATCTTATAATCAAGAGCTCAGTCCACCAGTCAATTGTTCCTGTGAGTGGATTTGCAACATCCCAAACTTCACCACATCAGCACAAAGCAACAACTTCCAACTGTCACCACAGAAAGGAGAGAAAGAGAGTCTCATAACAAAAGACAGGGCATTTCTAAAGAAACTTACTGGTACAAAAATAGTTTGGGACTGTTTTTGTAATGAATGATAATATGTGATTATTCTCCATTCCCTTTAGCAGATTCCATTATTTTTTTAAATTTATTTATTTATTTAAGTTTATTTATTTAGTTAACCCCTGCACCCAACATGGGGCTCAAACTCATGATCCCCAGATCAAGAGTCGTGTGCTTCTCCAACTGAGCCAGCTAGGTGCCCCAGATTCCATCATTTTTAATTGATCTTGCTGTTGGCATTATCAATTCTGAGTTAAAACAAAAACAAAAAGAAAAATACCTCCATGCCTTGTGGAAGGTGAGGGTATTATAATAATTACAAGCTCCTCTTTTAAGCCCTTCCCAAGGCTATGCCCTGCAGAGAAGAATAACATGCAGGGAAGAAAAATGACAAAGGAAAAAATAATAGTAACATGAACTTCTAAAATGGGAAGAGTGTTGTTTCAAATAATGACCAAACCAACATACAATTCCATGCCTATCCTAAATAGGGAGATTGCTTATATATACCTAGCTTTCCTGAGGTTACTGGTCCTAAGACCAGTCCATCTCAATTGGTGAATCCTATCTTATATTTATTAATCATTTCATCTCTGCATTAGACAAAAGTATATTAGTTGAGTAAAGTTAAGTAAGTCTTCACTATAGAGAGTATTTTCCACTAAGATGCCATCCCCTTACCTCTTTCTTTATTCCCCAAATTTGCTTTTCCTAACAATTGCATTTATAACACTTAACATTCTCACTTCCCCATTTTTAGAGCATGATGTGGTTTAAAACTTTAAATGAAAAAATGTGGCATTATTTCCATTGGTTGCTGAAATATTTTTATCTCACTCTCAAAGTGCTATTCCTAAATACTCCACTGACCTACTAGCATTTGAAATTCCATGTATAATAAGTTGCAAAAAAATGCTTAAACTTGGAAAACAAAAATACACATATTTTTTATAAAATATACACAGCTTATTTTTTAGCTTCTAAAATGCAGTTTTTTGTTGTTTTATTTTTTCATTACTATCCTTTTTTGCCTGGATATTTTTACATTCAGTTCAAAAATATATGGTGATGGGCGCCTGGGTGGCTCAGTTGGTTAAGTGACTGCCTTCGGCTCAGGTCATGATCCTGGAATCCCGGGATCGAGTCCCGCATCGGGCTCCCTGCTTGGCAGGGAGTCTGCTTCTTCCTCTGAACCTCCTCCCTCTCATGCTCTCTGTCTCTCATTCTCTCTCTCTCTCAAATAAATAAATAAAATCTTTAAAAAATATATATATATATATGGTGATAAAGTTCTACGGTGGATGTTGTAGGGACAAAGGTATCAATAAAACTTTAGTCCTATTACCTTCAATATGGTGTGTGTATATGGAAGATAGGCATGATTTACATACAGAGTTTCAATATTATTAATATTCTTTGTCTCACACTTAAACAGTTGATTGAGTAGTCTCAGATTTTTAAAATCTATCTCTTTATAGTTTTCTATGTACCAAACAATTCATATAATTTCAAAGAGAAAAGAAAAAGAAGAGTGTAAATAAAACCATGTAGCAAGTAGGACAAGGTTGTATGTTCTTATAATTGTTGAGGGAAGCAGTCATAAATGAGCATAGGCAGTCAAGTATAACTGACTACAGTGTATAAATACAAGTGTGTGGGGAGAGAAGTAGTGTGTTATAGATTAGACCACGGAGTAGTAAGTGAATAATAAAAAAAATTAGTTTGGAAAGCAAAAGGTGAGCCACTTAAAGGTTGTGAGGAATGAAATGTGATTGAAATTTCATTTTATTTCTGTGTCAAGACTAATATCCTTTGATACTATAATGACAAAATTACTCTTTCCAAAGAACAAAAAAGACAATAGATTTTTCTCCTCACCAACATAGGGTGCTTTCAGATCTTAAATATCATAATACAGAATGAAATTGAGTGCCAAAGACACCAAACTGATCAAATTAATTACAGCCTTTTTAGCAAACCCTACCACGTCCTGCCCATCTACTTGGCTGGGATTAGCAGTTTCTTCTCTAGGTCCCACTAAAATTACAGACTACAAACCAGATCACACCACATTACAACAAAAACTCTTTTCTAGTTCACCCATCAAAAATTTTCTAACCCAAACTATCTCTCAGATAAAACTCTGTGGGGCACCTGGGTGGCTCAGTCGTTAAGCGACTGCCTTTGGCTCAGGGCATGATCCCAGGGTCCTGGGATCGAGCCCCGCATCGGTCTCCCTGCTCAGCGGGAAGCCTGCTTCTCCCTCTCCCTCTCCCCCTGCTTGTGTTCCCTCTCTCGCTGTGTCTCTCTCTGTCAAATAAATAAATAGAATATTAAAAAAAAAAAAAAAAACTCTGTGTCCTCTGCACCACATTCTGCCTGTATGGTATTAACTTGGTATTAACTCTAGCTGATCCACTTCTTCCCAGAAGTCTTTACTTTTATTTGGATAACATACAATATCTGGATTACTGCAATGCCTCCTAATTTTTCTCTCCAACTCCCTATTTACCCATTCCAATCTATTCTTCACATTATCATCACCAGATTGCCACTAATAGACACCTGATAATGTCATTACCATCATTTTGTGCTATGCTTTGTTTCATATTTTTATGTATATTTACTCATTTTTCATTATAGTAAGATTTGTGTTAAGGGCTGTTATGAAATCCATTTTCAAAATGAAAAGTGAGAAATACACACATAAATTATATGCATATACAAAACTATATGCATAAAGTGCATATATAGAAATTATACATAAATATACACAATATATATAATGTATATATATCCCATGTGTGTTAACATCAGAGAAAATAAATAAAAATTTTAAAAATAATAATAATTAAAATGTTTTCAAGAAAGATATCCAAAACAGTGTTTTCTCTTTCAATTATATGAGGTGAACCACAGCACAGCTGAAAGCATCAAGAAGCCATTACTTCAATGCTTTTGAGCTTTTTTGAGAATAATATCGTACATGCCTACAGAGTAATTTCCCACATCTTTAACTTTATCATCCTTTGAGTTGTTCTTCTTCTAAGATATCACATGATGTAAAATCTTGCATATAAGATAAGTAATTTATCAATTTAGGTTTTATGAGGATTAGGTCAAACAATAAAATCATGTCTACTTATAATGGACTCTCATGTGCACTCTCTCTTCCTCCCCTGCTTCCTTCTCCTTCTCCTCCTCCCCTACCACGTTTTCAAACATAAATGGGTTTGACCACAATTAAGATATTAATTAAAGCAAATGATCTTTGGGCACTAAAAGACTTTTTATTTTTTTAATCTAGTATAGGAGGACAAATTCTAGAGCTTTTTGGACTACGTTCAAGTCCAAGTTCCTCACAATTACCAGCTGTGTGACCATGATCAAGTTACTTAATATTTTTGAAGTTCACTTGCTCACTTGCTAAGCTGGGATATTCCACAGAGACACTGCAAAGACTGAATGTAAGCAGAGTTTATAATGCTTGGTCATTTCACACAAAGAAAATTTAGCTTCATTGAGGTCAGATATAGAGACCACCACATGCTCTCTGGGTAGGGTTCACAGTTACACAGAAATGATCACTGGAAATCAATTCTTCACTGAGGAAAAAAGCTAAAGCTTGCATGGAGTTTTATTTTATGTTATTTTATTTGATATAGGAAATAAAACCAGGGAGATATAAGACATTATAGTTATCAGAATAACTAGCCGCTATGTGACCCTGTTAAATTCAAAAGAATAAAGACGTATCTTTTGAAAAAATAATTCTGAGTTAGCCAGGTGCTCTGAATCACCAAAGTGTCATCTCCCACTATTTTCTTCAAGATCTCAAGTCTAAAGCAAGATATAAATCCCCAGATGGTCTAGTGAAAGTCGATATGACATTCACACTCAGATTTAGAGCTATCTCATTGTTTATCTTCTCTTGAAGCTTCCTGAATGTATACCTATGTTTCTCCTGATTTTAGTTTAGCCTCCTCTAATACCTCCTCTAGCACTGACCTGGTCAACCCATTTACTCATGTTTGGTTATTCCCTAATGTCATCTGTTGTTAAATTATTTATTTTATAATTTTCAATGAGGTATCAATAACTGATGGCATATTTCCAATTTATGAGGCTTAGAAATTATAATAACCATACTGTGTTACTGTTTTTATTGCAAGGGAGTCTTAATATGTCTTAGATTTACCCCATATAAAAAACATGACTCCGGGCGCCTGGGTGGCTCAGTTGGTTGGGCGACTGCCTTCGGCTCAGGTCATGATCCTGGAGTCCCTGGATCGAGTCCCGCATCGGGCTCCCTGCTCGGCGGGGAGTCTGCTTCTCCCTCTGACCCTCCCCTCTCTCATGTGCTCTCTCTCTCATTCTCTCTGTCAAATAAATAAATAAAATCTTTAAAAAAAAAAAAAAAAAACATGACTCCTCTGCACAGCAAAAGAACTAATAAAATACATGGACATGCAATCTATTGAATGAGAGAAGATATCTGAAAAGGAGTTAATATCCAAAATATATAAGGAACTTATACAATTCAATGTCAAAAAACGAACAAACAAAAAAACAAATGTTCCGATTAAAAACTAGGCAAAGAACCTGAATAGACATTTTTGAAAGATATTTAAATGGTCAACAGGTATTACGAAAAGGTGTACAACATCACTTATTATCAGGGAAATGCAAATCAAAACCACAAAGAGGTATTAACTAATACTTGTTGGAATAGCCATTATCGAAAAGATAAGAGATAACAAGTATTGGTGAGGATGTGGAGAAAAGGGAACTTTGGACACTTGGTGGGAATGTAAATTAGTCAAGTCACTATGCAGTCAGGAAGGAGGTTCCTCAAAAAATTCAA
Source organism: Leptonychotes weddellii (assembly GCF_054177405.1). Lineage (NCBI taxonomy): Eukaryota > Metazoa > Chordata > Mammalia > Carnivora > Phocidae > Leptonychotes > Leptonychotes weddellii. Next base: position 101,548,034 of record NC_138369.1, on the reverse strand, counting down.
AACTTTCATATGATCTAGTGATTCTACTTCTAGGTATATATCCAAAGAAAATGAAATCACTATGTTGAAGAGACATCTGACTCCCATGCTCACCGCAGCATTATTTACAATAGTCAAGACATATAAACAATCTAAGTGTCCATCAATGGATGAGGGATAATGAAAAAATTTGGTATCGTACACACACACACACACATACACACACACACACACACACACACACCACAATGGAATATTATTCAGCCAGAAAAAAAAGGAAATCCTACCATCTGTGACATAGATGGACCTTGAGGACACTGTGCTAAGTGAAATAAGTCAGACAAAGACAAATACTGTTATGACCCCATTTATACATGGAATCTTAAAAAAAAAAAAAAAACCTTAGATAAAGAGAATAGATTGGTGATTGCCAGAGGGGGGTGGGAGATGGGCAAAATGGGTAAAGGATTAAGTCAAAAGTTACAAACTTCCAGTTATAAGATAAATAAGTTCTAGGGATATAATATACAGCATGGTGACTATAGTTAACAATACTGGATTGTATATTTGAAAAGTTGCTAGGAGTGTCAATCTTAAAAGTCCATATCACAAGAGAAAAAATATTTGTTACTATGTAAGGTGATGATGTTAAATAAACTGAGTGGTAAACATTCCACAATGAAGGCACACCCTAAATTTATATCATGTTTTATGTCAATTATATCTCAATAAAACTGGGAAAAAAAAAAAAACATTTTCAAAAAAGAAACATGACTTCATCAAAAGATTAGATCAATTCTGCCAGAATGTTTATTATTTTCTCAGAGTTGCAATCAGAGTAGATTTAATTTTTTATAGCTCTCTTAATGTTCAATTAAGATGCATTACTAGATCAAAAACAAATATAGAGGAGTTAAGGAGACAGATGTACTTTTAACATGTTTCTGGTCTCATCGATTTTTTTTTTTTTTTTTTTTAAGAAAGCAAGTATAAATGATACAAATAGGAAGAACAACATTTTGGTGACTCAGACCATTACCTCATTGATGAGAATGTTACCACAGTCAATACAACAATTATGCTTTTTCAGTTGCAGAATGATGTTTTCTCACGTAATGCCTTTTAAATTGTCAGGACTCCATGATGCATTTTGGAAATATTATCATTAATGGAAAAGAATGGTTTCATATCAGAACAATGCAGAGGTAAAGCATCTGATTTGTTTCTAATGAAATTTTACTCATTACTAGCCAAAGCAAGTCAATTTCGAACTGGAACTTTTGGTGAAAAACCTCAATCGGTTATAAGATTTTCATCTGAAACATCATTTTCTAACTTTGCAATTCTTTAATCTGTAATCATTAGTGCATGAGTGCACTGAGTAATGGGAAATTTGCTCACTCACAACAACATTAATTGACATGTTTCATTCAAAATGAATGAATGTTTTGTCATTATTCATAAATGTTTTTCTATAAACAGTTCAAAATATTTTATGTAACAACTATAAATAAATATTTCAAAATGGTAAAGTCTTTTCACCACACCTACGATCAATTTAGGGAAAGCAAAAACTTTTCATTAGACCACTGGATACAGAGATGCCCAGTCACCTATCTGACAGCAAGTCTCCCTTTCCTCTTTTCTAACAGAAGCCCTATATTATTGAGGATGACAATGAACGCAGTTAATGACTGTTTTCTAATATCCCTCACCGTTGCCACAGGCCATATGACATGGTGACAAGTTCAAGACAGAACTTATGGTACGGACTTTCATGAAGGGTATAGGAGTGGAGACAAATACTGCCATTTTATTCTTCCCATGTCTGTTATGCTTTATTTCTAATAAGCTCAGATGATGGCAGGAACTCTAGCAACCTTCCTATATTGTGATTCTGTGAATAAATATTATGTGGTTGTAGAGAGCATCAAATGGAAGAAAAGCTTGTCTTAATATCATTGGCATTATAACAGTTCTACACTGCTGATAACCAGATGTTTTTTTAACTTAAATGAAAGTAAATCTTTATATGGTTTATAACACTGAAATTTGGGGTTTTAAGATTTAAGAAACCAAATAAAATCTTAATGTTTATATGTATATTTCAGAAAATGTTCAAACTGAGAAATTAAATATGGTCCTTTATATGGACACACAAACCAATTCTCCCTAAAACTGAGACATTTAAAATGTAATACTTACTCTTAATAATATTACAGAGAGCAATAAATATAAGAAAAAGTCAGAATAAAGACGCTATAAAATTTCTGGTTTCCAGTAACAGTGAGCTAGGTTATTTAGGGGGAAAAAAAAAAAACTTTATAATGAAAATGTAAAAATACTTAATGAAATGCTTATTCTTAATATTTTTCAACATATTAAGAAGATGAAAGATATTAAGAGAATCTTTAGCCAATAATGAAGGGAAAATGAATACAGAGAGTTAAATGAGGCATTTACTACTTTTGCTTTGAGTGCACTTGGCATTCTTGGCAACTTCAAAGTCATTTTGATAGCCTCATCAGTGCAAGGGGATTAGAAAACAAAGGATAGAGCCCTTGAAGTTATGAGAATATAATAAAGCACCCTTCTTCAAAACTGAGATGAAAACATGAAGTCCTACAAACTCAGGGATGGATAGACCAGAGGCAAAACAGCTCTTCTGAGGAAATTTCCCCTGATATTCACATCAGCAGGATGGCCCATGTTACCTCAAAGTTTGAACTTAAATTCAAGTAATCCTAATTATCTTAGAGGAACAAAAGCATACATTCTCTGAATAAAAGCAGATGCAAGCTGAGTTTCATATTATTTAAAAATTATGTTTCAATTATAATAACTGGTACACTGTCAAAGATAACCTGACATACAAGGATGTAAATTAAAATGAAAGAATATCATCACAAAAGCAATGACAGAACTATAAAGCTTCTGATATCATTCAACACAGATTATAAAACAATTAGACTTGGGCGCCTGGGTGGCTCAGTTGGTTAAGCGACTGCCTTCGGCTCGGGTCATGATCCTGGAGTCCCGGGATCGAGTCCCACATCGGGCTCCCTGCTCAGCGGGGAGTCTGCTTCTCCCTCTGACCCTCCTCCCTCTCATGTTCTCTGTCTCTCATTCTCTCTCACGCAAATAAATAAAATCTTAAAAAAATAAAAAAAATAAAACAATTAGACTTAGTATGCTTAAAAAAATAAAGACTGAGTTTGAAATGTATATTGTGAATGAATAGGAAACGATCAATAGTGACACAAAATATTTGGACTATCTCTAGAAATAAAACAATAACAAAAATTATAAACTGAGTTTGTATGTTTAAAAGAAGATTAGACACAGCTAAGAGAATATTAGTGATAAAAAATTACTTGGAATGTACTAAGTAAAAACTAGATGGAAGATAAAGGAGACAGCAAGAGTTACAAACAACAGAATGAATATAGTCATTAAAAGATTAGCTGAAATCCCAAAATGAAACATAAGATATTAATGAATGAGTAGCAATATTTGGAGATATACTGGCTGATGTTTTTAAATGATGAAACACATCAATTCAAAGTAATATAGAACAGGATAACTGTAAAACATAATGAAACTGTTAGGTAGAAGCCAGATATAAGCAGTGGAAGGAACACCCTAAGGCAGAGTCCCAAGTCCTTGAAGGGGAATGATAGAGAGACCTGAGCTGAGTCAAGGCACCAAAGGATGTTACCAGTGAGAGAGTCTGCATTGTGTGAATAGAGGTCTTGGTCCTTGTATTTTCCAAGGAAAGATTTATGTGGTGCTCGAAAAAAGACAGAAGGAAAGTAGCAAGCACAAAGCAGTTTATTAAAGCAAAGATACAGTCTCAAGGTGGAAAAGTGGGCAAGTTCCGAGGTGGAACTGGCCCTAAGTTGTTTTGGGATTGGATATTTGTTGTCCCTCTGGGCTGGAAGGAGCTATGACATACAGTGGGGTAGTCTTTAATGGAGGCTGCTTCCAATCATTTGGGGAACTCCTCCCACAGTTTGGAATGGGGAGTTTTTGATCCTACAAGGTTGTTTGTACCAGAACTGTCATGGCAGCCTTCTTCCTTGGGGTGTGGGGGGGAGTATTTCCACAATGCAAATGCATTACAATGAGTCTAGGGGTTACCCAGGAGCAGAGATGGAAGATGATAACAGCGCATGCTCCCACCACGCTCTTGATTGGTCTGCCCCAAGGTCTTGGAAGCCACAAGGTCAGATGTTGTGTTTCCAGGTTTTTAATGCTTTTAATGTGTAGCTTAATGATCATTGTCCTTGCCTCAGCTCAAGTCTCTATCACTGCCCTTCAAGAACCTGGGACTCTTCCTCAGGGCATTTTCCTTCCACTGGTCAAGTCTAAATTCTACCTAACAAAACTGCAGAAAACCAAGGAACAGCAGAAAATTCTAAAAGTACTCAGATGCAGGAGAAAAAATAGACTCCCTAAAAAGATTAGCAATTGTGTGTACAACTAAATTATTAAGAGTAACAATGACGTAAGAGTATAGAATGATATTAATTTAAAAAATGGCTGCCAATCTAAAAGGCTATATCCAGAGAAAAAAAATCTTTAAAAATAAAGACATATTCAGATCAAATATGAGAAGAGTAAGAATGAGAATTAAACATGGAAAAGGAGAGGAGAAAGAAAAAGGAGGAGAGGGAGAGAAAGGAAGGAAACGTGGGGAACAGAGAAGAACAGGAGGAGAAGGAAGAAGAAAAGAAGAACAAAACAGAGTTCACGATGAATACATATTTATTAAAGTACTAAAAGTACTTCAGGCAGAATTAAAATTATTTCAAATGTAAGGTCTGAGAAGCAAGGACTTTAGAAACAAGGAGAAAACATAATTAACTATAAATTAACACTCACTGTAGAAAACAATAATAACGTGTGTACTTTAGGAAGGGTAACTAATTAAACTGCACTGAGATCCTTATATTCATATGGAGAGTTAAGGTTTTAATTAGTTTTAGATTTAGAAAATATAATTAATAATATAATAATTCTATTGGTAACCATAAAAGAATTAAAAATGGATGTAACTTCAAAATAGTAATAGTTATAGTAAAACATGGAATGGAATAACAATACAAACGCAGAGGAAGGCAAAAAAGGAAAGAAAAGACATATAGAACAGGCAGCAAAAAATAGTAGTCACATGACTGGATGATAAATTTAAGTCCTAATATAAATATAGTTAAATCAAGTGATCTAGTTGGAAGACAAGAATTGTCTAACTGCACTAACGAAGAATAAAATTACAATTCATTATAAAACATGCATTACAAAAACCTTATGAGGATTGATAAAATAAGAAGGTATAGCTTGCAAACTCAAATAGAAACAAAAAATGCTGAGAAAGCTATGTCAATATCAAACAAAATAGATTACTAGAAATTTTGCTTCTTCATGAAGAGAGACAGAGGCAGAGAAATACCTGAGATCTATGAGGATAGAAAAGATTTCAAAAATAAAATTAATAAATCTGACCTATTGGCCATGTAAATCACACTAATTTCAAGAGAAGAATTAATCACTCTTTTTAGGCAATTTACCTTAAGAATATTTAAGAAAGTTTCAAAACTATTGAAATAACAAAACTAACATAAAGTAATTCTCTAATCCCACTGGAAATAAGCTAAAAGTCAGTAACAAAATAATAACTAGAAATATCTCATATTTTTGGAAATAAAGAAAAGACTTTAATAACACTTGGATCAATAAATAGTATTACAAACTAGAATATTTTAAATAATACTGTATAGTAAATATATCATGCTATATTAAATACGTGTTAAATGCAGCTTAAGTACTTATAGAAACAATGTAAAAACTGAACATGTGAAAAAAGTGGACAAACATCAGCAACAAAATGAGAATAAGAAAATCAAAGAATAATAATTAAAATAAAAATAATTAAATACAAATATATTCAATATACAAGATTAAGAAAGCCAGAAGCAGATTTTTTAAGCTAACAAAATGGGAAGATTGATCAAAAGAGGGAGAGAAAAACAACAAATATCAGAAATCAGAAAGAAAATAATACCAGTGATATTACAGACAATGAAAAATGAGAGATTAAAATAAATCAAGCAAATAAATACGAAATGTTTATGAACAGTTTCCTAATCCAAGAAAATAATAAAATTTGTCAGGGGAGCCTGGGGGACTCAGTTAAACCTCTGCCTTCAGCTTGGGTCATGATCTCAGGGTCTTGGGATTGAGCCACATATCCGACTCTCTGCTCAGGGAATCTGCTTCTCCCTCTCACTCTCCCTCTTTGCTATCCCTCTCTCCCTCTCTATCTTTTTCTCTCTCTCTCTCTCAAGTAAATAAATAAAATCTTTAAAAATAATAATAATAAATAAATAAATAAAATTTGTCAGGATGAGCTTAAGCAAAAGTAGATAGTAGCCTTTTAATGAGTAAAGATGGTGCATAAACAGTAAAAACATCTCTCCAAGAAAAATTTTCAGGTCCCCATAAATTTACTATAGTGTTAGGAACCATTCGTGGAAAAAATAAACCCATACCTAAACCGGGAGAAGATAGTACCTACTGAGATGTTAGAAATAAGTCTAACTATTCAACAATGTTAATAAATGTAAAGAACTAAAACTTATAGTTATGAGATAAAAATTGTCAGACTGGATTACAAAACTCCAGCTATATGGTGTTATAAGGGACGATGCTAAGGTATAAGGATCCAGAAAGGTTGAAAGTAAAGGCATTTATTAAAGATAAACTTTGCAGGGATTTGTGGCTGGCTCAGTCCATAGAGTGTGCAGCTCTTGATCTCAGGGTTTTGAGTTTAAGCCCCACATTGGGTGTAGAGATTACTTAAAAATGAAATCTTAAAGAAAAAAAAAAGATACACTTTGCAAATACTCAGCAATATAATGCTGATGTAACTATTAATGATTTCAGACAAAATATTCCTAAATCATTACTGGAGAACAGCAGGGTTACTACAGAACTACAAAATGTTCAGTTTGGGCGCCTGGGTGGCTCACTTGGTTAAGCGACTGCCTTCGGCTCAGGTCATGATCCTGGAGTCCCGGGATCGAGTCCCGCATCGGGCTCCCTGCTCAGCGGGGAGTCTGTTTCTCCCTCTGATCCTCCCCACTCTCATACTCTATCTCATTCTCTCTCTCTCAAATAAATAAATAAAACCTTTAAAAAAAAATGTTCAATTTAACAGGAATACACCCATACACATACAGTCCAAGCAGGTATTTACTTCTAAACACCTAATAAAATTGAGCAGATATGTGAGAGCACAAGTACCATTTCCATTGTAAAAATAGATTAAAAACATTTATCGCAAAAAGTGAAAGAATTCCAAAAGAAATAGAAAACTTGAGAATCTTAGTTGGAAATTTTAATATATATTTCTTAGTAAATAACAGATCAGGCAGCCAACAAAACAACAAAGATATTAACATCTGAAGAGACTATTTAACAAACTTGATTTTTCGAGCATGTGTAGAAAACTGTTCCCATAATGGATGAAACATACTATTTTAATCACAAATGTAAAATTTATGCACACTGGTTAGATGCTATGCAATAATAAATTTCAAAAATTCTGTCTCATACATACTACATTGTCTGACCACAATATAATTAAATTAGAAATTAATGACCTAAAAAAGCTAAACATATTCCATACTTTTGAAAATGTAAACTCAAACTCCTAAACAAATCATGTGTAAAAGAAGGAATATTAATTTCAGGTATTAAAAGCTGTGGGATACAACTAAAGTGGTAAATGGATTGACATTAATAATTCTAAGTGCTTATATTATCAATGATAAACTGTTCAAAATAACAGCCAAGCATTCTATTTAAGAATACAGGCTAAGAAACCAGAAAGAAGAGAAGCTAATTCAAGAAAAAATATATACAGTAAAGAGGGCTGAAGGAAAATGCAACCATTTTTGAAAAAATTAACAATATTGAAAAATCTCCAAGATTGATCTTCAAGAAAAAAAGAGAAGAAAAAATTGAATATTAGGAAAAATATTGTTATTTAAGTGCTGATATTGCAAGAGATTATCTAATTCAGCTGAAAACTCAGCTAAGAAATTCCTATGATATGAAAATTACCAAAATAAGAATACTAAATTATATAACCATTAAATGAAATGAATGCATAATCAAATGAACGAATAATCAAAAATATTTCTGCAATGCTAGGCCCAGAAAGCTTTAAAGGTGAATAGAAACAAATATGCAAGGAACACCAATCTTAACTGAATGCTTGACAAGGATAGAAATGGTGGTAAAATGTCTGTATATTTTATGAGGTTAGTATAACCTTGATACTAAACCAGAAATTCCCAGTAGGAAGAGTAAATTATAAATTAATCTCACATTATAACATATGTATTAGTTAAGAAACATACTAAACAACTGTAATAAAAGAACCCAGAAATGCAGTAACATCAAGATAGAATTTCATTATCTCTCATGTAACCATATAGCAGTGGATGGGGAATTAGTGGCTGCTTGGAGGTTCTTTCCTACAAGATGGTACAGGGACCAGACTCCATCATCTCTTGGGTGTTGATTTCATAAGTATGGATAAACTTGGCTTAATGGCATCACATCTGTGTTCCTCATTTATATTCCTATCCAGCTCACAGAAAGGAAGCAGAGATAAAGCATATATTAAGCTGCTTTCTCTTAAGAATGGGTCATGGAAAATGCACATATCATTTGGTTCAAATTCTGATGACTTCTAACGGCAAAGAAGGCTAATATACACTATCTTCTAGATAAGTAGACAAAAGAACCATTAAAACTACATAGATTGGGCACAATGTGGGGAGAGCAGCACATTGAGTGGTTGCTATATGTAATAGGAAGAAAGGGAGAAAGAATTCTGGGAGAAAAGTATCAATCTCTGATAAAATATCAATATAAATATCCTTAACAAAATAAGCCAACTAATCCAGCACATATAATAAGATTTTAGAAAACCATTTGAAAATTTTCCAGGTTGCAGTGTTATTTTAATACTAGAAAACTGACTAATATAATTCACCATCTTTACAAAGTAAAGAAGAAAATGCCATAAGGTTATTCCAGTGTTAGCAAAAGACCTGCTTAACAAAAATTCAGTATCCACACAACATGATTAAAAAAACAATCTTAGCAAAAAAAAAAAAAATATATATATATATATAAAAGGAAACATCTTAGTATGTGGTGCAGCTTCTTTAACACTGCTAATTGTTTACCATTAACTACTATAATAATTTTGATTAGATCGGATACTTTATTTAAACTTTCCATGATAAATATCATAAAAGATTAATAAATCATAGCTATTTTTTTCACAAGTCCCACATTATGAACAGAAATAGGGTGGCGGTGGCTGTTTTTGTAATAACATTAATGTTCCTCATTGCTGATTAAACAAATGTAATTAGACATCGTTCAAGTAATAAATAGTTGTTTGTTGTGACCCTTGTGAACAGTAACCTATTAGGGTTGTAATACTAAGAAAGGTAGCAGCATTGGGGAGGGTATGTGCTATGGTGAGCGTTGTGAATTGTGTAAGACTGATGAATCACAGATCTGTACCCCTGAAACAAATAATACATTATATGTTAAAAAAACAGAAGAAGATAGCAGGAAGGGAAAAATGAAGGGGGGGAATTGGAGGGGGAGATGAACCATGAGAGACTATGGACTCTGAGAAACAAACTGAGGGTTCTAGAGGGGAGGGGGGTAGGGCGATGAGTTAGCCTGGTGATGGGTATTAAAGAGGGCACGTATTGAATGGAGCTTTGGGTGTTATTTGCAAACAATGAATCGTGGAACACTACATCAAAAACTAATGATGTGGGGCGCCTGGGTGGCTCAGATGGTTAAACGTCTGCCTTCGGCTCGGGTCATGATCCCAGGGTCCTGGGATCGAGCCCCACATCGGGCTCCTGGCTCGGCGGGGAGCCTGCTTCTCCCTCTCCCTCTGCCTCTCTCCTTGCTCATGCTTTCTCTCTCTCTCTCTGTATCTCTGTGTCTCAAATGAATAAATAAAATCTTAAAAAAAAAAAAAAAACTAATGATGTAATGTGTGGTGATTAACATAACATAATAAAAAAATAAATAAAATTAAAAAAGGAGCAGCATCCATAGCTACTCCTCAGTCTTCAGTTTAAGTCAATATAGAACATGATGATTTTGGAGCTCCTGGGTGGCTCAGTCATTAAGCATCTGCCTTCAGCTCAGGTCATGGTCCCAGGGTCCTGGGATAGAGCCCCACATTGGGTTCCCTGCTCGGCACGAAGCCTGCTTCTCCCTCTCCCACTCCCCCAGCTTATGTTCCGTTTCTCACTGTGTCCCTCTCTGTCAAATAAATAAAATCTTAAAAAAAAAAAAAATGATGATTTTGAGGATTCTGTTAAATACTTCCCTATCAGAGATTTTTATCTGTGGCATAATTACTCATTACAGGAATTTATCTTAAGTTTTATTCTTTTGATGATATATCTAATTAAATATCTTCAACATCTATAGTAAGTGTTATATATCACTCTATAGTTGATTGATTAATAAATTCCAAGTAAGGACATTTTTCATAGAGTTCTAAAATTTGAGTTTTTCAACCTCCTACCCTTTATCTCCATGCAGACACTCAGTATTTAACTAGGGTAAAATCAAAAGTCAAGCACGTTATGTTATAGCAAATTGCATATTTTACAATTCAATGGTCACGCAGTATTTATTTATTTATTTATTTATTTATTTTAAGATTTTATTTATTTATTTGACAGAGAGAGACACAGCGAGAGAGGGAACACAAGCAGGGGGAGTGGGAGAGGGAGAAGCAGGCTTCCCGCGGAGCAGGGAGCCCAATGTGGGACTCGATCCCAGGACCCTGGGATCATGACCTGAGCCGAAGGCAGACGCTTAACGACTGAGCCACCCAGGCGCCTGGTCACACAGTATTTAAACAGGAGAAATCCTAAGATCCAAACACTGAGATCATGCAGGCAAAAGGAATAATTAAATAATTAACAAGATTATTAATAGATATAAGGAAATAAATAATATTAATAAATACATACAGACACTTTGTATCTACCCATTGTTTAATCTATTTGCAGCTCAGATATCAGTAAGAAAGTTTCTCTTCTTACTCCACAGGATACAAAATACAGTATTTATCATTGGTGAAACAATGTAGATCAGAAAATCTTTTTCTATCTTAGAACAGGAAGACAGATCAGGTATCAAAAAGACAATCTAAAAGAGACAAAATTTACAGAGCAATACCTAATATCTAAGAGGAGGCAATTTTACAAAGTATACAGGAAAGAAAGCAAAACCGCCTTAATCAAATTTGGAGAGTGATCCTTTTATTTAGAAGATGAAACACTAGCAATCACAGTAATACATAGAGAAATGTTTCTGTAATTTTCATAACACAGGAAAAAATGAGATTGTGATAGACAAGCACGGGTTTAAAAAACCTCATTGAATATAGGGTAGAAAATCATAACTTGGGCAATACAAGGAGAGCCGAATTTCCAAACTAACTAAAGCCTAACACTGTTGTGGCTAAGTTTCTCACCACTACCCTACTAGGAAGTAACCATATGTATAAAATGAAATCTATTTCTAAGACTTTTACAATCTGTTCGAATCAAATTGACCTCTACATAATTCTTTGGTAAGTGTTCTGTCATCCATGAAGGATGTCTTAATCATTCATGAAAAATCTCTTCATAGATTCTTAAAAAATATATTGTTTAAATTGGTGAGAATTCAAAAATGGAAAGACAATTAGATAGAGACTTTCAGAGAATGTTTCTTTTATAAGACATATTTTTGTTGGGGTTTGATATGTCATATGTGATTCTGGAACATCAATGTGTTTTACTCTTCATCTTTTAATTATAGATACCTCAGACATATTCCAACAATTCATTTTAAAATGATAGAAAAAATGAAAAAGCATGCCAACAAAGCGAGCTCTTGAAACATAAACTGTTAAAATATAAAACAAGCACACAGAAGTACATGCCAAAAGCACTGTGTTAGTAACTGCAGTCTTTCAAAACACCAAATACACCTGTTTCTCATACAGTAGAAACACGTATGTATTTGAATATTCTTTCCAAATTGTGTGTTTTTTAAGACTTGATGTGTTGACAACAATTTACATTTAAAAGATCACACTGATATTCTGGTGGCAGCTGTGTATCAAGGTGAAGCAATAGACAAAATTCCATCAACTAAGTTTTTGAAAATATGAAGTACTTTCTTGTTGAGGATGAGAGGAAATTAATATTTCTAAATTCTCTATTCCATTCTTTGTATCTTTAGGAAGTTATGTTGATCACATTTTCTAGTTTTGTTTAATCTCCATAATCTATTTCCAAGAAAACATCTAAAACTGTTGAATTTTTATTTGATCAGGAGGTTGTGGTGGAGAATATGATAATCTATTTGAACTGGTGCCAGCCAAAGTAGACTACTGTTTTTCATATTTGTTACTCTACTAATATTTGACTATGTAGACTCTATTTAAGATGATATTTATAGCTAAAGGAAATATCAATAAGACATTTTATGTCTCTTTTTTATTTCATCAATTTGTCATTCCTATTATAAATAATACGGTATAAGCATCACACACACCAAGAGATTAGTCTTCAATCCTTTCCTAATTTTTGGTCCTAAAGGCTAACAGGTTTCCCTCATTTAAGTTCTTAAAGTTATTTGCTAACAAAACCAGTGAACTAGAAAAATATACCAACTTGTTTCCTGTCCTGATTTATATCAAGGAAACAAGAGCTTTTGAGTAAGGAGCATGGTCTTCTTGATAAATAAATTTATTTAGTTCTTCTGAAAACACCTCTTCTTTAATGGAGCAACCATGAAATGAAATGTGGACCACCTCCACTTTTTGAAAAACCCTAAAAAACATAATTTGGATGGTAGATTAGTGAATGGAAAAAGAAACTAAATGCTACCAAGCTTATTAGTATAATGTAGTAAGGCAATTAAGACAGTATTTCCTTTCTGGGGCGCCTGGGTGGTTCAGTCAGTTAAGCATCCTGACTCTTGGTTTCAGCTCGGGTCATGATCTCAGGGTCATGATGTCAGGGTCCTGAGATGGAGCCCCCTGTCGAACTACGCACTGCTTGAGATTCTTTATCTCCCTCTCCCTCTGACTCTCCCCCCAACTCATGCTCCATCTCTCTCTAAAATAAGTAAAAACTTTTTAAAAATTTAAAAAAATACTTCCTTTCTCTTGAATTTTCTGAAATTCTTAAAAGTTTAGAGAACTAAATTTTCACGTTCATATTGCTGTGTGAATCATCAGCCTCACTGCAGCAAATGAGAAAAAGTGCATTTAGGGATTTGTGGTAGGGTTATACCAAATAATTCTATTTCATGCTCATTGCTACAGTGCTTTGCAAAGTTTGATGTACATGTGGGGATCTTGTTATGATGTACCCAATGATGAGCTGATGAATGTTTTATAAATGGCTCTCTGGAAAAAAGGGTGCATGTGTTTACATAGAAAAATGTAATATGAGCTACACTAATAAAAAGGATTATGAGAAATAATAAAATGTCATATTCTTTAAGGTAAATTTCAATAGCAAGTTGATTCTCACAAGAAGTCTCTTAGATTTCTGATGAGCTCTTGTATTTTTAGCCAATCTATAGTTGCAGTTCATCCAAGACAAACTGAATTGCTATTCAATCCACAAATTCCTTCCCCAATGAAGTTATTGCCATAAAAACTGATATGTGATCTACTGTAAATTTCCCACCATTGTACAAATTATATTCATTAAATCAAACCTCTCTCAGCTTCATTTTGAAGTATGCAGAAACTTCAGTTATTTGTCAGTGATGGGTCAGTGATTCTTTCCTAAATCAGATAATCCATTTTATATACTGGAAGATTACTTCCTCAATGGCCTGTGCTATTCACAACATAGGCTATAGATACAATACTCTTGTAGGTTTGATCTACATTATTAACATATTCCCCCTCATATAAGTCAACACAAAAACAACAAAATAAATCAAGACTGGATTTGTAGTTTTCACCTATTTTCAGATGCAAATACTGCCATGACGACTGATCAAGCTACAGATGTGATACCACTGAATGCACAGTTACAAGGAGAGACATAGTAGTTACAGTATCTCCACAACACAAACAACCGACACAACTCTAAGAGTGTAGATAAAAGTAAATGTAAATACTCTGAAGTGACTGGCTTTGAGAAACTTTTTTTGTTATTAAGATAATTCTAAGGTTTTGTAATTTAATTTTAATAACGTCTTACTGAATAATAAGCTTGCAAAATTCCTGAAAAACATACATGATGAATGCTAAGCGCCATTAATGTTAACGACATAGTTTAAAATAATGTGGCTTTTGGAGTTGATTTTTGGAATTTGTTGTTACTGGCAATAAATTCTATAAAGCTCTACTTTCAAAATATATCCCACAGGTAACTGTACGCATAACTTTTTCTGGACTATCAAGTGTATTGTGGTTAAAATGGGACACATAATCTATTAAAAGATATGGTCTTGAATAGAACACAGCAATAATCTCAGGAAAACATCTTTATAGGGATACACACGGCATAGAGATATCAGAGCAAGATCGACCTTGTCCTCAAGGGAATAAAATAAAGGTTCAAGATTTCAAAACCCTGTCAACGTTTTATTTAAACACAGAGGTAACAAAAAAAAAAAAAAACTTGAGAAAAAAAAAAAAAGGGGGCGCCTGGGTGGCTCAGTTGGTTAAGCGACTGCCTTCGGCTCAGGTCATGATCCTGGAGTCCCTGGATCGAGTCCCGCATCGGGCTCCCTGCTCAGCAGGGAGCCTGCTTCTGCCTCTGACCCTCCCCCCTCTCATGTGCTCTCTCTCTCTCATTCTCTCTGTCTCAAATAAATAAAAAAAAAAAAAAAAAACTTTAAACACAGAGGTAACAGATAAATATATTTTTATAGGACAACATTTGAAAATATTGTTGTAATAAGCCTCTCCAGAAGGAACTGCTAGTGAGCGCACAAAATTTTGTGATCCAAAGATGACTGGAGAAGCTATAGTAAAAAATGAGTAAGAAATATTGAAAAATAAATAACTGAAACCAGAAATTGCATTCCATATGCTTTCTCTTCTAGACAAAACAACAACAATAAAAACAAAACCTAAAGGCAACAGGGGACAAGAAACAAAAAATACTTTAGGTGTGGCAAAAAAAAAAAAAAGGTATGGGAAATTTAAAAGCTGATAAAACTCAAAACTATAAAAGATATAGAAAGATTTCCCAAAACAATAAAAACAGAGCAGAAGTAAATTCAGGATGAAGAGTAGAGAAGAAACCATAGCTAGCTACAGATATCAAAATCTAAGGCAAACTTACCAAAATAAACTGGCATCTGCAGGACTACAAAGCAAAATCCCTTGCTTGCACCATAGGGAAATGAATATTTTGGCTTAAAGACTACAGGATTCAGAGTTCAACATATAATATCTTAATCAAGCCGTATTTTCAGAAAGTCATATGAGTCTTAGTAGCTGGTTGAGGTAATAAGAGGTATTTTTTATTGTGAATGTGCCACATATCTCTGAATGCTTGGCGGGGAGTTCTGAAGGTAAAACTGGACTCATGCTCAAACCCCTTTGTCTTTAGAAAATTTCCTACATGACTCTGAATATCTTGCATAGCTTCCAAATGCTGCCATAGGCAGCTACACATAAATACTCTATAAACTCTCCTGGAAAAAGGAAGCAGCACAGAACCTATAAAAATAACAAGAAAAAAATATGTATGCAAATGTTTGAGAACAAAGACAATCATTAGAAAAGTAATTCCATGGAGCTGAGAAAATCATGCCCAAGTAATTATCCATAACTATAAACACACCTACACACCTCACCGCGTGCACACATACATGCACAGTTGCCTTCTACGAGCCAGGAAGAGAAACCTCGCCAGAAACCGGGTTTGACAGCACCTTGATCATTAACTTCTAGCCTCCAGAACTGTGAGAAAATAAATTTATGTTGTCTAAGTCACCCAGTTTGTGGTATTTTGTTATGGCAGCTCTCACAAACTAACATAAATAACTGTAAGTCTATGACATTATAGAATGTCAAATGCTTAAGGTAGGGAGGCAACATAAATGAGTAAAAGGAAATATTCAGTTAATAAATAGGTGTTGGTGCACGGGATGAGGGCTATGATGAACTAGAGACACACAGTACAACATAACAGGGAAAACGTTTACAGTTAAGATTAAACCAATTTTGCAACTGTACCAGTGTAGGTTCGGATGTTTCACAAAAAGAAATCCAGGTATTTATGTGAAATCCCATGACTTTTAAATTTAAGTAACTAATTTAGATTTTTGTTTTCTCTAATACTGAAAACTGAAAAATAGCTTAATGTGGGAAGATTCAGCTCATAAACATGTCTAACATTCTTATAATGATGTGCATCAAGTTCAATGCATTCAAATGTAGCCAAATAGACTAGGCATTAATAAAGTGACATTAATAAAGAAGACCAATAAAATAATGCATTTGCAAGAAAACATAAAAGCAAATGTTCAAGTTTAAGCTTTACCCTCACTCCTGTTTGGCATGTTACATCATAACATAAAACAATGAAAGAAAAAGGTAATTCTATTTTTTCCTTTTACACCTGTGCTCCTTTATATTCTACCTTTCAGAGTTTAAATCAAGACCACAAAAGGAAAACCAACTAAAGAAAAATATTCATTAATCTCCTTTTAATTAAGAATTAGAAGCTAATGTTGTAAATAACACATTTTACAAATAAATATATTTAGTTTTATATTATTTTTCATTATCCTAGAGAGTGGGTGCAAAAGTAAATGGGATAAATGAGAGAGCCATGGACATATACTGCAGAGATTTAAGAGAAAGAGCTAATAAATACATTCATCCTTTTCATGTTATTTATTCAAACTTTTAAAAATGCATATAAATGTGCTATGAAAATATTTAAAATATATACCACATATTTACTGATGTGCAGCATATATATTCACAAATCCTAAATGTATAGCACAAACAATTTTCACAAAATTAAAGCAACAATAAAACTTGTCTAAAAAGATCATTAGAGTTACAGAAGTGCCCCTTGTTTCGGTCATTATCCCCGAAGGACTTCTAAGACCTCTGGCCATTTAAATTAAATCACTGGGCGCCTGCTCTGTTTTACCTCATTCTTTGTGCTCACACCACCCAAGTTGTGTTGTAGGGGCTGTGATTAATTCCCACTTTTTTTCAAATTTCAGAGATTAAAATAATGCACCCAATCTGTGCTTTTTAGAATATCTCCATTACAAATGTTTTTAAAAAAAAGGGGAGTTATGATTTCACAACTATGGTTTCCTTGGAAGCTACCTAACGGGATGCACAAAACAAGACTCAGATGTAGCATCTGGGTTAGATTTAATTACTTTTGGAAATTCATGAGCCCGGAGTTTCTATTTCCTAATATTATTTTATTCAATTTAGAATAAATAATATTATTTGTAGGAGAACTTAACCTTTTGTTGTTTATTATAAATAACATTTCACTCTTTATTACCATGTCAAAACATCATAGTTCATATAATATGTTCTCTAAGCCCTTTAAAAAGCAGAACACAGGGCGCCTGGGTGGCTCAGTTGGTTAAGCGACTACCTTCGGCTCAGGTCATGATCCTGGAGTCCCGGGATCGAGTCCCGCATCGGGCTCCTTGCTCAGCGAGGAGTCTGCTTCTCCCTCTGACCCTCCCCACCTCATGCTTTCTTTCTCTCTCAAATAAATAAATAAAATCTTTCAAAAATAAAAAAATAAAAAAAAATAAAAAGCAGAACACATATTCTATATATAAATGCACACACACACATATATATACACACACTTATTCAAAGATAGTGTGCTTGATGCTGAAGATACAATAGTAAACATAAAACAGTCTGGGTTTTTTGTTTGTTTTGGTTTTGCTTTTGCTTTTGCAGCCCTCATCTTTTTTACTACATTTTCCTTAGTTTTCTAACTATAATGTCTGAAGAGGTAATGTCTGGCAGATTCTGAACTTTATTATCCAAAGGTCAAGATTTGGATGTCAATGCCTCAATCTCTTCACCAGTAATGAAAGTAACACTTACATTAGAAAGTTGCTGAGAAATCAAAGGAAATGATATATGGCAAATATTTTTAATATTTAAAAAAAATAAAATAGTATATCATGCACATCAGTTACAATGAGCATAAACTATCACAAGTGAATGTTGAGAATAAACAAAGATATAAAAATGTCTCAGATATTATTGATAGATCTTATAATGTGTCGTGGAAGTACTAATTTGAGAAGAGCTTGGAAGTAGCTATGATGAGATAGTATGTATTATCTGTGTAGAAATGAAAACATTTTGCAAGTCCCAGTCTTTCCAAAGCTATCAGTTTTGATTCCAGAGAGAGAAAATTACCATTACAGGTGGCAAAACAGCGATCACAGATGAATTCTGCAGAAATAAGGATTCTTTTTTTATGCAGATATCCTCTGCAATAAAGAATGAGGTAAACAACTTACATAAGTTATGTGAAAGCAGATTGGTTTCTAAATAGAATTTTCCAAATTCTTCTCTAGATGTCAGCAGCTGCTATTTGAAGATGAGTGACTACTTTCAATATGCAGCAGCGAAAATCAGTCTCTCAAACTAAAACTCTTAATTATTTTTCTCATCATCATCGAACAAAGCGGGCACTGAAATAATGTTATCCAACTCTGGACCAAAGAAGTACAAGAGTTCAAATCTCTACCCTAAAATTGCTTCTTCTATTTTGTGTTCTTCCCATAAGAAGGGAATATTACTGATTAAAACTCAACAAGCAGAGCAATGAGATTCAGCAGTCACAGTCAAGTCTAAAGGATGCTGCTGAATCACAATGGGCTAGAGGCTATACACACTGAGGTTTATGCTTTTAGGTCATGGAGCAATTCTCTGACCCAAATTTTCAGGAATACAACTTTTATTCAGATTTCACCAAAGGTTGAACAACATTACTATTCTAGCCTATCCATGTCACTTTTCATTTTTTCTAAAAATTTTTACTTTGGATTTTGGCTTACATTTAACCCGAAAACTTTCTTGTATCATTTATTGTATAAAGATTATGTTTTCGGGACGCCTGGGTGGCTCAGTCGTTAAGCATCTGCCTTCGGCTCAGGTCATGATCCCAGAGTCCTGGGATCGAGTCCCGCATTGGGCTCCCTGCTCCTTGGGAGCCTGCTTCTCCCTCTGCCTCTCTCTCTCTGTCTCTCATGAATAAATAAATAAAATCTTTAAAAAAAAAAAAAAGACTTTAAAAAAAAAAAGATTATGTTTTCAAAACAAACAAACAAACTGGAGCCTATAAATATCAAATATGTGTTGTATAAAATATTTACATTCTCTTTGCTATTCTTACAAGTATTCAATAAAACATTATTTAAGGAGAAATTCTGTTAAAAATAGTAATGAGAAGGGTCTCTATTACATTAGTTGTTCAGAGCTCATCCTCTATCAAGTATAGATTGCAAATAGCCAAGAAAAGCAAATACATGGTTTGAAATTTACAGAGCTACTTCTTCCTGGGTCAAATGTTAAAAAAAAAAAAAAATAGCAGGCCCTTGAGTTTTCACTGCCAGATAGCTCTTCTTGTTTATCAGTGTACTTGTTTTACTGTTATTTTTCAGCACTATATATTTTTCAGCTCAGAAATTTCTCATGCATTCAAATTGTTCTTAATGAATTTTTAACATTAAATAAAATATGAGATTGGCTTTTTAAAGTATTTTACTTTTATTCTCATTTGTTTCAGAAGTCTATGTTTTATTATTAATAATTACTAAGTTTAAAGTGACTGGTCCCCTTATTTCTACACTTATCAAAAACGTATTGTTCCAAATTTTTGTCAGACTTTGTTCTGGGCTGAATTATGTTCCCCCAGGGTTCCTATGTTGAAGTTCTAAACACGCGTATCTCCAGATGTGACTGCATTTGGAGAGAAGGCCTTTAAAGACGTAATTAAGGCAAAACAACGCCATATGGGTATACCCTAAACCAGTACGGCCAATGTCCTTACTAAGACGCGATCAGGAGACACCACACAGACCTAGGGAGAACCACGAGGACACGGGAAGAAGGCAAGAAGAATCCGCAAACCACGGAGAGAGGCCCCAAAGAAACAAAGCCCGAGCCAAATCAGGAAGATGGCGGAAGCAGGAAGCCCCCACCTCCTTCCTCCACCGAGAAACTGAACACCAGGACAGGATCCCAAAAGCCTTTATGAGAACCCCAGAAACTAGTGAAGAAGTCACAGTACCTCAGGTAAGCGCAAAACCGAGAAATGCCTCGTTGAAACGGATAAAGGGGGGGTGGGGGGCAAAAAAAAAAAAGATGTTTCATTTTACCCAAGAGGGTCCTTACCTTGAGGTGGCACAGCTCAGCGCAGTTTGAGAAAACATGCAACTTGTGGCTTGCCGGCAGGAGGGAAGAGAAGAGTAGAACCAGGTCGAACTTTCCAGCTTTGCTGAGGTCTGAGGCGGACTCGCCTGACCTAGAGCGCCGGTAGAAGCCGGCGGCTTACCACAGACGCCTCAGCCGGTGAGAGATGGGAGCTTGTAGCAGGGCCAGATACTGCAGTACTGCAGACAGACACCAGAGGGAGGAAGAGAGTACGAACTCCTGAAAGAGCAAGGAGAGCCTCTCTAAGTGGAAAACTATTAGCCTAAGCCTACAGAAAGCACATACCCCCGGAAAGGTGTGAGAAGTCCCTGAAACCTCTACCCAAGCTGATTGGTAAAGATCTTTCCCTATAGGAAACCAGTCTGTAAAGGCTGGGGAAGGGTGGACTTTTTTATTTTTTTTCAAATGAGCAATCCCAGAAAAAAAATAAGTCATGTGAAAAAAGAGCAAAATGTGAACCGATAAAAAGAAAAAAATAAATAAATCTCCAGAAACTGATCCTAAATAAATGGAGATCTATGAATTAACTGCCAAAAAACTTAAAACAACTGTTTCAAAGAAGCCTTGAAAGGAGACTCAATAACAAAAGAAAAACTGTAAAATTCACCTATAGGTGGAAATTAAACAATATGCTCTTGAGTAATCAATGGGTCGAAAAAGAAATTGCAAGGGAAATTAGAAAAGATTTTGAGACAAATGAAAACAAAACTACAACATACCAAAACTTACGACGCAGTGGAAGAAATACTAAGAGAGAAGTTTATAATGGTAAACGTCTGAATTAAAAAAAGAAAGATCTCGGGCGCCTGGGTGGCTCAGTCGCTAAGCGTCTGCCTTTGGCTCAGGTCATGGTCCCAAGGTCCTGGGATCGAGCCCCGCATCGGGCTCCCTGCTCGGCGGGAAGCCTGCTTCTCCCTCTGCCTCTCCCCCTGCTTGTGTTCCCTCTCTCGCTGTGTCTCTCTCTGTCAAATAAATAAATAAAATCTTAAAAAAAAAAAAAGAAAGAAAGAAAGATCTCAAAACAACAACCTCACTTTACACCTGCGTGACCTGGAAAAATAAAAACTATGCCCAAAGGTAGCAGAAGGAAGAAAATAAAGTTTAGAATAGGAAAAAAAAAATCAACAAACCTAAGAGTTGGTTTTTTGAAAGGATCAACAAAATTGACAAAGCCTTAACTATATACTAAAGCGAAAAGAGAGAAGACTTAAACAGAAAAATCTGAAGTGAAAGAAGAGATATTACAACTGATGCTACAGAAATAAAAAGGGATTCTAAGACACTATGCCAACAAATTGGATAACCTAGAAAAAATGGATAAATTCACAGAAACATGCAGCCCAGCCTACCAAGACTGACTCATGAAGAAAAAAAAAAAAATCTGAACAGATGTATAATTAGACAGGAGATTACATCAGAAATCAAAACCTCCCAACAAAGAAAATACCCAAGACCAGGTGGCTTCATTGGAGAATTCTACCAAACATTTAAAGAATTAACACCAATCCTTCTCAAACTTGTCTAAAAGATTGAAAAGGAGGGAATACTTCCAAATTCATTTATGACGCCAGCATTATCCTAATATTAAAGCCTGACAAAGAAAAAAATAAAATAAAATAAATAAATAAATAAAAAGCCTGACAAAGGTATTATAAGACAAAAGATTATAGACCAATATCACTGATGAATGTTGATGCAAAAATCCTCAACAAAATATTAGCAAATCAATTCAACAGTACATTAAATGGACTATACCCCATGACCAAGTAGGATTTATTTCTGGAATGCAAGGAGTTTTCAACATAGGAAAATCAATGTGATATATCACATTAACAGAATGAGGAGCCAAAAAAAAAAAAAAAAAAAGCACATGGTAATCTCAATGCAAAGTTCAAAAATCTTTCAGTAAAAAATGTCAACAAACAAGAAATAGAACAAAATTACTTCAACATAATAAAAACCATTTATGAAAAGCCCTGCTGACACCTTGATTTTAGACTTCTGTCCTCCAGAATTGTGAGAGAATAAATTTCTATTGTTTTAAGCCACCCACTTTGTAGTACTTTGTTATGGCAGCTCTAAGAAACTGATATATTTGGTTATATATTTTTATATATATAACTCTACCGAGTTTTTCCTTCGAGTTAGGTGGCTGTCTTTAAGCCTGCACGCACACCCGGGGCAACGGTACTAGCCCCATAAGCATGATGTGAGTTGAGAGCTGCCTTCTTCCATATTATATGACATCCTGTTCAATTTCTACTTTTCTCATATCATTAATTTCACCCTTGCAAACTATGCAACTGTAAAACTGTATTGTATAAATGTGTGTCGGGGGGCGGGGGATGAGTATGTGTGTGTGTGTATTTTAAACATGTTTCATTTTAGATTTAGGTGTCAGGAGCAAGAATACTGTGATTTGCTTCTCATTCCCTTATTCATTCACATATAAAAATCATAAAAGTTCACAAATTGAATTGTCACTTACTCTATATGGGCTGTTAAACAGATTTTGGACACTTGAACAGCTAAAGCAATAAGGGATATTATAGGCAAAAATGTTACATAATGTAAAAAACATAATAGTCCTGATGTAACAATAAGCAAGAATTCTCTTAAAATTGCAATTACTTATAATTCTCTTATCAGACTCCGAAAGAACTTTCCATCAAAGTTGAAATCAATTCATATATAGTTTTAGTATCTGTGTAAACTTATTTTTTTTTTTCCTTTAAGTGTTGCACATGAAACCTTTGGGACTTTCCAACTTTTTGTCTTTAGATGGTTCCCTTTAAGCTGTATCTCTAACCCCAGATAGCTTCTATACTTTCTCATAAGCCATTTCTTACTCTGTAGGGAACTGATATAGAAGGTCTGACCTTGGTTCTAAAGAAAATTGAAAGAAAAGGGGGTGGAAACTAAGGAAAGCAATAGGAAGACTTGTACTATTCAAGGTCAGAGACAATCAGAATAGAAACAATTCTAGAGAGGAGTTAGGCCTACTGTGCTTTATATCTGTTTAAAATGCCATCTGTTATTACACACTCAATATATGTCAAGCACATATACATACATGGAGAGAAGTATTTTCACTCATACTCTTGAATAGCTATGCATGTGTACATGTAAATACGTATGTATTTACTCCTTGGAAAATTTAAAATTTCCATTTCTACATCAAATGTGTGATGAAATACACACACATAATACCACAGATAAATTTTTTTTAATGAAAATTGAAGGTTTTATAATTACTTGTTTATTATGTACCAATATAAGTGAAGTGAATATATTTCTGCAATAATGGAGAAAATTCATATTTATTTTTCTGAAATGAAATTTCCTATGATGCAATAAAGACTATATAATGCAGTTATACTAAACACATTTTTAGATAGTCATGCCTTTATTTACCATGAAATGAGAGGATATATAGTAGCACAGTTTTTTTTTAATTATCTAAGAAGCAATTTGTATCTTTTAATTCCTTGCATTAGAATATAATTATTGGTATTTGTGTCTGAGAGATTCAAACATAAACTTACAGTCAAGCGAATCCAAATGCCTTAAGCAATATTGTAACTAATTTCCCTCAGTTAATAGAGTGGGTCAGAAGATGATTTTATACTACTTCATACCTAGAACTGGGGAATATAATATGAACTAAGGGATATGGTTATATTTTGGTGTCTTGAATTTACATACACAACAAATTATGTATTTCCTAAAACTGTTATAAATCTGATAAATTCAATATTTTAGGCATCATAGTTATTTCATGAGGAACTCTAATAAAACACCAATATTGCTATAGTGAATGGAAATGTCATAAGGGGATTGCCAAAAACAAGCAATAACTCATCCTGCAATGATATTTCTTTTTAAAGCTAAAAAAAAATTAAAAGAAGAAAAAAAAATCACATCTTAAATGCAACATTATATTGTATAACTATGTTAAGTCGCCAAATTTCATCCAACTGTACTACACATTATTCTATAAGTAAAATCACTAAATTTATTTCTGCATTGTATAATACAGACAATCCCTAAAAATATGTATGTCTTAATATTAACTCCTTTTCAGCTAAAAGTACTCTAAAGATGACCATAACAATAACTAAAGCATAGATATTTTGGAGTTTATAACATGCTTTCGAAAACATTTCTGATTTCCTCTTCATATTTCAATCAGTCTGCTACATTGCCTGAAATGACAGAATCATTTTTTATCAGATTTTATTTATTTATTTATTTATTTATTTATTTATTTATTTATTTATTTAGAGAGATTGCATGCACATGAGCGGGGTGGGGAGGTAGCAGCAGGGAGAGAGGGAGAGAGAGAATCTCCAGCAGAGTCCACATTGAGCGTGGAGCCCAATGTGGGGCTTAATTTCACTACCGTGAGATCATGACCTGAGACAAAATCAAGAATTAGACTCTTAACCAGCTGAGCCACCAAGGTGCCCCCAGAATTATCATTTCTTAAGCACTATTATCTGCCATATAATGTTAATGTTAATGGACACTAGGGACCAAACATGAATGAGATTCAGTTCTTGCCCTCAGAAACATTCAAATTCTGGAAGAATCAAAGAAATCAGTATTTTATATGTGGAAAAAATACATAATAAAATGTGGAATTAATGATAGAAGTTTGTATAGGGTGGTATAGGAAGATTACCATAGGCACTTAGTCCTATCTAGAGATCATCTACCTGAGAGAAATGTCCCTAATGTCATCTGTTAAAACTATCTAAATGAATAAGTAAGGAAGGTTATTCTAAAAGAGAGGAAAGCATATAACACCCAGTGCTCCATCTAGGTGTTATACACAAACAATGAATCATGGAACACTACATCAAAAACTAATGATGTATGGTGATTAGCATAACATAATAAAAAAATAAAAATAAAAATAATAAAAGTGAGGAAAGCATGAATAAAGGTTCAAATTTATAGCATAGTGAAGTACATATAGCAAACCACAACCAGACCAGAGACCTAGAAACTAAAGGACAAAGCCTAGGGTCACTTGAGACAATGTGGGTATACATGGTAAGCCTTTCATGCTCTGCAGAATTGATTGATCATCATCCTACAGACAAGACAGGGAGCTACTGAAGAGCTTTCAGAAGAGACATGATTAAATTTATCTCTTGAGGTAATTTAGCCTGTAGGTAATGTAGGAGAAAGATTTGAGATATAAAAACTTGAAGCAGAAAGGTGACATGAGATGTTATTTTAACAATCTTAGAAAAAGGAGAGTTTAACTAGGCAGTGCTGTAAGGACATAGAATGAGAATACCACTAAGGAGCAGGTTTAAGAGATAAGGTCATGAGTTATATTTGTATTTCCTGAGCTTGACATATGTAGGATCAAATCAGATATATTCAAAAGTCAAGGATATATGATACAATTTCATTCAGAATTTTGTCTCTTTACTATGTAGTTAGTCCTGGATCCCATCCCAAACCTTTTTTCCCTTTGTTTTTGTGGATATAGGTCAAGTTCTTAGATGTAAGTAATGAAAGACAGCTAAGTCATATAATTGGAAAATGCAATGATTTTGCATAGTTCATGGAATCATAGGAGGTGCTGAAGGATTAGTTTCAAGGCTAAGCACCCACCACCATGCCACTGAATGTGCATCATCCTTGAGTGCATGCTCTACAGTTTGCACAACACTATTCTTTGCCCACAATTTCATCTAACAGCAACTACTACTTACCTTTCGAGTCAGTGCACCTTTCATTCATTCTCTGGCTGTTTCTTTCCTTGACCACTTTAGTAAATAACTAACTAGTTTCCTCACTTCCAATCTGTGACACCTACAACTCATCCTATACAATGCTGGCAGAAATATATTTAAAAATCTATTTCCAGGGGCACCTGGTTGGCTCAGTCTGTTGGGCATCTGCCTTCGGCTCAGGTCATGATCTCCAGGATCGAGCCCCAAGTCGGGCTCCCTGCTCAGCAGGGAGTCTGTTTTTCCCTTCCCCTCCTCGTGCTCTCTCTCTCTCTCTCCCCCTCCCAAATAAATAAAATCTTTTTTAAAAAATTTAAAATTTCCGAAAAAAAAGTTTTTTATAAATAAATAACTTTATCAAGCAATATGGAAGATCTATTTACATGAAAGGAGCTTTATTATAGTCTCAAAGGACATAAAAAGCTGGCACAATTAGAAAGGACTATCATGGTCATGGATTTAAAGATTACATTTTACAAAATATCAATTCACTCTCACTTCATCTGCACATTTAATGAAACTCCAGTAAAATATAAACACTTGAGGGAGAGTATTGACCAACTAAAGGAAAAACTCAAATGGGGGCACCTGGGTGGCTCAGATGGTTAAGCGTCTGCCTTCGGCTTGGGTCATTATCCCGGGGTCCTGGGATGGAGCCGCGCATCGGGCTCCCTGCTCAGCGGGGGGCCTGCTTCTCCCCTTCCCTCTGCTTCTCCCCCTG
>NC_138369.1:101487979-101520542 GCF_054177405.1 Leptonychotes weddellii | reverse complement strand
CCACCCCCCTCCCCTCTAGAACCCGCAGTTTGTTTCTCAGAGTCCATAGTCTCTCATGGATGTTCTCCCCCTCCGATTTCCCCACCTTCATTTTACCCTTCCTTCTATCTTCTTCTTTTTTTTAACATATAATGTATTATTTGTTTCAGAGGTACAGGTTTGTGATTCAACAGTCTTACACAAGTTTCTAGGTCAGAAAAATAAGATTAGAATCTTGTGTCTGCCACATAAAACACTGTCTTACTTTGGTCTGTCTTAAACCTTTCTCTGACTCTATTATTAAGCATGGTAAGAGTGACTTGCAGACTATGTATGAAAGTAACATTAAATGATAAAGAGTTCTAGGACTATTCCCATATCTCAGCAATCAGTTAAAGCTTAGTATATAATTTTTTATTTTATTGTTTTGGTATTGTTATTCACAGATTTGTAATTGAGCCTTACTTTACACTAAAAGTGTAAGGACCGTTCTAAATTACTTATCTAGATATTGTGCACCTTTGAAAGACCTTTCCAAATCATTTTTCTTTTAAAAACAGTTTCTTCAGAGAGAGAGAGGCAAACCAAAAAACAGACTCCAAAATATAGGGAACAAACTGAGGGTTACCAGAGGGGAGGCCAGTGGGGGGATGGGTGAAATAGGTGATATGGATTAAGGAGAGCACTTGTGATGAGCACTGGGAGTTGTATGGAAGTGTTGAATCACTATATTGTACACCTGAAACTAATACTAAACTGTATGTAACTGGAATGTGAATAAAAACTTTAAAAAATAAAAATAAATACTGTTTCCTCTATCTCTCATGTAAGAATGTGAAATTGTGACTATATAATATCTTTCAATGTAATTTTTATGACATATTTTACTAAGATTTCTTCTATAAAATAAGAACAAACTTTATGTAAAAAGATGTTGAAAATGATTAACAAGTCAGTTAATTATGAGTTCACTAACATAACTTTGGTTTTGTGTATATAAAATTTGTATTAATTTTATCAATAAAACTACCATTTATTTCACAATGATAAAATTATTTTCACACCACATTTTAACAACTATTTTTAAATTATTTATAATACAATAGAGTCAACACGACCTGAGTAAAATACCCACCTTTTTTTTGCAAAAGCTCATATTTTAAAAATATTGCTTAGCTTTCCTGCATCTTTCCTTTTTCACTATTATGTTCCAAATTCTGTAATCTACTCCCTCCCTTGTTAATATTTATATTATTTCTTATGATCACAAATAATTGCTCTCTACTTTGTCTATAAATTAACTGTAATAATAGGAAAAATGTTAAAACATTTAAATAAATTTTAAAATTTTACTATATTAATATCATTACATAAAAATGCAAATGCTGATGTAATATTACATTTAATCTCTGTAGGTAGGAGACAAAAACTTTTGGTTCATTTACATATATATGTGTGTGTGAAAAGCATTTATGAAACCCATGGGTCAAATATCTTCACCAACTTCTAAACCATGCATCTTTAAGCAAGTTAATCTCCCTGTGCCTTAGTTTTCTCAACTGTTACATTGAAATAAATGTCTCTAAAACCCTTGTCTTGTAAGGGTTATATAAAATTATGGTGCTTTGGGGCGCCTGGGTGGCTCAGTCAGTTAAACACCTGACTCTTGATTTTGGCTCAGGTTATGGTCTCAGGGTCTTGGGATAGAGCCTGGCATCTGGCTTCGCTCTGAAAGCGCCAAGTCTGCTTCTCCCTCCCCCTCTGCTTCTCCCCTCCTCTCTACCCTTTCCCCTCTGCCCCTCCCCCTCTGAGCCCATGCTCTCTCTCTCTCTCCCAAATAAATAATTAAAAACTTTTTAAAATTTATGGATTCTTTGTTTTAAGAATGTTTTAAAAAGGGGCGCCTGGGTGGCTCAGTCAGTTAAGTGTCTGCCTTCGGCTCAGGTCATGATCCCAGGCTCCTGGGATCAAGTCCTGCATCAGGCTCCCTGCTCAGTGGGGAGCCTGCTTCTCTCTCTCCCTCTGCCTCTCTATCCCCGCTTGTGTACACACTCTCTCTCTCTCTCAAATAAATAAATAAAATTTTTAAAAAAAGAATGTTTTAAAAGACAGATTTTCATATTGTATCTATATATTCCTTATCTGTAAATATTTTTAAAACCTACGTGTAGTTTACAAGAGAATAACTTAAAGCATAAGAACACATGGATGTTGAAAATAAATATTAAAAATTGTATCAGGCAGGGGCGCCTGGGTGGCTCAGTCGTTAAGCGTCTGCCTTCGGCTCAGGTCATGATCCCAGAGTCCTGGGATTGAGCCCCGCATCAGGCTCCCTGCTCTGCGGGAAGCCTGCTTCTCCCTCTCCCACTCCCCCTGCTTGTGTTCCAACTCTCTCGCTGTGTCTCTCTCTGTCAAATAAATAAAATCTTTAAAAAAAAAAATTGTATCAGGCAAACAATAGTCACAATATACGTTTATCTATATTCATTAAATAAATTTTAAAAACTTTTAAAAAAACAGTATGGAGAAAGAGATATTACTCAGTGATAAAAAGTTTAATTCATCAAGATGTTAAAACAAATTTAACAAAGAAACCTTAATGGGAATACAACAAAATTTAATTTATCTACAAGGAAAAAATTAACAATCCCTCCACCTTTGTGGAGATTTCAGTGTACTCACCCAGTTATTGACTGGCCAACACAATTAATAACCTTAATCTACTTGGCAAAAATTCTTCACCCATCAGTTGCTTTAACCATTCTTCCAATGGACATACTGAATGATTAGAAACAGTAAACACATATTAAGGAGTAAAGCAAGCTTCAATAAATGTCACACATTTATTATCTCATTTTAGTGCTGTATGTCCACTCTGACTTTCCCATACATTCAAAGATCTGCTTCTGAGCTCCATAATGTGGTCTAGTCGTCTGTTCTCCCTCCATTAAACCAATATTAAAGTATTTTAATTATTATTACTTTATAATAATTCTGGTAGGCACTTTTGCCTACTGTACCAAAATGAAATTTATGTATTGAAATTGTATAATTTCCTATTTTAACCTGCAGATATTATTTTGTATTCTTAGTGATAATTTGCTGGATGGACTACTATTGAGGTTTGCATAACATAACCTTATATCACAAAGGTTGTTCAAATAACATCAATCTTTTTATTTATCCCAAAGGAACTTCTGGCTTTTACAAATATGTACATTTTTATAACTTAATTGTCTTAAAATATGCTTAGGTTGCAGTTAATGGCACAATTCTTTTGACTTCTTTAATGAGATGATAAAACACTGCTTTGTATCTATTACTTTGTTTTCTAAGCATTCTAATGCTTGCACAATAAGATACTAACTACACTGTGCATAATTTAGCATTACAATCATATACAATTTCAGATAATGCCAGACCCTAAGTCACATTTCATTAAACTTTTCCAATATTAGTCCCTATTAGTGAGGTATGGTGTAGTCCCTTTTACAATTCTGGGGGCATAAGCTTTCTCTGTAGAGAAATGTTCTCCTTTGTGAAATGGATTCTGACTTGCCACTGAGCTCTAGTAAAGGCTGAATTCTTGACCATGGACTGGTAAGCTGTTATTAAACCAGAACTACTAAAAATGCACTAGGTATTACCTGACCCACCAAATCATAAAAATTATCATGCACAGCAGCATTCCATGATCAAATAGAAGTAATGTAGAGTAGTCCTCCCTTATCTGTTGGGGGAGACGTTCCAAAAGTCCAGGTAGATTCATGAACGGGCAGATGGTACCAACCCTACGCCCTGTTTATGTTTTTTTCCTATATGTACATACCTATGGTAAAGTTTAATTTATATATTAGGCACAGTAGGGGATTATTTTAACTAGTAGTAAAATAGAACAATTAAAACAATATACTCTAATAAAAATTATATGAATATAGTCTCTTTCAAAATATCTTAATGTGCTAAGCTGCTTTTCTTCCTGTTGTGATGATGGAAAATGATGAAATACCTACGTGATGAGACGAGTGAGGTGAACAATGTAGGCACTGTGACATAGCATTAGGCTGGGATTGACTTTCTGATGATAGGTCAAAGGGAGGATCAACTGTTTCTGGGCTGCAGTTGATCATAGGTAACTAAAACCACAAAGAATGAAACCACGGATATGGGGGGACTATATATACAAAACTGGCCTCAAGCAGGACCTGAACACATGCATGAGCAGCACAAGCAAGTGATTCCTGCTGCTATGATCTCTACCGCTGCTGAATTGCTTCTTTTGTCTCAACCATGACTAATAGTTTCATATGGATTTCTCTGTGGCCAAATAACTTGAGAAAGTCATTTGTGTCTTGTTCACATGTAGTTCTCATGGGTGATATTAAAGGACAGTGGTAAAAGGAAATTATCCCAGGGGGCAGAACTTTAAATAGTTCACCTGATCATTAATTTTTCCAGGAGAGAGATGGGAGAAGATACAGATCCACATTGTTTCATAAGCAGTGGATAGGATTTTGGCAGATGGAAAGACTTAGAACAAGATTTGAAAATTGGTGATGAGGTGATATATTTAAATACATGTTATATAAATATTCATCCAAGATCGAACTCAACCTCTTCTTCAGCTTTATTTTAAGGTCTTGTTTATTTTGTGGCATCCATAACTGTTCAACATGGTTTTCTTTTTTTTCGAAGTATGCCCCAGGGGAAAGGATTTAAACATTTAAGGTTTTAATGAATTGTATTGGGTGTAAATAATTTACAGGTCTTGGCACTATCTATATCCCTTTATAAAAGTGAATAAGTACAATTGTAGTATAAAGTATTATATTACATAAACTTAATCACCTTGATCACTGTAGAAATGTGACTGATGCATATGTCAGTGGGAATAAAAAATGTGTAAAATTTGTGGTGTTTGGGACTTCTTCTAGGCACAATGCATAACACATGCATATACATAGCATATATATAGGTATATATATATCGACTGTGACCTTTAATTCTTTACAGAAAAGAAACAAAGTGAGCCCTACCATTTCCCTGCTTTTGTGCCTGTGAGCATTTTTAGGAATACGCTAACACATTATAGAGACTGAGGTCAGAGTTCAAGCAAGCTGAGGTACTGGAATTTGTGAATAAGAAAACAGGAGAGGAGGAAATCTTGCAGATAAAAAGCTCAGACATCTGCACAGGAGTCATCTTCAATCTTTGCAGAATACTAAGCTGTACATACATATTATGAAACTCCACAGGGCTAGGCAAAGAGCAAGTACAGATTTTATACAACATCAAAGCCCTTTAGTTTGATAGAAAAGATAGGGAAAGATGTCCATTCTTTGATTATTTTTTTTAAAGATTTTATTTATTTATTTGACAGAGAGAGAGAGATAGTGAGAGCAGGAACACAAGCAGGGGGAGTGGGAGAGGGAGAAGCAGGCTTCCCGCGGAGCAGGGAGCCCGATGCTGGGCTCGATCCCAGGACCTTGGGACCATGACCTGAGCGGAAGGCAGACGCTTAACGACTGGCGCCCCCATTCTTTGAATATTAGTCAACTTCTTTCCCCAGTAACCCCATCATTTTCCAGGGTTTATAAAAGAACTGGTTATAGTGGCTTGGATGGAGGTTTTCCATGGGCTAAAGCTCTCTGGCTACAGCTCCTGCTGAGTCAGCAGAGATCAATACTATGGCGGGCCATGACACCATCCTGCAGACAGATCAGTCAGATATTGGGTAGCAGGTTAGATAATTTCCATCAGGGGAGTGGCAGAACTTTGTGGAGTTCAAAGTACCTCTCACTGGAGTAGATACTTAGTCCATATATTGGTTTTCCTTTCCTGACTACAATGCTTCTACAGAAACAACCATTGCAGATGTACAGACTGTCTTTTCACCATTATGCTTTCTTCTGAAGAAATGCACAGTGGAACAAATGAAACATGGGAATGCTCATCCTTTGGGAATTCAAGGTGATATAAGATCCAGTCTGAGTCCACATCCTCATCTGTTTCTGAAATCATGAGAAGACTGATGCCCCACCTGAAGACAGTGAGGCAGAGAGAGTGAATTCTCCCTTACCCAGCCTGTTTATTCTATTTAAGCCTTCAACAGATTAGAAGAAGCCCAACCACACTGGGGAGGGCAATCTGCTTTACTCAAACTAAATCAAATGTTAATCTCATCCAGAATCACCTTCACAGACAGACCCTGAATAATATTTAACCAAACATCCAAGTACCCCATGGCCCAGTCAAGTTGACACATAAAATTAACCATCATACTGTCCTACTGAAGAAGATGGCCTGATATAATAGTGGAATGACCTTTGGAAAATTAAATTTTAGCACAGACAGGATGGCAACACCACACCTTCCTGGACTACTGTGATATCTTCCAGGTTGTGAGTGCTAAATAAAAGATCAATAGAAAATACTATTTCTTGCACAGACACAATTCATAAGTCTGGGAATCTAAGGGTAGAAATGGAAATGATTCTGCTTACTATTACCTCTAGAAATCTAAGAGTGAATTTTTGTTTTTAACTTTTTTTTTTTTTTTTGCTTTCCATAACCACAATTTTAGGCTAGAGGTTTTAACTCTCCAGAAAGGAGTGCGTCCAACAGAGGACACTGATATCTTTCCATTAAACTAGCAGTTGAGCTATCATCTGTCTATTTGGAGATCTTTAAGCCAGCAAATCATCAGGCAAGTAAGAGATTTTCTGTGCTAGTTATGTTGATTGATCCTGATTGCTGCTATATGACCGGACTAAAGAGAAGTATATAAAGAATGCAGGAAAATCCTTGGGGTACTGCTTAATACACCAAGGCCATGTGACAAAAATCAAGATACAAGTGGAACTCCCCAATACACTCAATACAAGAAAGACTGCAATACACCAGATACTTTAGGAGAATATACTTGGGTCACCCCACACACAAGGAACAAAGACTAGTCAAGTTACTTTCTAATGACAAAGGGAATATGAAATGGGTAATGGAAGAAGGAAGTTATAAATACTAGCTTCAACCATGTTACAGATTGTGGAAACAATGATGTAAAAGTTATAGGTATGTTTTCCTGTTTTGATACAAATATATTTGTATATGTGTATTAGATTATTTTCTCATTTTATGCTACTCTTCCATACTCCTTCCAAATTATAGAAAATATGCTAAAATGTTACTTTCAAGCAACTTCAATATCTTGAACCTACAGAAATCACTGGGAAATTATTCATTAGTAATTTGAGCTTGGATATCTTATCTTTTTTCTCATAAGTTTGTTTCTAAAACAAATATCTCAGTCTTTTCTATATTTTGCATGTTAACTGTAATGTAGAAATAGGCATAATATATTCAGAGTTTCAAGAAATACATTTTGAAAAATGATGTGTTAATAGCAACGGAATAATTTTAATGTATAAATATTTATACATAAAACTATTAAATTTGAAAATAGCTGATTTTGACATTAGTATCATCATTTCAATGATAGCAAAGGGAGTTTAGGGGACCTGGAAATAATAAACTCTTTATAGATTTGAGCAGGTTTATGATAGAAAGTCTGACATAGTGTGTTTAGAAGGAATCTAGAAAAGATACATCAGGATTAAAATAAAATACAGACAAGTAGGTCCAAAAGAGTTCTTCTTGTAGATGACACAGCAGATATTGCCCAACAGAAAAAGACTCTAAGACCACTCATTATTCTAAAATTTAGATTTACTTTGCTTTTTAACGGTGATGTTGTTTTCAGAATAATTCTAGCTCCATTAGATACTGATATATTGCAAAACACATTAGTTTTCTCATTGTGAACTACTACACTTATGATAATTAATTTATAGTACTAATGCATATTTATTTTTTATTTAAGTGACTTTATTTTTAAGTTTTTATTTAAATTCCAGTTAGTTAACATACAGTGTAAATATTAGCTTCAAGTGTATAATGCAGTGATTCCACACTTCCATACAACACCCAGTGCTCATCACAGCAAGTGCATTCATTATTCAAGTGACTTTTTGATGCTATTACATAAATAACCTTACTCAAAGATAAATATTAAGAAAAAGACACTAAACCTTTTACTTTCTCTCACCTTAACATCTATCACTTCTTCTTATTAAGGTGAGTTATTCTGTGCATCTTACTAAAATTATGAAACTCTTAATTTGACCTCTCTGAGATAATGCCTTATTAAATGTATCTTCCAAATATGAAATCTTTGGGTTGACATTTTCTTTGCAGAAAAATTTTGTCCAAGGCATAATTTCTCAGGATATGAAAGTCACAGCAATAATTTTTTAGTTAGATAAACCAGCAAAGATATGGTAAAATAAATTTGCAGTTATAATGTTCTATTTTCTGCTTCTTTCTGAGTGAGAACATTTTATACCATAGGACAGTGCACATAATTATGTTAAATGTGAAACATTAATTAAATCTTATTTTTAGAAAAGCAGTTGAATGGGGGTTCCTGGATTTTGCAGTTGGTTAAGCACCCAATTCTTGGTTTTGGCTCAGGTAATGATCTCAGGGTCCTGGGATCCAGCCCCGCATTGGGGTCTGTGCTCAGCGCAGTCTGCCTGAGATTCTCTCTCCCTCTCCCTCTATCTCTCCTGCTCGCGCTCTCTCTCTCTCCCAAAATAAAACAAATAAATCTTTAAAAAAAAAAAGAAAGAACAGTGGAATGTACAGGGTCTTGCGAGACCCAGGTTATCTTAGAATCTTAGACTATAAACTATATTTATTTCCAATGACTACTTGACAATTATTATTGAGGAAAATGAAAGTTGAAAAAAAAAAGTAGATTATCTGTCAATAGATGACTTCATGTGCTACAGAGAAGTTTATTTAATCTCAGTGACAATTTTCCAGAGAATGGAGGTCAAGTTATTTCCACTACAACGTGGATACTATAGAGTGACTGACAGCTTGGCATATAATCAACAAGACGACATTTTCTCAGCTATAGTGTTGCAGATATTGAGAAGCCAAGACCTTTGGGGACGTTGCTGTTGGAAATCACATGTGTTCATCTAGGACGACTCTGAAAATTACTGGCCCAAGAAATTTCTCTATAGCTAAGTGAATCCTTATGGTTTGGGCCCATATGACATCCCAGTAATGTATTAACCACTTCTGATATTAATAACCATGGATATTTCATGCCACTGCTCTGTTTCCTTATTCTGTTAAATGATAATATCTATAATACCTACATTTCAGCTAACCCAGAATTCAAGTGAAATTGTATACCAAGTATCACAAACTGTTAAACAAATTATGTAGAAATCAGATTTTAAAAGTTTAGAAAATCCTGGGAAAATGGCCTAGATAATTTATACTTTAGTTTTCTACCTATTCGATTCATTTATAATGGAGCTGCCTCCCTATGTTTACCAATGTAGTTTAATATTAAAGACAATGAGCCAGTCATGATGATTTTGATGAATAAGGAAAAAACTTCAAGTAATTTCATTAATTTTATCCTGGAAACATCTATTATGTTTCACCTACATTATTACATTACTTTTCAAATCTTTGTTAATTTTGAATACATAAACTTCATAAGACAGTTTAAGGTCTATAATTTTTTAAGGAGAACAAATATAAAGATTTTATAAATCATATATAAATCTTATATATATATAGATCTTATATAAATATATCTAAATCATATATACACACACACACACATACACACATATTTTTACCAATACGCTCTGCAAATTTTCCAGTGTTTGGAATCCTTCATTTAAAGCATAAAATCAACAGTTTTAAATTTTATTCTGTATTATTTGTTTCTTGAATTTTTCCCTTCAATAAGTACATAAATAGTATTTGTCTAAAACCTTCACTATTTTCTAAACATGTTCTTATTTTTAAGCCTATGCTCATAGTTGTCTGATGACTGTATCTCCCCATTTTTCTTACACATTTTTCTTTTAGACAAGAAGAACAATTAGTTGATTTTGTCCTGTCCTTTTAACAAAGTCTGTCTTTCATTAACATTATTCTGTTTTTTTCTTGTTATTCAATTTTCACCTTTGGAAATCCAATATTTAAAACAAGGATAGTAATTTAGTTTGTTGCCTACCTCAGTCCTAACTTTTGAGTTCTGCCAGAGTTACTCTGATTGAGACTTTGCAAGTCTCATAGAATTCTGGTCTTAACTGATGCTATGTTTAAATTGGACAACACAGCCATAATTGGATGCGCAATGTCATGGATCAATAGACACATTCCTGTTATTCTGTGCAGAAAGTATATTTTCTTAAAAAAAATACACTGAAACTATTTTTTAAGTTAATTTTGAGTACGATACTTGACCAAATAAAAAAAAGAAAATTGGTAATTTCATTGAGTTATTATTATTTTAAAAATATCTTTGCAGGGGCGCCTGCGTGGCTCAGTTGGTTAAGCGACTGCCTTCGGCTCAGGTCATGATCCTGGAGTCCCGGGATCGAGTCCCACATCAGGCTCCCTGCTCAGCAGGGAGTCTGCTTCTCCCTCTGACCCTCTTCCCTCTCATGCTCTCTGTCTTTCATTCTCTCTCGCGCAAATAAAAAAAAAAAAAAAAAAATCTTTGCATATGAGGAAAATCTGAATCTAAATATCATTGAGTATTTAAAGAGTCTGTACGTCTAAAAGTATACTGTTTGAAGCTGTTTATATTAAATCACCATTAAGCTGTTGGAAGACATTTCTAATTTAAAAACTTACCTCAGGGCGCCTGGGTGGCTCAGTTGGTTAAGTGACTGCCTTCGGCTCAGGTCATGATCCTGGAGTCCCGGGATCGAGTCCCGCATCGGGCTCCCTGCTCAGCAGGGAGCCTGCTTCTCCCTCTGACCCTCCCCCCCTCATGTGCTCTCTCATTCTCTCTCTCAAAATAAATAAATAAAATCTTTAAAAAAAATAATAAAATAAAAAAATAAAATAAAATAAAAACTTACCTCAGGTAAAATAAAAATAGTAAAGAGCTTAAATGTATTTCTAATATAACCTACCACTATTACATATTTAAACATTTAGGAAAATAAGATAGTAGAGAAAGATATTAGCAAATTGTCTATTTTGGTTTCTTCATCTTCAAAGTAACTACATCCTATAATTGGTCACTTAAATTGGGATTTTATCACCCTCAAAGATATAATAAAAGACAAAATAATACAAACAACTGTACAATTGTGCTGAGTAAAAATTCATAACTTCATCTTCAGGTTGCAAATCTAGTGCAATTACTTACTTCTTATAATGCAGATTTTATAGCCAATTAACACTGAATAGATGATGAAATAGAATATTTAATTTCCACTTGTGAATGATATCTCTGATACCCTCATATATCAGAACTCACAGGTGTGTCATGGAGCGCATAAAAGTAACCTAAAGAAAGTACAGAATAACAGATACATGAAGTTGTAAAAATTTCAAATATTTATGAAATTCTAAAATTATTTAAAATGTATATTTTACATTATATATTTTAATTACCTTATTATTTTATACTTTTTTTTCTAATATTTATGGATTTTCTACTATGTAGTACACAACAGAAAACATTATGCAATATATATATAAACATTTAGGAGCTTGTGAAATTTTATTACCTTTGAAAACATTTAAATATTTGATTTTTAAATTAATTTTTTTGGTGTTTCCATACACCCGTCTCCCCCCAAAAAAAACTGTACTCATGCTACAAATAGGCAATGACTCTATACTGTATATGGAAAACCAAACTTAGTAAAATGGGCTGAAATATTTAATGTGTGTGATGGGGTTCAAGACACATTATCTCAAAATATGGTACCTTGGCATACTGAATATTTCAGGCTTACATTTTTTCCATGACTTTCCACTCTTCATCAAACCTAGCACAAAAACTTTTTGGTTCAACCTCTTCTTCATTTCCTAATGAGGGCTCCCTTGTCACATAAAACTTAATATAAAGTGAATTTGTATGCATTTCTCTTGTTAATCTGTCCTTTGTTACGTGGATCCTGGCCAAGAACTACCTAAAACAGGTAAGGGATATTTTCTCTCTTGCTAGCTGGAATAATGAAATGATCCTGGAAACCAAATACAATTATAAATAGTTGGAGTTATTTTTTTTTTAACAGTCTCCTGAAATCGTTCTCATTGGTTCACAGAGTGTGTATTTATAAGTCTGGCCTTGGAATTCCATGTTTTAACTGAGGCGCAGATGGCATTTAATCATGGTTATTCTGACATTACCACTACTATAATATGAGGAGTAAATTTAGAATTCAATTAAGAAAAAAATAGAAGATTATTTTCTGTATTGTTTTAGTCTCCCTAAGAATCAGTTTTTACTGAATTTCTTTGGCCTGGAGCCATCAGCTTACTTTACCAGAAAGAAACCTATAAATGCATTTTTGAACCTACTTTAACAGTTCAATTCAAATTGTTTATTATATTACAGAACTGTTCACTACATGAATTCTTGGGGCAAATTTCCCTCTCATCTTAGAACTAGGTGTAGGATTCTTCTGTGGAACATCTGGTTTGCTTTTATCTTGAGTGCACTATAAATAAAGTGATAACATTCTACGGTTTGCACTGGCCGCTGAAAAGCTTAACGCTAAGCATGTCACACTCTTCAAGCAAGTGTATTGGAATTAATAGCCTGTATTTACTGTTCCAGTATCCCTCCTAGTTTTACCTTGCTTCCTTTTTCCCCTTGACTTTACTTAAAAATATTTATTCATTATAAAAATACCATTTTTGCAAATAGTCTTAAACATTGTACTGTGAATCCAGTGAGGTATTATATGAGCAGCCTTACAGCCAAAGGTTTGAAAATCAGAGAGATGAGCAATGCAGAAGATTTTAGTCTAATTTTAACCATCTTTTGTTCATAACCAGCTGAGTTTTAAAAGACAATGGATGTTGATATTTCTCAAGAAAAGGAGTTTAATTGAATAGCTGGTTTCAAATGGCTGTTTTTACATTACAACTTGGGCATTTAAAAAATCTGCCAGCAGCAAAGCAAGAGCAGCTTGGTACAAATACAATGTCGTATTTTTTGTTTGTTTATTTTAATTTAGTATAATATTCCTCATAAAGCCTTCACCACATGTGTATCTGGCATATGGACTAGAGGATTTATCTGTGCTACAGGCCAAAAGAAAAAGAGGAGGAAGACTGCTGTGAAGCTTAGTACGGACAGAAATAATGAAAGTGAAGTTGTGAACCAAAGTTAAAATGCAAGATAGAGATTATAGCATCAGATATTTTTAAGTTTTATGGGCTTCGGAGGCCCTCAGGTTCTGAGGAGTGTTGCTTAAACTCTCAAATATGTCCTGGGTTTTCTCATAGAGTTGAATATAAATATATAAAGCATCTAACACAACGCTAGACACACAGCATTTAAAAAATCTTGTGTTATCGCTCCCTCATTTTTTTGTTCTTACTCATGATTCACAACAGTGACTCTCTAAAGGTATTCTTCAGAAATTTGTTAAAATTACCAATGCCTGCCCTATTTGCAGGCCAACTGAAGCCGAATCTATCTTGGTGGAGTCTAGGAACCTGCAATTTTAGAGCTTTTCATGTGATTCTATTTCTATTCTATCCAGTCACTATTTCTACAAAGCATCTGGAAAAGTGTTTAACATTTGATATGATTTGAGCCTGAATATCTATCGAATGAACCTGGGAATCTGAGCATATCAGAATATTTAGCCTAGGATAGAGTTCAGGAAGAATGACTATAGTCATTTGAGTAGAGGATGCTTCAATGATTCACCACCAGCTATTTTGAGTTGATCTGAGAATGGGGTTTCTTAGGGAGAGTGTAGGCTTTTTTTATTTATCTATTTCTTCTCCTTCCAGCCCTCCAACCTATAATTTTCCTAAACCAATTTGTGATATTCATATCACAAATGATTTTTGGTTGTCAGATTAAATATTTTCTTTTCAATCTTTCAGAATCACTTGGCATAGTCCATCACTTTACTTTTTGCAAGGATTTCTCTGCTTTTGTTTCTGGTGAAACCAGACTCCCCTAGATTTCTTCCTACTTCACTGGCTATTTATTTTGAGTCACTTTTGCTGGAATGTTCTTTTCCTGACCACCCAAATATTGATGTCCTAGGGATCAGAGTGCTCTCTGATGGCTTCTCTTTCTTATTTTAATTCACTTCTTAGTGAATCTCATCCAGCTACATGACCTTAAATACCATATCCATTCTGATGACTCTCAAATTGATATTTTTAGCCATGTCATTTCACTCACATTTCAAAGTCACTGTTATCTATCTCCTCTTGAATGTCTCATAGGTAACTCACACCTAATATGTCCAAAACCAAAAATCATGGTCTCCTCTTACAAATTTGTTTCTTCTAGTGTTTATTGATTAGTAATTGCCCTGACCAATGTTTTCAGATGTAAAAAACTGGGAACCATCCTGGACTCCTTTCTTTCACAGTCCATATGCAAAATACCGTCAAACCCTGTCATAGTTATTTCAAAATTACCTCCAGAATTGGACTACTTTTTATTACCTCCATCTTGGACCAATCCTCCATCATACCTCATGTGAACTAATATCATAGCCTCTTAGTGAATCTTTTATTGCTCATTATTATCCTGCATCTAGTGATCATTTTAAAATGTAAATTCATTCAGGCCCTCCTCCTCACACAGAGTTGCTTAAGCCTCCAGTGGTTTCCCAATCATTTAGAATAGCATTTCCAATGCTTCTCATAGAATAGAAGGTCCTGTATTACACACTACGTGTAGCTTTCTCTTTGATTTCATCTGCGAACGCACTCCCCGTGGTTATGGAACTCTGGGTGCTCTATTCCCTGCCATCCCATGATCTTTCTAAAACATTTACTCCCACTTTGGTATCCACCATTCTCATTGCCTAGAACACTCTTTCTTATCCACCATTCTCATTGCCTAGAACACTCTTCCCACATGTATCTACATGATTGCTCCTTGACTTCTTTTATATCTCTGCCCAGAAGTCACTTTCTCAAAGAGGCCGTCCTTGATTCCCATATCATGTTCTATCTCCTTATCCTGCTTAAAGCATCTTGATAGCACTTATCTAGATGGTGTTTTGTTATGTAAGTATGCTTATTTATTTATTTTGCTTTTGCTTTTGACCTACTCAATAGAATGTAGGATCCGTAAAATCAGAGAATTTGTCTTCTTGTTCCTCATCTTATGTCCAACATTGAGAACAGTTCTTGGCATATGGTAGGCATTTAATAACTATTTTATTTGTTGAAAGACTCTATGTCAGAATGACATCTATTTTATGATTCCTTCATGGTTGAAATAATCCATTTATTAGGATTTTATGCTGTTTGCTCTGATCCTCTAGCTTGAGAGATACCACATTGCTATCTCATAGCACGATCTCCCCAGTGCTGTTTGGAGCAGGCAGCTTTGACAACATGTGCTGACATTTCTCAAGTTTATTAAACTTTCAATTTAATTTTTTCCCATTGCTTGGCTTCCTTTATATTTGCTTTCCATTCTTATTTTTAAAGTTATTGAACTTATAGTTTATATTTATGGATTTTAGAAATGTCTTTAATGAAGAAATATCATTTACATTTCTGTGTGTGTGTGTGTGTGTGTGTTTACCTGTAGCTCCTGTGGCTAATGCCACAGATGGCCATGCCCAAGAGTTTGAGATAGAATGTAATAGTTCATTTTGTAGGAAATTATTTACAAGGATGCATTATTGCTCAATTTATCTATTAGAGAGGTCACAACTTTATTGGCTTAAAAAATGTAATTTTCTATTTCTAAAGATTTTAAATTCAGGGTACATTTAAGTTTGTAACAAAACCAAGGCTTTATGAGACATTTTTCTGTTCCTTATTCTGCTGATGGGTATAGACTGTCAAACGTTGTAATTTAAAGTGATATTTATTTTTAGTAATAGAAGCTCATGCTGAGAATATTCAAATGCCTTCCTCTGAATATAATTAACATGGCAAGTTAGATTTAAAATAACAATAATAAAATAGAAGTTTATGAAACCAAAGAATCAAAAAACTCTCCAATATGGTCTGAATTAGCATTTTTCAATGGTCAAGTCTCTTGCAATACAAACAATATTATTGTAGCTGTTCATATTTTAAGATTATTATACAAAGGAGGGTTAGAGTAATCATGTTTTACTCCTCTGTCTAATAACACACAGACCCTTCCTTGGCTGCAGTGAAAGGATTTTCCCGATAGA
The DNA here is from genome assembly GCF_054177405.1 of Leptonychotes weddellii. Lineage (NCBI taxonomy): Eukaryota > Metazoa > Chordata > Mammalia > Carnivora > Phocidae > Leptonychotes > Leptonychotes weddellii. The sequence goes on along the minus strand of NC_138369.1, from coordinate 101,504,325 downwards.
ATCTTATATTAGCAGAGCTGTGACAAAAATCAAGCCAACGAGTTGGTTTCACGTCAATTCTGTTTTCTTTCATGAGATTAGAGGAATAAAAGATGAGAGGTCAATTTTCTTTCCAACCCTTCCCTCAGAAATCCATTCCCTGGAATGCCTCATGCCACAGTTAATATTCCAATGCCATCATTCTTTCAGTGGAAAGCAAACTTAGCCGTCAAAACTTCTGGTTCTCACCCCACCCCCCTTCATCTATGGTCATGTCCTAATTCCTGCATGCTACTGTCCAACACATAGTTTAGTTCAGATAACTGCTGTACCATGAAACTCCTTCAAAGTGTAATAAATAATGGAGAACTATTGGGATTAATAATTATTTTACCTATTTTTAAAGAGTGAAACCAGTTTAATGAACATATTAAAAAAAGAAAGAATATAGAATCTTTTTGACACCATTTCTATTTCTGATATATAAGCCTAGTGTCTAAATTCTAATTTTACTGACCCAGCAAATTGACACCTCAAGTCTATTTTTAATAATCACCTTTGTTTCTTTAGGTCTCTGGAAATTCATAGAATGGTTTAGAGATGCAAGTGACTCAGAGATCACTTTCTTAAACTTATCTGTTTTACAGATGCTGGCATGGTGGTATTATGTTTAACCATTCATGCATGAATGTAGTCTCAGACTTCAAGGTAGAATTCAGGCTGATAAATGGTCATCCTGCTAGAAAAAGGAACTTCCTATATTCCAGGACAGTTTATTCCATCAATGAGCAGCCTTATTTATCAAAAAAGCCTATGGTAAACTCAACTATGTCTTTAGTTTCAACTTATTTATCCTACTCTTATCCAGAGGGACAGAATATTTTCTATTACCATTCCTACTTGCAGGATGATCCTTGAACATTTATAGGCTTTTCTTAGGTCTCTTCTCATTCTTCTCTTCTCCGAAGTACACACATCCAGGCTTTCAAGTACTTTTCATAAAACAATCTTACATCATTTAGGTCCCACCATTTTTTCATATCTTCCCAAACCAAAGCACCTAAGTGTGAACACAGGACTCTGAATTGCAATTAATAAACATCAAGTCTTAATCTGAGTCAAAGTATTTGGATATGTGATGCTTAGTCTTTCTTATTTTCAACATTAATGATATCCGTTGTGATTTTCCATCCTCTTTTCTTTTCTTTCCCTTCCTCCCTCCTTCCTTCCCTGTTCCTGCCCCATCCCCCCATCAGATTATAGATTGTGGAATTCTGACTTCTGTAAAGAACTGTGAAGAGTGTAAGATTTTGCCGTACTCACAACTAACGCATTAGCCTGCCACAATCAGAAACAAAGGACATTGTGACTCAGAGCAAAGCACGGTAGCCAGTGTACCAACATTTGTGCTGGTTTTCAGTGTCCTCGCTCCCATAGAGAATGGGGAGATGCTTGTATGCACAGTAGGTTCCTGTACCAAAGACAAACCCTGAGCTTCGGGAATCTGAATCCTTTATAATGGGCAATAAAACCATCTGTTCTTTGCATTGCAGGAGGACATTATCTTTATTATAGTGGGCAATGGAAAACAAACAAACAAACAAACAAAAAACAACTGCCCTTCGCTCTGGAGAAAGGCATTTCTGCCTATTTTCCAAGGCTCTTCACTATGCAAACATCTTTGAAGAAATAGTCTGAAATGAAGGCAGGCAGCACTTCTGCTTATAATAAATATTAGAAGATGCCAATACTACTTTAAAATATATTGGTATTATTACTTCTATAGGTTGCTCTTTTGATTAAATTTGGAAATTTTTCAGCCATATTTCTTCAAATATATTTCTTCTATCCCATTTCCTCACTTTTCTCTTTTTGAGATTGAAATTATATGTGTGTTAGACTGCCCACTGATCATTAAAGCTCTTTGACTTCTTTTTTTCCTCTCTGTGCTTCAGCTTTGATGATTTTAATTAACCTGACTTTCAGTTTACTAACTCTTTCTTATAGGATGTCCAATGTGTTTTTCTTAAGTTAATTAACTATTATTATTATTATTATTATTTGAGAGGGAGAGAGAGAATCCTAAGCAGGCTTCCCATCGAGTGTAGACCCCAACATGGGACTTGATCTCACAACCCTGAGATCACAACCTGAGCCGAGATCAAGAGTGGGACACTCAACCGACTGAACACCCAGGTGCCCTGGGATGTCCAGTATGCTTTTATTCTCATCTAGTGAATTTTTTTCCAGGTATTTTATTTTTCAGTTCTAATATTTCCATTTGATTACCTTTTACACTTTTCTAATTTTGTATGAAATTCCCCCTTTTTCCTTCCATTATTTCCTACTTTTTCCTATAGACTATTAGACTTATTTTACAGTTTGTGTCAACACTTGTTCAATTTGTGGGTCTGTTTTCTTAGACTGACCTTTTCTTTTGACTCCTGATTTTCTCTTTATTCTTATCTCTATTAATTTTTAATTGTATGCTAGATGATATCTTTTAATATGATACTCTAGATTTTGTAGTCTACCTCTGAAGAGTGTTGAGTTTTGTGGGACTGGGCAGTGAAATAACCAGAAGATTATCTTGAATTTGTGGATACTTGGTTTTATACTTTCTATTGTGACTCTATTTAGATTTTGTGCTTACTCCTAAAGGATAATAATATCTTAGTCATAAGGTATAGTCCTCCTGGAAAAGCAATGGAAAGTTCTACTTATTAGATAAATTTCTCTATATTGTCAAGACTCAACTCTGGACTGCATTGGGTGGCAACTGACATCTCTGCTCAGGTTTTTAGGTTCTCCGGTTGTGGTTTTCTCCTTTTGCTCCTTGGAAACTTGTCTGAAGTTCCAGGGTCAAAGAACTAAGGGAATTTATATGAATACTTTTTGGCATATCTATTTGGCTCTCTGATATCCAAATGTGTCTTTCATTTTCCAGGTTTTCTTAGTGTCCCATATTTCTCAGGCCTATTAGACTGTAACTTTCTGTTTGTGATCTGCCCAATAGGAACTGAGAAATGCCCTCAGGAAAAAGCCGTACAAATGAAGATCTCACCTGGTCTAACCCTTTTAGTTCGAGAGCCAAATTCTCTCTTTTGTCTGCCTGCCTTTGGTTACTCATCAATACTTTTTTTTTTTTTTAAAGATTTTATTTATTTATTTGACAGAGACAGAGACAGCAAGAGCAGGAACACAAGCAGGGGGAGTGGGAGAGGGAGAAGCAGGCTTCCCGCTGAGCCGGGAGCCCGATGTGGGACTCCATCCCAGGACCCTGGGATCATGACCTGAGCCGAAGGCAGTCGCTTAACCAACTGAGCCACCCAGGCGCCCCTCATCAATACTTTTAAATAGGATTTTTAAATATTTCTCTAAGAGTTGGTAATGTTTTCTGCAGGAAGGTTAATTTGTTACAGGTTACTCTGCCATTACTCGAACCAGCTTTGTAATTTTCAGCTGTGTGATGTGGGAAAGTTTATATTTTTAAATGTGTTTTTTTTCTCATCTTTAAATTAGGGTTGTTAAGAATATATACTACCTAAACATGTTATGACAATCAATTGTGAACGTTAATGTAAAGCATTGAAAAGGAGCCACTCTGGCTCCCCTTATATTTTTTTTTAGAGATAAATAAAAGAATTACCACACATTAGCTATTATACTATTTTTCTCTGAAAAATAGTAAAAGTTATGCATATTAAATTTGCATCTGTTGAGAAGATATTCACGATCAATCTGCTATAATTTGAGATGAAAAACATGAAATACCCATGAAAAATATTCCATATACCCTTTGGCTCTATCTCAGTGAAATTTCCATTAAAAAACAATTAAGTAAATAATAACTAAATAAAAATCATTTTGTTAGCACTTGATACCAGTCTTATATACATACATACACATCGAAACACATAGACACAAAAACTCACAATTAACATTTATTGTTGTGTTTTGAAAGTCTCTGAACCTGGAACTGTAGAAAACACTAACTGGGTATGAATAAACTGCTCCATCTGGTCTTATTATAAAAAAGAGTTTCTCCTTTTTTAGCTTATTTTCTCAATACCCTCCATCTCTTCTCCAGCCACGTTCAGTTCGACTAAGAGGTTCATGGTCAATATAACCAGAACTGAGTCAGACACTGAAATGATGTGTCCTCAAGCCCAAGAATGCCAGGGAAACCATCAAAAACTAGAAGAGGCAAGGAAACGAATCTCCCCTGGAGTCCCTGGAGTGAGTGTGACCCTGCCAACACCTTAATTTCAAACTTGCAGCCTCCAGAACGCAGAAAATACACTTTTGTTGTTTTAAGCCACCAAGTTTGTGGTAATTTGTTAAGACAGCCTCAGAAAACAAATCCACACCTCCATTAACACGTTGGTTTCTGAAATCTAAGAGATACACCCTCTTTACCAGTTCATAAGTCTAAGTATATAATATACTTTTATTAAAATGTATAGTTTCTTTATTTAAAACATTGCTTTTCTATAGTGATAATATAGTTATTTGTAATTCATCTCATAACATAGAGCATTTAAAACAACTTCATTTCTGGTAAAACATATACTGCACATCACGACTGATAATATCTTCCCTGCACTGCTGCGTTATTTATTACTCGTTTTGAAATTGTATAAATGCCAATGTAGCACCATTTGTATCATTTATACTATGTCATAGTGAGAAAAAGTTCTCAATATTGGTTTTTCTTTAATTTGTCATGATCTGCTGTGAGGATCAACCAGTTATTAATATAAATCTTTAACAGATAAGAAATGTTAATGCAATGGACTTTTCTTAAGAAATATTTAAATATTTTATGCAACCATTATTAGGCTTGAGAATTCCCTTTTCTGATTTCCAGGCTTCAGAAAAGGAAAGAACAAACTGAAATAATGTGTATTTATTCATTATTATTGAAAGCAGACTTAAGTTGCGGAATAATATTTTGCTGAACGTGGGTAGTTTTTTACCTGCCAGGTTTTTTATTTGTTTTTTAGTCACCTTACCTTTACAATGTTTTACACAATGTGACAACCCTTAAATTCCAAAATCTTTTCTAAACATACATCTTTTAACAACCTCTTGAATATCTTCCTAGCTATAATCTCACTTGATCCAAACATGGAACTATAAATGATAGGTAAATCTGACTATATAGGGAGTTAGAGATTCCTGAATTTCAAACACTGATATATTCATTATATTTCTGAAGGGTGCACAATTTATAGTTTTTCCCAATCATTTAAACCACTATCACCTATCATATAATATAGAGTATTTTTAAAATTTATAGAAGTCAGGGTTTTTTAAATATAAATTACATTATTTTCCTGCTCAGAAAAATGTAAGAAATATTATATATCAAGTTACTAATTAATATCTATTTTAAGAATATTTATAGTAATAAGCTCATACATTATAAAAATGTGCTAGTCAGTTAAATTTAAGGGCAGTAGCTGAAATTCAACTAAGTCTCATGAGTTTGTTTCATAAGCAATGTGATAATTGTATCCTTATTGATTTATTTTTTTGTTACCTTGCTAATGTTACATCAGATAATTCAAAAATGCTAACAAAATATTATAAAGTAATTGTGCTTTGTTGGAAAACTAGAATATTTAAATTTGTAGTTTCTTATACAAAATCAAAAAGTCTAAACTATAAACACTTCACAAAACAAATTTTTGCAGGTAATATATATTTTGTTTGTATCTGGAGGTGTTCTTCCTGAAGCACTTGCCAAGATGGATTTCTAACTCATGTTAAAAATCTGCAGACCCCTAACTTCTTCCACTAGAGAATTTATCATTTTGTACTGATACATACATATTAGTTCACACTACACAACCTAACTAAATGCTATTTTGATACTTAAACACTTATATGAGACTTATAGTATGCAGGGTTGTGTTCTAAGGCCTTTTACTATTTCAATCCACTGAATCTCCCTCACAATTCTATCAGGCGGACACTTTATCATTCACAATTTTATACATAAGGCACAGAGTTTAAGAAATGCATCCAGATGTGGAATTAAAAACTCAGGAAATCTTGCTTCAGAAAATGTGCTGACTAATCTTCTACCTTACTTCTCTACAAAAATAAAACCATTAACAAAAAACACCAAAGGAAAACATAACAGATTGATTTAAAATTAAAAAAAAATGTCAAAAATACTATCTTGAGAAGAATATAATGCAACAATTCTCACTGACCTTCCTTATATATAAACATCATTACTTCTGAAAATGTCTTCTCTGGGGATGCTTTCCTGTTACTATGCTTTCCTTTGGACCATTCTTCTGACATTTCCTCCACCACCAGTTTCTATAAGTCTAAATCTTATCTTAGCCCATGACACTAATTTTGCTGGTAAGAAATCTGTTTCCTTTCAGATCTTTAGGAGAAGGGATTCTAATTCTACATATTATATCACTATCATTTGGAATCGAAATTATATACCATGAACAATTTCCTGATTTCTTCACCAAAATGCTATCTGCCTCTCTTAAGACAGTTCTGTATTTTTTGCATCTTCTCTTCTCCAACCCCTGCTTAGGTACAGTCATTAGCTCCTGTGTTGGTTTATTCAGCCTTATCCCTCTAGCAGCCCAAACAACTAAAGCACATTTAAGTGAATGTGTTTGAAATACAGTGTATCAAACTCTCAGAGAATACACCTATAGTACTGAATCAGTTGGGCAGCATTTCAGTGCCAATTTGGAAGAATGCCATTTATACAATTGGTCAAAATAATTTAAAAAATTAAGAACTGGTAAGACTGAGGAGTGCTACTCACTCCACTTATATAGCCTAACTATGAATATGTCCTTTGTCTAAAACACGTCTGCTGCATTAGGATTCAAAATAAGATGCAACGCTACAGATGGTCTGGAATTCCATTTTCTAGGGGAAAGGGAAAAATCTTAGTAGCCAGTAAAATTACCAACATGTATGTATTATTGTTAATTTTTTGCATACTATGTAAAATCTATGACGCGGTTTTTCAGATTGTGTAAATATAAACTATAGGAGATATTTTAAAAGGACATTTATCACCAGCTTAAAGTATTTTTCAGAGTACATTAATATAATTAATTTGGGATTATTTACTATTATTTCTTCATGTAGTTCAGTGAAAACAACACATATTTTTAAAAATATTAATAAACAACAAAATCTTTTTAAAAAATGTGTTTTGAAAGTTGTGTGCACTTTGGAAATAAACCTGGAGAGAATCTTGACAAATCGTAGGGAGTCTATTAAAAAAGAAAAGTGGAACGATAATAGAGGGTTTAGCCAAACTGACAGGCTGACGATTTGACTTTTAAATTTTCTTACTCACAGAAAACCCAATTGAAACTTTCCTGGGGTGATGTGGTCCAAAGTGATGGTGTAGGAAAATCCTGACCTCACCTCCTCCCACAGACACACCAAATATACAGTTACATATGGAATTACTCCCTCAGGAAAAGACCTGAAAACTAGCTGGGCATCTCCTCCACAACAAAGAATAAAAGGACCACATCAAGATGGGGAGGGAAGGCAGAGATGCTCTCTGGCAATCTCCCAATCTCCAGAAAAATCCCACCCTTGTGTGGAAATCCACAGTGGGCAGGGATCTCATAAAACAGAAGCTTCTCCCCAAGAAGTGAGGATTCATGCCCCGTATCAGGCACCTCAACCCTTGGTACCTGCAACAAAAAGACAAGCCCCCAAAATATCGAGTTTTGAAAAACAACAGGGCTTATATCCAGGGGATTCAAGGGTGTATAGGGAACTGAAATTGTATTCATATGCATACTCACTCAATCTGGGGCCTAGAGGGTATTGTGGTAAATGAGAAGTCAGACACAGAAAGACAAATACCATATGATTTCACTTGTATGTGGAATCTAAATAAAAAAAAAAATGAAGAAACAAAACAAAACTCATAGAGGACAGAAGGTGGTTGCTAGAAAGGAGTAGGGCTGTGGAATGGGTGAAACAGGTGAAGGGGGAAAGAAATACCAACTTCCAACTATAAAATTAATAAGCCATTAGGATGTAATGTACAACATGGTGACTGTAGTCAATAATATTGTAGTGATACTTGAAAGTACCAGAGAGTGAATCCTAATAGTTCTCATCACAAGAAAAAATTTTTGTAACTTTGTGTAGTAACAGATGTTAACTAGATTATTGTACGTAATTATTTCAAAATGTACACACATATTAAATTATTATGTTGTACACATGAAACTAATATAATGTCAATTATACCACAATAAAAAATAAATCAATAAAAGTGCAAGCCAAAGCAAACAACAAAACTCTCACACCTTTCACAAAAATGATTTTCATTTACTTTAAATCAATGAAAACTACATGTAACCCCAGTTTAGAGTTGGTCTTCCAATGCAGAAACTTTCTCCCCCAGAGTATCACATTCATATATTCCTTTGCCTCCTAATTAAGTTGCACAGAGTAGCTGTTAGCTGTTGTGGCCCCCAGACTTCGTATCTGCCCATATTGCAGATCTGTAATAAAACTTTACAACTATATAGATGGAAAAAATGCATGGGTGATGATCAGCAATCTCAAAATATTTAGTAAGTCATTTAAATTGCTTAAAATATGATTCGCAGCTTTTTTTTTTTTTCCCTGAATTTGCAGCTTAGCACTATGAGAATGTTTCCATTTGGTCATCCACTGGGCTAAAGCACAGATAATTTGTACAAATTCCAAAGATGATAATTAAGGTTATTACAGTGATAACCCCCAGCATATTTGTAGACTTCCTAGGCAGCACTAATAACCAGCTCATCATCTCTTAATCAAAATGGTAGCCACTTTGTTTTCTAAAAATAAAATTGGATCCCATTTTATTGTCAGTGGAATGATATTTTTACTATAGTAAACATTTTATTTTAGTTTTCATTTGACATTAGAACATTTTTGTCTTATGTGATCCATATTATCAAACTAAATGTAAAATAATATCACAATGCTTATAGTAACAAGTAAAATATCATAATATATTTATAAGGAGGCAGCTGGCATTTTAAATATAATCATGACTTATAATTTTATGTGTTCTTCATAAACAGAAAAAGTACAAACATGACTCTCTTATTACAAATTTTAAATAAGTGAAAGGACCTATAAAACAATGTAATTGAATCCATGTAATATCCACAATTCCATTGTGCTTATAATTTTTCTTTCACAATATTATCATTTCTTTTTTTTTAAATTTTATTATGTTATGTTAGTCACCATACAATACATCATTAGTTTTTGATGTGGTGATCCACGATCCATTGTTTCCGTATAACACCCAGTGCTCCATGCAGTACGTGCCCTCCTTAATACCTATCACCAGGCTAACCAATCCCTCCTCCCCTATCATTTCTAAGTTGACAAATTAGATTTCTAAAACTTTAAGAGCTATCTGAAGACCAGTAGATGCTTAAGCACATTCACAGGTGAGGGAGAGACTGCTGGACCAAGATTCCTAAGCCTAAGGCTTTCTGAGGGTGTATAAGATAGAACAGATTAGGGGTATTCTCTGAACTACAAAGTAGAGTTTGATTTTTAAAAAATAGAGGATTTTACAAATGATAAATGTTTTGCTTGCTTGACAAAATTTCTTGAAGATTGGAGCAGTTTCATATTGTGCTTCATCAAATCCTCTCATTCCCATTCAAACCAAATGTGCAATTGCAATCATTCCTCATTTTCTCTTTGACAATTGAAGGGGTAAAAGTTTGAAATACTCTATTTCAGAAAACTAACCATCATTAGAATTACTCTTATTAGCATTTTCATTTTAAGCCCACACTATTATTTTTTGTTTCATTTTTATATTCAAAATATTTGAATAGAAAATATTGAAACGGTAAGGAAAGTGGCAATTTAGGGCAAGTAATAATATTCTTTCAATTTAATATCCTATAGTTCTCAGAATTATTTGAAATGGGGTTACTGCAGCTCAGCTTTCTTCCACTATATGACTTCAATTGTTACATTAATTTTCTGCTTGTTTCTTTAACTACAAAATAAAGGAGTTGAGTTAAATGTTATAATGCAATAGTTTATATTTGCAATGTGGTATATAATATGTTTTTGATACTTTATATTATAACTAATCATTAATATAAACAAGAAGTATCAGGCTGCATGGCCCATACCAAGAATCTGAACAAAAGAGATGTATTGGTTTCTCTCTCTCTCTCTCTTCTCCTATATGGGCAGAAGTAATAGACTGAGGTGGCAGAGCTGCAGGATAGAAGGAGCCCCAATATGTGTGTGGGGGGGACATACACATGTGTATACAGGTATACACACACATAAACACATACATACAACATACAGTACATATATGGTAACAGGTACTGACATATGAACCCCATTACAGTGGTTCACATATGCTAAAATGAGATGAATTTAGCCATGTGAGTATTTGGGGGACTAGAGCTTCAGGACAAGACTCTGAGTGAGGAATTATCTTGGCTTTTATATGAAACAAAAAGAAGTCAGAGTAACTGGAACAGGGTGATTAAGTTTGGGGATGGGGAGGAGAAGGTAGAGATGTTGGGAAAGGCTAGATGAGACAGGAGTAAATAAACCATGTAGTAAGGGAGATCTGTTTGCTTCCACTGAAACAAGCAAACATATGTATATATATATATATATATATAAATACCTTTTTTGGAAAATTTTAAGAAGGGAAGTGGTGAAATAAAAATTGTCTTACTAAGATTCACTATGGCTCCTGGGGATCAGGAGAGGCAAGAGCGAAAGCAGATTGATAATCACAAAGCTATTGTAAAAGTCCAGGGTGAGAACATGGCTTCCTTTTTTTTTTTTTTTTTAAAGGGTTGCTGGAGTGGTGGCGGGTGGGAGGGATGGGGTGGCTGGGTGATAGACATTGGGGAGGGTATGTGCTATGGTGAGCGCTGTGAATTGTGTAAGACCATGGCTTCTTTTGAAGATGGTGACACTTGAATTTGAGAAATGTAGGCAGTGATTAATGTGCACTGAATAAAGAGGAAGGAAATCTCTATAACATTGAAACACCGGTAATTATATTTCTGATAGCAAAATGTTGTACTTCTAGCTAGGTTTCTTATAATTTTTTTTTCCTGAATCCGATTATCCTCACAGTCAGAGATGGAACTGAAAGATCATTATCCTACTGTTAAAATTTTGTTCCATAAATGAACTCCACAACAGATAGTGTATCAAATACATTAACACTATCATTGTATATCCTGTAATTTTGTTTTGATAGACAGAAGTACTCAAACTTTTAGTTCTTAGGATCTTTCTTATATTATTTTTTTTAAGATTTTATTTATTTATTCATGAGAGACAGACAGAGAGAGAGAGAGAGAGAAGCAGGCGCCCAAGGAGCAGGGAGCCCAATGTGGGACTTGATCCCAGGACCCTGGGATCATGACCTGAGCCAAAGGCAGACGCTCAACCATCTGAGCCACCCAGGCTCCCTTTCTTATATTATTAAAAAATACTGACAACCCCAGAAAGATTTTTCTTTTTTATGTGTACTATATCTGTGTTTAACATGTTAGAAATTAAAATGGGGAATTTAAAAATATTTATTAATTTATTTCAAAATAAAAACAAACTCATTATATGTTATTCCCAAACCAAAATAATTAGAGAAGAGTCACACTGCTTTACATTTTTGCAAATCTCTTAAAGAGTAGACTACTATAAGATAACTGAATTCTTATATTTATTTTGTATTCAGGCAGTTGTGGTATGTGGTTTTGGTTGAAGTACATGAAGAAAATCCAGCCTCAGAAGAAACATGGGGATGTACATATTTGATACCACACCAAATTTTGACGGAGAGTAGTTTCTTTAAGATTACTTGTATATGGATGAGCACTGGGTCTTATATGCAACCAATAAATTATTGAACTCTACATCTAAAACTAATGATGTATTATATGTTGGCAAATTGAATTTAAATAAAAAAAGATTACTTGCATATGGAATCTGAAACAATATCAATTAACTTTTGTACTTTCTTATATTATAATACATCGATCTATCTTTCCCTTTGCATGTCTATCCATTTGTGATGTTACAACATTAAAGTCATTAGGGAAATATTGGTTCATTGAGGTATGAAGAAATACCAAATACTGATATGTGTTTTTATGTAATACCAAATAATACATTTGTTAATATTACCACCAGTTTTATCAACAAAGACTTCATTGGCAAGCTTCATTGGTAAAGTTTTCAGTAATAATTTTTTTCAAAATTCTTTTTTTTAAATTTAAATTCAAGTTAGTTAATATATAGTGTAGTATTGGTTTCAGGAATAGAATTTAGTGATTCATCACTTACATATAACACCCAGTGCTCATCACAACAAGTGCCCTCCTTAATGCCATTCACTCATTTAGCCCATGCTCCCACTCACCTCTCCTCCAGCAACCCTCAGTTTGTTCTCTATATTTAAGAGTGTCTTATAGTTTACCTCCCTCCCTGTTTTTATCTTATTGCATTTTTCCTTTCCTTTCCCTATGTTCATCTGTTTTCTTAAATTCCACATAAGAGTGAAATCATATGGTATTTGTCTTTCTCTGACTTTCACTTAGCATTATACCCTCTAGTTCCATCCACGTCATTGCAAATGGCAAAATCTCATTCTTTTTGATGGCTGAATAATATTCCATTGTGTATGTGTGTGGGCATATATATACATGTATAGGATATATATATATATATACACACACACACACCACTTCTTCTTTATCCATTCGTCAGTCAATGGACATTTAGGCTCTTTCCATAATTTGGCTATTCTAGATAGTGCTGCTCTAAACATTGGGGTGCATATGCCCTTTCAAATGAGCATTTTGTATCCTTTAGGTAAATATTTAGCAGTGCAATTGTGGGGTCATAGGTAGTTCTATTTTAACTTTTTTGAGGAACCTCCATACTGTTTTCCAGAGTGGCTTTTTTTTCCAGTGTGCATTTCCACCAAAAGTGGAAGAGTTCCCCTTTGTCCACATTGTCGCCAACAACTGTTGTTCCCTGAGTTGTTAATTTTAGCCATTCTGACAAGGGTGAGGTGGTGTCTAATTGTGGTTTTGATTTATATTTCCCAGATGATGAGTGATGTTGGGCATTTTTTCATGTATCCGTTAGCCATTTGTATGTCTTCAACATTCTAATATTTGGTGAAAAGAAAATTTTGTCATTCACAACAAATATTATCATTTGTTTTTCTGGAAGAGACAATTCCATTTCTTTACTTCTTAAGACAATGTCTATAAAATAGGCAAGTCTGAATAACTATAGTTTATCTGGCAGAAGTTCTTTCTAATGAAATTGTTTCCATAAAAGAAAAAAACCAAAAACTTAATTCAGCTTGCAACTGAAACAATAGCCCCCACCATCACACAGTTGTTTTTTGTCTTTTTTTTTTAAGATTTTATTTATTTATTTGACACAGAGAGAGACTGTGAGAGAGGGAGCACAAGCAGGGGGAGTGGGAGAGGGAGAAGCAGATCTCCTGCCGAGCAAGGAGCCCAATGCGGGGCTCGATCCCAGGACCCTGGGATCATGACCTGAGCCGAAGGCAGCCACTTAACGACTGAGCCACTCAGGCATTTTTCTAAGCAACAACCATTATACCTAGATAGGCTGCAGAAGTATTTTACAAATAATTTTCATTTGCTTGCATAGAAAATTGAAAAACATGTACCCTAAGATCAAAATTCAATCAAATCAATAATTTGTACTGCATCATCAAGGACATTGTTAAGTGAAGCCTTTATTCTTTTACCGTAAATTCGTGGTGGTAAAAATATAATGAATACTGGGACGCCTGGGTGGCTCAGTTGGTTAAGTGTCTGCCTTTGGCTCAGGTCATGATCCCAAGGTCCTGGGATCGAGTCCCACATCGAGCTCCTTGCTCAGTGGAGAGCCTGCTTCTCCCTCTGCCTGCTGCTCCCCCTGCTTGTGCTCTCTCTGACAAATAAATAAAATCTTAAAAAAAAAAATGTAATGAATACTAGTGCAGTTTAGCACCACTACTTCAATTCATGCCAAGGGGCCATGATTTTTATTCAAAATTGCATTTGCGACATCAGTGCAGATTTCACTCCAGAAAAATATTTTTGTGCTTTTACAAAAAATATTTTCTATTTTTGTTGACCTCCTAAAGGGTCTTAGGGACACCAGAAGTCCATTGAAGGCACTTTGAAGACCACTGTAATAACATAATTAAATTATGTTATGCATTTAAATGTAAATAATTTTGTGCCTCTGTTTGGAATTTATTAAGTTTTCCTTATTATATTTAAGAATCAAAGAGTTCCAGATTACTTTCAACTTCTGAGAAGCTTTCATCAGATGGATTTGAGAATAAAGTACATCCAGGTACAAACTACTAGGGCTGACTGAGATGAGTGCATAAATATTTACATTTAGTCAACTTTTCAGTCTTTAGATATTTCTTTAAGACCACAAACTACTCAGCCAGCCATCCTTTACTTTATGCCTTTACTTTAACACCTTAATAGGAGGAGAAATATGAAAAGACATAGTTAACTAATAAAATCTTTTTCTCAAGCTGTGGAAGTAATTTCTTACCTCCCTTGTCATTTTCTGATTCCAAAATCACAATCTATTATACATTTCCATGACTGAGATGACAAATTTAAGAATGTTATGGACTGAATTGTGCCCCCCCTTCCAAATTCATATGCTGATGCCCTAGCCTTTAGTACCTCAGAATGTGACTAGGATCTTTAAAAAGGGAAATTAAGTTAAAATGAGGCCTTTGGGATTGGTCCCTAATTCAGTATAGCTGGTGTGCTTCTAAGAGGAAGAGATTAGAATACAGACACACACAGAAGGAAGGACCACATGAGAACATTGGAAGATGGACATCTACAAACCAAAATGGGAGGCCTGATAAGAAACCAACTTTATAACTCCTCAATCCCAGATTTCTAGCCTCCAGAACTGTGAAAAAAAACAAATCCGTTAAACTCAAATTTTAAGTAATTACAAGAGCAAAGAAATATAGTCTAGTTCTTTGCCCAGAAAGGAGAAAACTGAATATGGAGAATCTACTCATTCTCTGTTCCAGTTCTTGATAGTTGTTAATGGTCTCAAACTACATTTTACACACGTCAACTCAGTTAATCCTCAAAACACACCTATAAGCACTATTATTATTCCATTTTATTAAAAAGGAATATGAGACTCAGAAAGATTATATAATTGCTCAAATCACAAGCTGAGGCTTGAAAATATTTTTTCTAATGTCATAGCCATGATCTTTACACATTAAAATTCTGAAAGATGACAACATAAATGATAATCAAAGATAAGCAACAAAGTGATATTAGTTATTCATGGGATTTTCATTTCCCTAAAATTTTTCTTTCAGTTTTAACATTTCCTTCCAAAAAATTTAGAAGTCAGAGAAAATTAGAAATAACAGGACAATGAATATTTACTTTTATAGCAGATATAAATTTACCAAGTATTAATATTTTACTATATCTACTCTATGGTTCCTTTTCTCTTTTTCTCTCCCTGAAAATTATAACTAATTTCCAAATATTTATCAGAGTTTCTATATCATCACTTTAAATCTAAAAACTTAGAACATATCTCCTAGCAATAAATAATCTAAAACCCACAATACACACATTCTTTTAACATTGGTGTCCACTCACACTCAACAATTTAATACTGAAAATGCACCATGTATTAAACAATGCATTATCCATATACAAATTTTCCTTGCTCCAACAAAATGTCTTTATAATGTCTTTTTTTAAAGAACCATGAACCATTCTAGCAAAGTGTTACAAATTTTTATAATACCATAATGTTGTGTTTTTTTTTTTTTTTTGGTCTCTTTAATCAAGAAATATTCTCCCACTTTTTACTAGCTATTATTATTTTGTTTAAATTCAATATATTTTTTAAATGTGTATTGTTATGTTAATCACCATACATTACATCATTAGATTTTGATGTAGTGTTCCATGATTCATTGTTTGTGCATAACACCCAGTGCTCCATGCAGAACATGCCCTCTTTAATATCCATCACCAGGCTAACCCATCCTCCCACCCCCCCTCCCCTCTGGAATCCTCAGTTTGTTTTCCAGAGTCCATTGTCTCTCATGATTCATCTCCTCCTCCAATTTCCCCCCCTTCATTCTTCCCCTCCTGCTATCTTCTTTTTTTTTCTCTTAACATATATTGCATTATTTGCTTCAGAGGTACAGATCTGTGATTCAACAGTCTTGCACAATTCACACCGCTCACCATAGCACATACCTTCCCCAATGTCTATCACCCAGCCACCCC
>NC_138369.1:101450129-101487479 GCF_054177405.1 Leptonychotes weddellii | reverse complement strand
TTTTTCAAAGAAATGGAATAAATAATCCTAAAATTTGTATGGAACCAGAAAAGACCCCAAATACCCAGAGGAAGGTTGAAAAAGAAAAGCAAAGCTGGCGGCATCACAATTCCGGACTTCCAGCTCTATTACAAAGCTGTCATCATCAAGACAGTATGGTACTGGCACAAAAACAGACACATAGATCAATGGAACAGAATAGAGAGCCCAAAAATGGACCCTCAACTCTATGATCAACTAATCTTTGACAAAGCAGGAAAGAATGTCCAATGGAAAACAGACAGTCTCTTCAACAAATGGTGTTGGGAAAATTGGACAGCCACATGCAGAAATCTGTAACTGGACCATTTCCTTACACCACACACAACAATAGACTCAAAATGTTTGAAAGACCTGAATGTGAGACAGGAGTCCATCAAAATCCTAAAGGAGAACACAGGCAGCAACCCCTTCGACCTCAGCCGCAGCATCTTCTTCCTGGATATTATTTAATGTGCACACCAGGTTTTGTTTTGGGATTTGTTTTGCTTTGTTTTGTTTTCAGAATTTCTTTCAATTTGAATTTGCCTCAATCTTTCCATGATAGCCCAATTCAGGGGAAAATTTTTGGTCAGCAAGTCAGTAAATTTACATAGGTATGCCCTTCTTGGGAGTCACATAGTATCAGGGGCTCTATTTTTGTGTTGTTAACTTTGATCAATTAAGGTGATAAACTGGCTGCCTTTATTTGCATACATTTCCTTTCCTTCTTCTTCATGGACTTTTGCTTGCGATTGTCATTTTTCTTTCTTTCCTTCAAGGGCCTGTATTGTGGCAAGTTTGTATTGTGTATTGTATTCTGACACTTTCATTGTTTGAATATCTTATCCCCCTCCAAAAAATACTTTTCACTAAATGATTTCAGTATTTCTCTGTGATTTTTGTCTAAATCCATTACTACAGAGAAAGATGTTAAGTGATTTCCCGATTCTCTCCTTTCTGATTTTATTAGCAGACATTATCCTATAAAAAAGAGGTGGTGTTTTTTTTATTCAACCTACATTTGTTTTTGATTTTCATTATAATTTCTTTTCATTATTCACTGGGTCACTACTACCATGTTTGATGCTAAAAGTAATTTCAAATCTGCCAATGGAAGGAACTTTTGATATGGTAACAAGAGGTTTTTTCTGTTTTCTTTTGAGGGTGGTTGGTGGAGTAAATCTACATTTTTTCAACATGTAGTATATGCTAATTTCTTTGCATGTACATTCAATTCTCTCAATTCAATAGCTACATGGAATAGGTAACATTATAATAGCCATATTACAGATGAAAAACAAAAACAAAATAAAGACAATGCTCAGAGAGATGAATAGACTTAGACAAGGTTACACAGAAATTTGGGCCTGGATCAATCTGGCTTTTTTCCATTTTCACAAACTCCAGCTTATCCTGTTTTTACCAAAGCCCTGAAGCTATTTGTGGAAATCCTGGTTGTCAATATTGATAAGTTCTATGTAAGTTATTCAAGGATTACTCATATGTAGAGAAACAAAGAGAAAAGAAGTTTTCTGTTTCACATCTTGTTACCAATAACAGTCTTTACAAAACATACCTGCATGCTGGTAGATGGAGAAATGAGGCTTCTGTAACATTCCTTTTCTCCCCTCCACACAAGAACACAATCATATTTTATATCTTCTGGGTCTCATAGCTCTTACGCCTTTTTATCTTTTTAAAGGTATTTTGTTTTCCTCTGAGAGCTGGAGTTTTTATATTTCCTATTTAATTTTCTTTCACTTCACTAATCTTCTTTTCTGTACCATATAATCTTCCTATAGACTCATTTATTGATATTTTAATTCCAGTTATTGTAGCTTTCCATTCTAATTTGATTCAGAGTCACATTTTGTGGAAGAACTGTACATCTTCATTTGTATTCCCTCTATCCATTTATTTTCTTGAAAACCCTAATCATACTTATATTAAAATCTTTTTCTATTAACTTCAGTATTTGAACCATCTATATGTCTATTTCTAGTGTGTATTTGTGCCGTTACCTGTGTGTGTATTGGTCTTGGTTGTTTATTACATTGATTTTCCTCTTAGCATGGGTGATTATTTATGATTAAATACTGTGCGTTTTTACTGAAAAAAATGTATAGACTCTGGATAATGTTATTTTCATTTTCCTCCCAAGTTCACTCTTCCCTTTATTATGACATGGGCTGTCATTTTAATTAGGTGTGAACTGGTAAAAGGTGAGATGTTCTCCTAGGTCCCTTCCCCAGGCAAATCTTAAAATCTAATTCTAGTCTTCCTAGGTCTGTGAGACTGCCAAAAATTAAAATCTGCTTTTCAAAAGCTTTCAGCTTGGCTCCTTCCTTGACAGCAATGTACCATTCCACCATTTGGCAAATGTCCTGAGAGGGCATTAGTGGAGTTTCAGAGTCTTTTCTCACCCCCTTCTTTTCACTAGAAACTGTCAAGTTTCTAATTTTTGTCTCTCCAGACCCACAAAACTGCCAAAGCTCAGGTGATTTCATTTCTTTTTAGTAAGGGTCTCTACCTCAGTTCTTTGTCCCTATTCTCAATCTCTCTGTGCCCTGGAACAGCAACAGTCTTCCTGGAGAAGCATGGGTAAATATTAGCTTGCTTCTCTTGGTGGTTTTCCCTTCTTTGAGACTTTCCTGCCCCACCTTGGTTGGGGTTACTTTAGCAGCTCTCAAGTCCTATCAGTTTTTGAGCACATCCTGACTTTCTGATACCAGGTATTTCAGGTACATCTTGTATTTTCCTATCCTAGTTCTAAAATGATTAACATTTATAAGGACCACTATTTGCTTACTACTACTGGTGTCTCATTGCTTTTTGGACATTTCAGTTGGTAGAGCAATGAATTTTGCACACATAGCCAAATATGTGTGAATATATATAAATATATAAAAATATATACTGACATATGTATACATATATATTCATAATTTCACATTGATACCTGCAATTCCAATCCATTACTACAGAGCTTTTCCTTCTTCCTGCATTCCATGTTTGTAAATTCCCTCCTTTCATAATAAAAACCTTACTTTCTAACACTCTATTTTATTTTTAGAGCTTAAGGAACAGTAAACAGTATTTCCTGGGAATGAACTAGTATTTTTACTCTAAAGGCTAGAGGCTTTATGAGCAATATAAGCCATTTAAAGTTTATTTCTCAATGCTTCTAAAATGTATTCATTTAAAAACTCTAATGCCCACTGAGCTCAGCATCAAATCCAGATAAAGGCAATATGGAACAGAGTTTGTGTTTAAAGTCTCTATAGGAAACTCACTTATGAGAGGATGCAAATATATCTTCAGGGGAGTACCATAAATGTGAATTTGCAAAGACGATGTTAAAATATGGCTGGTAATCCTTTCTGAAAGCACAAAACCTTTCTGCTATAAAAATATAGTAACATTTACTCAAATGTTTATTCAAAGAGTCACAGGACTACCCTGAGAAGTTGTCAAGTTCATTTTCTGACCTTCAGGCAAGACCACATTTAAGCTACCTTAGATGATGAAAATGTCTTTCCTTGTAAAGGACTTCCTTCCTTGGGTAGCCCACATTTATGCTTAACATTTTTAACTGTGAGGGAATCCTTCATTATATATAGCTTATACCCTCCATAATGCAGTTTGATCCACTTTCTTTTCTTCCATTCTAAGTAGTGAAAGAAAAATCGTTTGTTATTATCTATTGAATAATATCACTTTATAGACTCAAAATCTTGTTATATGACTCAGCCTCATTTCTTTCTTTTTCTTTTTTCTTTTTTTTTTTTTTTTGTGAGTTTGAATCTTGTTCCATGGCCTTATTTGCTTTAGCTTTCTCTATTTATAGCCTTACTATTCTGCTATAATCTGTTTAAATTATGCTTAACTTTTGACAATTCCAAAGGCCAGTCTCAAACAGAGCAATGTAGTCAAAATGTGGCTGACTCTGACTACAACGTAAGGAGACTGTAAACCTCTCATCTGTTGTATGTTTTAAACGTGACTGTGCATTTCTGAATCACTGTTTTATTCTATACTTTAGGTATCAAAGATTTTTCTTTTTCTCTTCAGTGATATATAGCTATTTAAGCCAATTCGCATAGAAAGCCATATTATTTAATGCAGAAGCACCAGGAATTCTATAATGGTCCTGATATTATACCTCCACTGGCCAATCCCTGAACAACTGAGCTATAATAAGATGACAATTACAACTGCTATTTATTGAGTGCTAACACCTTCCAGCCACTATGCTAAGCACATTGTAAGAATCACCTAATTTAGGGCGCCTGGGTGGCTCAGATGGTTAGGCGTCTGCCTTCGGCTCAGGTCATGATCCCGGGGTCCTGGGATCGAGTCCCGCATTGGGCTCCCGGCTCAGCGGGGAGCCTGCTTCTCCCTCTGACCCTCTCCCCTCTCATGCTGTTTCTCTCTCGCTCGCTCTCTAAAAAATAAATAAAATCTTTAAAAAAAAAAAAGAATCACCTAATTTAATTATTATAGCAATATTACAATAAATCCTATTATTTCAATTAAAGGCGGGGGACTGAAACTTAGTTAAATGGATAACACAGGAATAGAATTATTACTTGAACACAGATCAATCTGACTTTGAAATGTGTGCTTTCAGCAACATAAACTTCCCCAGAATTTAACTTGGTTTCTAACACTTCAGAAATTACCTTAGTGTTATGATCTGATGTTATTTAGAACAATCTTAAGGGGACCAGGGGAGGCTTGGTTAAGCCCCATTACAATGTCACAGTAATCTTTGCCCAAGTATGACCTTGAAGCAGTTACACAACTGCTAATGGTAATTTTCAAACTACAGATTACTAAGCTAGTAATTGACCCAACAAAATCTTTTATGTAACAGAAGTAACATGGAAAGTTTTATTAGTGCAAGACATTAGAATGAAAATGGAGAGAGGACAGAATCAATTGAGGACAGAGGAACTTTGTTGGAAGGATCTAAGAGGGTCAATTTCAGTTTGGGAGAAGTAGGATGTCTTGAGTTTCTTAGTCAATGATACCCAGTTGTGGGAGGAAAGTTATTTCAAAATGAAATTATGAATCTAAAGTGTGATATAATCCTAGGCTCAAATTGGATAATTGCCATTGTGAGCCTGACATAATAGCTAGGTATACAGTGCAACAGATCATAGATATGAAAAAAAATCATCTGGTTGAGCATCTAGCATCAGTGTAGGTCAAATAAGAGCTAAAACTGAGAGAGGCTACAGGGGCAGTAGGTGGTAAACTCAATCCAAGTAGTGCTGCAAACATAGGGCAGAGAAATGGAAACAAACACATTATCTCCCATCAGTCACCTACCACCATAGTTTCATAGGTTATTAATTAAACACAGAGGACTGAGGACAGTGATTTCTCAGTAAGAATCTGCGGATCTTGGTTCCATGGATTAAAAAAAAACAACAACAAAACAAAACCCCAAAACTGAAAGATATAATTACACTACACTTCCATTATTTCTGTGATCCATTTCTTTTCCATTACAGAGGAGAAAGATCCTTCTACTTTTAGTTGAGCAATTTCACTTTTTGATGTTTTGTTATGACAATTTAGCTTAATTCTGTTGGCAAAATTCATAGTTTATTTTAAATGAAAATAAAGTCGATAAAATGAAATCACAAGGTTTTTTTTCCCTAGAATTAAAACCACAAATATTGCACTTTTAGTACATTGGGGTCATGATTTATTCTTACATAGTTTTTTTTTTTTTTTTTAAAGATTTTATTTATTTGAGAGCGAGAATGAGAGACAGCATGAGAGGGAGGAGGGTCAGAGGGAGAAGCAGACTCCCCGCCGAGCAGGGAGCCCGATGCGGGACTCAATCCTGGGACTCCAGGATCATGACCTGAGCCAAAGGCAGTCGCTTAACCAACTGAGCCACCCAGGCGCCCTATTCTTACATAGTTTAAATGTTTATTTGAACTCAAGAGTCATGATTTTAACAATGATAATAATACTGATTTAATACAGTTTATCACAGTCCGTGAATTTTTTTAAAGTTCAATTGATAGTTACTAATAAAAGTTGTACTTTCAATTTGTGTCCTTGTTTTGGTCCTCTTTAAAGCTTTATCTCTCTGCATATCCTCCTGCTGGCATACCATTTCAATCGAAAAGTAGTATATCGATACACAAGCGCATCTCCTGCTGATCTCAATGTCCTGAGAAAAGAAAAGCAACAAATATTGAGAGGCTACAATGTGCCCAGTATTGTGATGCACACGTTTTAACTTTTGGTCTCCCTTGCACATTAGGCATATTTTAAATTATTCTTATAGCCGATGAGATACACAGCCAGTAAAAAGAACCCAGGATCCCAATCTAGATCTGTCAGCAGCCAATAGTTAAGGGATTAGTGAAGTAGGGTGAACAATAAATGCGATAAATGTTTTATCAGACCTGGTGGGAAAGTGTAACCAAGAATAGGCATTGCTATTGGTACAAACATCTTTATTTGAAATAAATAAACTGTGTGTCTCATCGATAAAGTCTAACTTAAATATTTTATTTTATGTAGTGATGTTCAATATCTTGTTTACTGACTCAGTGTTTTTAAAGGAAAGAATAGGTTATAAGGTTTGGAGCAACTATAAATTTAAAAACTCCTTAAGAAGGGCTAGCTACCCTAGTACAAAACATACATAGCTTTAATATTTGCTATAAGGAAAGGCATATAATTTACTGTAAGTGAAAATGTCCTTTCTAATTGATGGGAATGTTCTGAATGTTCAATCATTTTCACTTGCACATCTCAAGATGGGAGGAAAGTTTTATTAGTACCAAACCATATTTCTGCTGGCTGTACCTTTATAACTGAGAAATCATTGCTTCTACTGCCCAGGGTGAGATTGAATCTTTTGAGCATTTTCCTATAAACAGTGACATTCAGCAGAGACTGTATTGTCAGTTCTTGTAGAAATGGCATATTTGTCTAATAGACTATAGTGAGAGCATTTCACATTCCATTCCTTTTATTGACAATATGTTATTACCATTGATCATTTCTTTTGGAAAGAAACAAAATTTACTGTCAGAACAAAAGAAAACTCAAAGCATGATTAAAAATGAAAGTGACTAGACTTTTAAATCAAACATGTGCTAATTAAGTACTTACTTTAAGAGTTTGGCAGCTCGGGGCGCCTGGGTGGCTCAGCCGTTAAGTGTCTGCCTTCGGTCGTGATCTCAGGGTCCTGGGATCGAGCCCCACATCGGGCTCCCTGCTCGGTGGGAAGCCTGCTTCTCCCTCTCCCACTCCCCCTGCTTGTGTTTCCTCTCTCGCTGTGTCTCTGTCAAATAAATACATTAAAAAAAAAAAAAAAGAGTTTGGCAGCTCATTCAAGGATGCCTTTAAAACTGGCCCAAAGTTTTAGTAATTCTTTTTCTAAATCAATTTTAAAGAGAATTTGGTTAACTTTACCATGGGAAAGCATTATCCTTTAGAAGTATTTTTTTGAAGCATCTAGCTTCTTTTTAAAACTACTAACAATTGGTTCTAAATGTGTAATTTATCTTATAGTTCAAAAGGTAGATTTGGAAAAAAACCTGTATAATTATAATGTTGTAACTAGTGAACTAAGTGTATATCCTCTCAAAATAACTGTTTTGAAGAATATGGTACTTATTTTGAAATCATTGTTGTAGTCTGATTCTTTACATTTATTTACAGTATAGTAATAATTAATAATTTCTATTTTATTAAGTATAAAACAGAATCCTCAATAAAAAATGCGAGACTAAAATAGCTAATAAGTTTATGTTCAAGTTTTATGCTTCTGGAAGAAATTGCATAATAAATTCTTTTTGTAAAAGATACTCAAATGTAGTTTGAAATCAATTTCAGCTTATCTCCAAAATGTGTGCTAAATATTTATTTTGTGTTAAATGAATTCATTTTAATTTCACCAATAAAGTGAAACTTCCCAAGGACAAAAGTTTCATTAAAACATCTTCCAAAATGAAGAACTTATTAAAATTCCACACAACCTGTGTCATCGTTAGAATGAAATTATTTTTTGCACCTTTGCATCATGTAGTTACTTAAAACAGCTTACAGAATTAATGTCAGGCTTCTCTTCAGTTACTTCTATGTTCTCTTTCGCTCTTCTTGGAACTTCAAAAAAAGCAACCATGTTTTTAAAAGCTACTTGCTTGGGCTTTAATTTTTTGATGATGGAAAATAAAGCATGCTGCATGCATTAAAAGTAGCTGAATTTCATTATATAAAATGAAATTAGTAAGTGAGCCAAAATAAGGGAGACAAGAGCATATATAAACTTGTTGGAATATTAATATTTAAAAATAGATACTTTCATGATATTGCAGTTGAAGTTTTCAATTGAAATATTGAGGTGGTAAGTGCGAATTAACATATGTTATAAAAGAGATTGTCTCTAAACTTAAAACAGCAGTAGGAAAGAAAATTTCAATAGAAGTAAAATAGCCAATGAACCTAAAAATCTCTCGTTTCAACTTTATTGTTGTTACACAATAAATTGTGTTAACACTAACAGATTCATTGATAATATAAATGGAATATTTCTCTATAATAAAAACTAAAATGAAAAATATTCCATCTGGTGTTTTGGCCATTTTACTTGCCAATGCAATCAAGTAGAATTACTACTAATGATGAATGAAAACCAGTTAATGTCATGGCCAATATATTCAGAATCACGTGTTTGCTTGCCACTAAGCCATCTTTATAGACTGTAGGAAAGCTATGGTATTTTAAATTAACATATTTTCACACCCCTACTGGATAAAAACATGGAATTCATCAATTTGAACTTTCCTAAATTTGTGACATGTGAATACTTAATTAGAGGCCAGACAGTTCGTTTTAAATACTTGAAGCAGAAATTAGATGCCCTGTCTTCCTCCTGTAAAGGAGAGTTACCACTATTCCTCTACCTACAAAGGATTGGACCATGTGGTTCCAATCATTCTAGTTCAAGAACAGCAACCACATGGTTTGCACCAGTTTAATTGCTAACTTCTGCACTCATGGAAGGGAAATCCATCAATGACAGCACTCTGTCCCAATACGTCTAATGTCCTTTTACTGTTCCATATCTCATTCGGGACACAGTGTTACATTTATTTGTCATGTCTCCAGTGGCTCTGTTTAGCTGTGACAGATTCTCAGTCTTATGTGCAATTCCTTTTTCCTTTAGTCTAACAGACTCATTTCTACAGTGACGTAGGTCTATCCCTGTCTGCCACCCCTTAAATTAGGTGGTTTCATACATTTGAAACACAGTTAGATTATTTTGCCACAGTCTGCATTTTATCTTAGGATCCTCTGACTGTCTAAAAACTTTTTAAATTTGCATATATTAAAGTTCACTATAGGGGCGCCTGGGGGGCACAGTGCGTTAAGCGTCAGACTCTTGGTTTCAGCTCAGGTCGTGATTTCAGGGTCATGAGATCAAGCCCCGAGTGGGGCTCTGCACTTAGTGCAGAGTCTGCCTGAGATTCTCCACCCTCTCTCTCTGCCCCTCCCACTCATGCTCTCTCTCTCAAATAAATAAATAAATCTTTAAAATAAAATAAAGTTCACTTTGTAAACTTTGTATAGAACTTTGTAAAGTTCTATAGGTTTGGACAAATGCATAACTTCAGGTATTCACCATTATAATATCACACAAAATAGTTTCACCAACTTAAAAATCCCCTGTGCTGCAATTAGTTTTTCTGCTCCCTCTCTTCTGAACTTCTGGCAACCACCAATCTTCTTCCTGTTTATATCATTTTGCCTTTTCCAGATGTCCCATGTAATTGGAATTACACAGTATGTAGACTTTCATGCTGGCATTTTTTTTGTTGGCAATATACATTTAAGCTTCCTCCACATCTTTCTGTGGCTTGATAGCTCGTTTTTAAAAATCACTAAATAATATTCCATTGTATGGATGTACTGGTGTCTTCATCCATTCACCTATTCAAGAATATTTTGTTACTTCCAGTTTGAGGCAATTTTGAATAAAGTTGCTATAAACATTTTTATGCAGGTTTTTGTGTGAATATAAATGTGGTAGACTTCACCAGTGAAAATGTCTGGGCCTGGTACTTTCTTTGTTGGAAGGTCATCAATTATTGATTCAATGTTTAATATAAATATAGGCTTATTCAATAAATCAGTTCTCCATGTGTGAGTTTTGGTAGTTCAAGTCTTCCAAAATTTTGGTCCATTTCATCTAAGTTATTTAATCTGAGGTCATAGATTTCCTTAAGGTATTCTTTATTATCCTTTTGATATTCATGGGATCAGTAATGGTGAACCCTCTTTAAATTCTGCTATTGAGATTGTATTTTGTTTTCCTTAGTTTGCTTGGGTATAGTTTACTGATTTTATTCCAAACAACCAAATTTTTTGGTTTCATTATTTTCTTTATTGTTTCCCATTTTCAGTTTATTTGATTTCTGCTCTAACTTTCATTGTTACTTTTCAGGAGAGAAGGTGACTTACCTTAGACTTAAATTTATCTTCTTTATCTAGTTTGTAAAGGTGTGAGCTTAGATCATTTATTTTATACCTTCCTTATATTCCAATATAGGCATTTAATGTTCTAAATTTCCATTTAAGCACTGCTTTTGCTTATCCCACAAATTTTGATCAGTTGTATTCCATTTTTATTTCAAAATATTTTAAAATTTCTATTGAAACCTCTTCACTGATCCCTGTGTTTAGAAGTGTTTTGTTTTTGTTTTTGTTTTTAGAAGTGTGTTGTTTAGTCTCAAAATATTTGGGGATTTCCCAGCCATCTTTCTGTTATTGATTTATTTTTTTCCAATTAAAAATGTTATTTTTATCATTATTTTCACTTTAATTATCCCTCTATGTATACAGTTACCCTCGAACAACATGAATTTGAACTGCAAGGGTCCACTTATATACAGGTTTCTTTTGATAAATACAGAACTTTAAATGTATTTTGTCTTCCTTCTTTTCTTTTCTTTTTTTTTAAAAAAGATTTTATTTATTTAACAGAGATAGAGAGAGAGCACAAGCAGGGGGAGGGGCAGGAAGAGGGAGAAGCAGGCCCTGTGCTCAGCAGGGAGCCCGATGCTGCAGGGCTTGATCCCAGGATTCAGGGATCATGACCTGAGCTGAAGGCAGACACTTAACCAACTGCTTAACCAACTGAGCCAACCAGGTACCCCTCTTCCTTATTTTCTTAATAACATTTTCTTTTCTCTAGCTTACTTTAAGAATACAGCAAATAATACATTTAACATACAAAATATATGTTAATCAACTCTTTTTGTTACCAGTAAGGATTCTGGTCAACCATAGGCTATTAGCAGTTAAGTTTTGGGGGAATCCAAAGTTATACTTGAATTTTTGACTGCACAAGGGGCTGGCATTGTTCAAGGGTCAATTGGATTAATTATCAAGCACTTGAGGGAAGTTTTTGATTTCCACTTTTTCATGTGACTGCAGAAAGTTTCCTATTGCTTATGGTTCTCCAAGTTTCCTCTCCCTTCCCTATCTCCCACCCCAATTTTTCCCTCCTGCTTTAACAGTATGTAAGCTTAGCTATAGGAAATACTGGGAATACTGTTCTTCTGGCAGATTTCCTAGAATAAAAATGGCAGTATTTGCAACTCCTCAAACAAGATGTAAATCATGGTTAAAATCCTTTGCAAAAACATGAAAAGTTTATTTGGGGCCCCTATATAGCCCCCCTTTATGTGATCTTTTTCTTTCAACTTTAATTCCATTTTTGTCTGATTTCTGTAACTTTGTATTAGTTAAGGTATGTTTTATGATTCAGAATGTGGTATATCTTGGTGAATGTTTGATGTGAGCTTGAAAAGCATGTGTATTCCACTGTTGTAGGATGGAGCATTCAAAAATGTCAATTAGATCAAGTTGATTGGTAGTTGTATTAAGGTCAACTATATCTTTATTGATTTTCTTCTTGCTTGAACTATTGGAAAGAACAGTGTTAAAGTCTCCTACTATAATAGGATTTGTTTGTCCTTCTTGCAAGTCTATCAGTTTGGTCTCAACTCTTTTGACACTGTTGTTAGGTTCGTGCATATTTAGGATTGTTAATGTCTTACAGAATTGACCCTTTGTCATTATGTCTCTTTTATCTATTTATTTAATTAATGACACAATGTCACATTAGTTTAAGATGTACAACATAGTGATTTGTATGTCTCCTTTATACGTGATAAGTTTTCCTATTCTGAAGTGTTCTCTGTTTGAAATAATAGAGCTACGAAAGCTCTCTTTCAGTTAGTGTAAGCATAATACATCTTTCCCTATAATTTTCCTTTTGATCTGACTAAATTTTTATTTTATTTTATTTTATTTTTTTAAAGATTTATTTATTTATTTGAGAGAGCGAGAATGAGAGAGAGAGAGAATACATGAGAGGGTGGAGGGTTAGAGGGAGAAGCAGGCTCCTCACCGAGCAGGGAGCCTGATGCGGGACCCGATCCAGGGACTCCAGGATCATGACCTGAGCCGAAGGCAGTCGCTTAACCAACTGAGCCAGCCGCCCAGGCGCCCATGACTAAATTTTTATGTTTAAAATGGTTTTCACATATAAAACATATAGTTGTGTCTTTTTCTTCTTCTCCTTTTTTTTTTTTAATTCACAGAATTAGAGGAGGGTAAACTATAAACTGCAAGTACAGAGAAATATTTGGGGATATTTTGCCACAAAGGAGAACAAAGAAATGTGGTAGCATATACCAGGAAATGGGCTGAAAATAATTTACTAGGACTTTTTGACAAGATAAATAACAGAATATGTGTCAAGATTGTGTAAATTATTCTGGGGTTAAAAAAATAGTGTCACTATCTCTGTGATTTAATCCAGCTAATATATATCTCATGTTCATGCAATGTGTGCTTTGATTTTCATTTTTCTAGAGTCACTGAGGTTCAGAATATCAAAATCATCAGCCTTTTTTTATAGCTCCGTATCAACAAAGTGGTTTAGGTATTGCTACAGCAGGTGAAGAGAGCATAATAAATCATTCACTGCTTCTCATCATTGGGGACAATTCAGTCACTTCCTAAAGAGGTTGTATAGAAAGCAAATAGGCCCATGAATAAATGGTCACATCATTAGCCATTAGAGAAATCAAATTAAAATTATGATGAGAGCTCATTAGATACAACTGCATTAGTCAGCTGGGCTGCCATAACAAAACACTACAGAGTAAGTAGTTTAAACAACATAAATTTATATTCGTACCATTGTAGAGGCTAGAAGTCCCAGACCAAAGTGCTGGCTGAGTTGGGTTCTAGTGTGGACTCTCTTCCTAGCTTGTGGATGCTGCATTCTCACCTCGCCCTTACATGGCCTTTCTTACGTGTGCTCATGGAGAAAGACATTTCTGTTGTCTTTACCTTTTCTTATAAGGGCACCAATTCTATCTGGACCAGGGCCCTACACTTATGACTTCGTTTAACCTTATTACTTCCTTAAAGGCCCCATCTCCAAATATAGTCACATTGGGAATTAGGGCTTCAACATATGAATTTTGAGAGAAGACAAATCAGTCCAAAACAACAACTAGTATGATGGATAAAATAAAAATACAGATAATACCCAGGTGTTCATAAAGATGCAAAGCATCTGGAATTCTCAAATATTGCTGATTGAATGCAAAATGTTAGTCAGTCTGGAAAACATTTTGGTGGTATCAAATAAATTAAACATACATTTACCATATGACTTAGATATCCAATTCTTAAGTTTTAACCCTAGAGAAATGAAAACTTTTATTCATTTAAAAAATCTATAGGAACATATTCATAAGGGCTCTATTCATAATCACCCCAAACTTGAAACAACCCAAATGTTGGGTTATTCGGTGAGTGAATAAGCTAATTGTATATTATCCAAAGGAATATTGCTGAGATCGTTAATTTTATGTGCCAATTTGACTGTATTATGAGGTACTCAGATATTTGGCTAAAGATTATTTCTGGGTACATCTGTAAGAGTGTTTCCAGATGAGAGATTAGCATTTGAATTGGTGGACTAAGTAAAGCATATATTGCTTTACCCAATGTGAGTGGGCATAATTTAATCCCTTGAGGGATTATAATATGATTTGATATGATTTTCCTATTAATTCTGTTTCTCTGAAGAACCCTGACTAGTACAACTACTCAATAATAATAATAATAATAATAATAATAATAATAATAATAAATGTTGTATATATTTCAAAGTTTCTATATACATATCAAGTTACCTGCTTGGTGATTCTATTTATATAATATGCTCAAAAATAAAACTGAAATGTTAGAAAACAGATCAGTGGTTGCCAAGTCTTTGAGTAGGGGTAAGTTGTGTCTGTGTATAGAGTTTTTTGGGTGGTGAATCCTAGTTGATGTGGTTACATCAATCTATACATATTTTAAAACTCATAGAACTGTAGACCAAAAAAAATTAAATTCACTCTATATTAATTTATAAAATAAAAAGATAAAACATAAAATGAGTCTATTTTAATGAAACTTTTGTATTTATATAGAAAACAATAGGCAAATACCATTTTAAGAAATGATATAGAAATACTGTGCCCATAAATAGATTCTAATAGATAACTATATATAGAAATTTTACATATAGTACTGGTGACATTTCAATTTAGTGAAGGAATATGTGATACATTCAATAAATGGTACTAACAAGTAATTAGTCATGTCAAAGAAATTCACACAATTTAAAAAATACATTTCTATTGTATTAGGCAAATGCAAAGAATGCTTGCAATAATGAATGCTTACAATCATTTATAAAATCATTTTATAAAAAATCATAACTTAGAAAAATGTTTTGGACCGCTTTGAGAAGCGCCACAAGAACATGTCCGTGCACCTGTCCCCCTGCTTCAGGGATGTGCAGATCGGCGACATCGTCACAGTGGGCGAGTGCCGGCCCTTGAGCAAGACTGTGCGTTTCAACGTGCTCAAAGTCACAAAGGCCGCTGGCACCAAGAAGCAGTTCCAGAAGTTCTGAAACGAGACATCTGTCCACACCCCTGAAGAAAATAAAGTTATTTTCCCAGTCAGGGGAAAAAAAAAAAAAAAGAAGAAAGAAAAATGTTTTGGAGATTTTCACGATTACCAATTCTCTCCTCTTTACTTGCTAATAGAACCTCTATGTTTTAGCTAGGCACATTTATGACTACCTAAATGAAGACAACTTTCCCCAGCCCCTCTTGCAACTGAGTCTCTCAAATGATTAAATTCACTCCAGCAGGATTTAAGTGGAAATGTTATGTATCTCTTCCAGGTAGCATCCATTAAGGAATGGGTATACCCTTATTCTGCTTGTGCAGTTTAGGAAATTTACCTAGGTTGCTTTTCAGGGTATTCTAAACTTTTGTTATGTCCCTTAATATGTCCTCTTTCTATGGCCACCATTTTCCATTCTTCAGGTAACCAACTTTTTAACTTTTTGTTACTGCAGATTCCATTACTTACTTTTATCTCCAGTGAAAATGTAGGACGCGTAATCTTCCTTCTGATCATTTTACGGAGTGTTTAATTTTACTTTATATAATCTATTCAGCCCAACATAAACTTATGAAATATGTGTGTCTTAAAGTTTTTCTGCTTCTATTTTGCATTCTTAGAAGTTTGGGGATATGATGTGGAAAAAAATGTTTCCAATTAAGTTATTAAAAAATGAAAAGCAAGTCATTTTTCTTTGTTTGGCACATCTTTATCTCCATATCAGCCCAAACATGGACAGCAAAAAGCAAAAACACAGACAGCAAAGAAACAAGCCAATGTGGATGGCTGCCTTAGGGGAAAGAGACAGCCCCAGGGCATACTGACAGATGAAGACAGGTTGCCTACACCTGTACTCTGTGAGCTTTGGTGTCTGTGTTGACAAACAGTAATTACATTACATCATATAAATGTTATATGCATATATGTATGTATACTGTATGTGTGAGAATGCTCATTATTGCAGAAGTTATCTCTACATTTTTTTCCTTATACTATCACTGAACTTTTAACTTTTGTAATAGTTCTTTGTTAAACAACTAAATTTGATTGAGAATTCAGCTAAGAGCATGGATATATTTTTAATCTTAAGTTGTTTGTTATATATGGTTTTATCTTATATGCTGGGAATTTGCCCCTGGCACAGTTGTGACATTTGTTTAATTAGTTTAGACCAAGTTCATTTCTTGAAAAAAAAAGTAAAGACTTATTTATTTATTTGACAGAGAGAGAGGGAGAGAACAAACAGGAGGAGTGGCAGGCAGAGGAAGAGGGAGAAGCAGGCTCCCTGCTGAGAAGGGAGCCCCATGTGGGGCTTGACCCCAGGACCCCGGGATCGTAAACTGAGCCAAAGCCAGATGCCTAACCGACTGAGCCACCTAGGTGCCCCTCTTGAAAACAATTTTCAAAGAAATCTATAAATGATTTACTCTAAAATTTCGCTATAAAATCTTTTCCGTATAATTGAAGACTTAACATGTCTACATGCCTCCTGTTTTCTCAGAAAAATTAAGAAAGTGTATTAAGTGTAATAAAAGAGCAGATGGTTCTTAATCAATATCAAAATTTGCCCTTATGAGGGAGTTACTTTATTCTTGATATTGGTATCCCTGCTAATATAATACTATACAAATCAATATTTTAGTACATATTATGAAATTGAATTCATATAATGAACACAACATATTTTTTAAACAAATAATAGATTTCTATATTATAACCATTTTTATAGAGCAATGTACTACATTATTTATTAAAACTACTGAATTTTACCTTAATTATGAAGAATATGGAAGACCACTGCTTCCTAAATAAAGAGCAGGAAATGTGTCTCCTAAATAGAAAGTAGAAATAAGAAATAGTCTACCACGTAGTCATGATTTTAAGCTTTGCAACACATATATAATATATATCTATATATCTATATGTACATAGATACAAAATAATACAAAAAGTAAAATAAAAAATAATACAAAAAATAAAATATTTTTAACAAATAGAGATTTCTAACAGAGATTTTTATTCCCCTGACATTTTCAAAGGTTTCCCACTCTTTCAAAGATTTTTTTCATAGATAGTAATCATATTTATTTATCATTTCTTCACCTGATAATGGACTTATTTAAATATTACCTTATTAGAAATCAATAACTGTATACAGGCACTTCATGTTTTAATATTATAAACATAATACTCTCATATACTCAATTATAATCTCTAGGTTTTAAATTTCACAAGCTTTTTTCCCCCCCTCAAAATTGTATTATCATTTTCAGTTCACATTCTATTCTAGAGTCCAAAACAGTGTTTCTTTGAGTTGGGTGCTCAAAAGACTCATAAAGAATATGTTTTTGTCATCACTGGAAATGTAAGTCATCTCTTTTTTCAGTTTTCTATTTCACCTATGTCTATAAATTTAATTACATGGAGTCACCATTTGTCGTTTCTGTTACCCAGGTGTTGCTACAAAGACATTATAATTTTATACCTTTTAAAGATGTAATATTTTACTATTTCAGAAAATATCATTGATATTCCTCTCGTTTTATGACTTACTTAAAATCTTTAAAAAGTAAACAAGATGTAGATTGTGCCTGCCTCTGAAGGTAAATTTTATTTTATTTTATTCCTTTTTTGTAAATTGTGTCTATAAAATAATAAAAAAGAACAAAAGTTAGGGAAACATGCATTTTTTCAGAATGTTATTTCCAATTATCTTAATGATAACAGAAAAATTTTATCTTTCATTTGAATTGCATCATTCCATATATTAGATATATATGTATACATTAATATATATCTATTTATCTCTAATTATATCGAGAGAGAGAGAGAAGAATACAGTTTAAGAGAGTGAAAAATATTTGCAGAGATACAGACAGACTTTTTTTTCCCTCTCAAAATCCCTAGCAGGGAGTGAGCTTTGAGAGGTTCTGGGGTCAGATGCTTGTGTACTCATTGACAAGAGATGATAATGATGCTTCTGACAGCCCTGAGATACTGCCCGCTGTATGACAACGAGCTTGAAAAGGCATCACTGAAGGTGATAATAATGAGGACCAGCAGGAGGACATATTTCAAACTGAGAAGGTAGGAGGGTATTATCAGTCTGATGGAACAGGCTGAGCTCCAGATCCATGTGGTTGTCATTCTTCTTTTATTGAGAGTCCTGCTGAAATAGATACCCTGTACTCTGGGATAGGCTTTTTGCAGCAGCTAAAGAGACTGAAAAACATTCTTCATGCAAGAGAAAGTCTAGAGAATGATAAAGTCCACAAAAAAGGGTAAAATTCATTTAAAAAGCAAGAGACTTGAGAAATATCTTAGAATTTTAATTTTATCATAATCCAATGACAAGTTGTGCTACATTTTACTTTGTATTTTTAATACAAAAATTAAATATGGGCTTTCTTCATCTATAATCAATCATTCTAAAATATATGATACAGGGTCATTTTTACATTTTAATTAGCAGGTTTCCCAGTTCTACTAAGAATGTTCTGCCCAGCACGCAATTTGTAGTAGAGTCCTGGGTTCCACAGAGGAATTATCAAAAGGGAGTTAGGGGTTAGATCTGTATACCACAATTCTCTCAATATAGGTGCTAATGCAGATGAAGAGTTATGTAATAACATATCCTTGAAAGGTAGGTTTGGAACTGCAACGATTCACTCTAAACTTGTAACTGAATTTTTAGGGAACAAAAGTAGGGATGAAGTAGCTAGGAAAATACCTCTGGCTTTGGTGTGCAACTATGCATCCTGGTCATAATGGTAAGTGATTCTGATTAAGTTTTCCATAGGCACCCGCTTCCTTAAAATGGTTGTGTTGCTGGTCCTAGATGCCTTGGAGGGGATATGATCTGATATTATTTCTAGGGGAAAATGGGTCAAGTTCTGCTTGGCTCTTCAGTTTCTGCCAGCATAGTATCACTGTCAGACCCAGAGCAGGTGGTGATATGTGGAGTAACCACTTCCTAATTAACCACTATGGTGATCAATACACAAGAACAGGCTATGAATTCTGGTCACATATACATTTTCATTAAGTTCAAATTCCTTGAAAATGCAACCTGATACATATAAAAAGTCATGGTGGGACCTAATTAGCAGATATTCTAGTACCTGGATTTCTGTTCAAGCTATTTCCAACCCCCGCCCCCGCAAAAAAAAAAAAAAAAAGCTATAAAGGAAACAACATGGTGGATAGAAGAGTGACAGGACATTGAAAAAATCCTGCAAGAGAAGTAACGTGAAATTCTACAGTCCTAGAGAAAACCCACAGTGGCTAAAAATCCATCACTATTAATAAGAGATCAAAGTTGACCTGTTTCAGAACACTGAGGAAGCTACTCCCATGTACAGTGTTTCTCTCATCCTCCCTAAGTAATATCACTTATGCTGATGCTTCAAAGATTATATTTTTACTTTGTTACTTAACTCTGAGTTGTAGCAGTATTTATCCTGCTGCTTTTAGACATTTCCACTGGACTGTTTTGAAAGTATTTTAAAATAATATGTCAACCAAAGCTTTCATTCCTTCCAAATCTTTTTGTTTCTTTGTCTTTTTTCATTGTAAAATATAGTATTATGAGCCACCCAATAGCTAAAGTCGGAAAATTCCATTATGAAATCCTATTTCTCCCAACAAAGTATCTTAATTTGTCTACTTATTTTAACAGCAGTTCAACTTTCTGCTCCAATTTCCACTCCTGCATGTATGTATTTTTCCTATGCTACACTATGTGTTACCTGAGAAAGTAAACTGAATTTATTTCTCTGAAATAGGAATAATAAAACCTAACTTGTTCTCATGATAAATAGGACAATCTATGAAAATAACTAAACAGAATTCTCCGTCATAGTTGCTTATCCAAAATTTACACATCACCTTCTCAGAGAGGATACATTTGATGATCTTATCTGAATTTTCCCCGGACCTTTTTTTCTCATGGCACGTATTTTTGGTAGAATGGGTAAATGTATCCTCAAACATAATATTTATATGGGCAGAGAGTCTGTCTGTCTTGTTCAACACTGTATCCACGCTCTTAAAACAGTGTTGGCAAACAGTACTCACTCCATCAATAGTGGATGAATGAATAAACAAAAGAGCATCCTCTTAAGCACAGATGTACTATGAAAATATAACTGGAATTACCTGTTTATGAATTAAAAGTTCAAAAACTATAATCTTGTCCATTCACAATTTTGGGACCTCTTAAGCAAGTCACTCATTTATGCCTAATTTATGCTTCTTTTCTCTCTATGAAGATCAATGAGGTAAAGAGATCCTCCTAATAAGAGACTTTCTAATATCAAACATATGGTGTTTAAAAAAAACTTTCTATATTTTATTAAGACATGACTGTTGATACTGTTTTGAAATAATGATTGGTTTACACAGATACCCTTATAGTCTCTTGCTGTATTGCTATTTGGTTCAATAGTGAACACTTTCTAAGAATTATTTTGAATTATGGGCTAAAGTCCACATTTGCAGACTGTTAAGACATCAGCTATTTTGTATTATGTAATGTATTAAAAATACATTACTGAGAATGCCTAGAAAAATTCCAAATACACGTTAACTACCTAAAAATATCCTACTACTGGTTTTGTTACCATTTTTGGTTTTTGTTTGTTTATTTTTCTGCACAGAAAGGAGAGACTAATTCCTGAATATTCTGTTCTATCAGAATGTTATTTTCTTAGGATGACATTGACTAAGGCTATTTTAAAATTCTATGTTGTCACTTAAATGTAGCTCCCTCTCCCTCCTACTGTACTTTCATATACAGTAATAAGCAACTCTCTTTTTAAAGCTTCCTTTTGTGTGTATAATAGCACTTTTATCTATTCATGTGGCTAGAGAGGGACTCTTGGTCAGCAGGGACCACTGGGAGGGCTTTGGAACCAAAATTTAGACTCTGACATATTGAGCCTCTGCTTTGGAGGTCACCCTCAACTAGGTACCGATAAATGGATATTTGATTTTTCATTTGTTATTGTCCCTCTCATGTTTAACTCCTAGAGAAACTCAGTAGAGCTACACATAGGATCCAATACTGTCTGTTTTATTGGCTAAAATAATATTTTACAATATCAACAAATCACCCTAAATCCTGGTAGTGTGTATCTGTTAAGACAAAAATTACCAATTTTGTGTTTGTTAGTATTAAAAGAGAAGGCCTTCAAGCTCCCTTCCGTTCTTGAATTGCTTGCAAAATCCTACTCCAAATTGTTTCAAACATGCCCTGAGATGACTAATGGGCATATTTTTAAATAAATACACTTTCAAATACAAGAGAAATATATATTTACTGATAAAAAATATTGCAGAAGAAGAAAACATGTGGCAGATGATGAAAATCATTCATATTAAAATTATCTAAAGCAAACAACTATGCAGTTTTGAAGCATTTTTTTTAATTTGCTGGTTTTTATGTGATTAGAAAAATAAAATATGTTATTTATATACCTGCTAATTCAATATATAATGAAAAATTTCTTATGCCATTAAAAATTCTTCATAAATGTCTTTACTGGCTCTGTAATATTCTAATAAATAGGTAGCAAAAATTCACTTATGGACATTTAACTATTTTCCCTAAATTTGCCATTAGAAATCATTTTCATCTGAATTTCCAGCTATTTTTTCCATAATTATCCAAAATTAATCTACTGAATCAAGTATTTTAAGGCTCTTGAAATATTGGCCAGTAGCCAAATAAGCAGCCGGTAGTTATATGAAAGTATTCAATTTATCAAAAATTCATTCAGCATAAATTCTTAGTGTGAGAATAGTAACTTAAGTGATGTTAAAAATAATTTGCATTGTTAACATTTTCTTAATCCCTATTATTGTTCTCACATGTCTTTATTTTGGATGTTATTTTATAGGACATTTATAAACACTTATAAATTAACATTGCTATTATCAACCCAAATCTCTCATTGTCGTATATATACTAGATGGTTATGGAATAACTCAAACACGTAATCAGTATACAAATCAATTTAAGTGGTGAAGCTAATGTGAATTTTGCCACCTCCAACAGGAGGAATAATATCACATTAATTTTACTTTTCTAAGTGAAATGGAGTCCGTTCTGAGATCCCATCCTAACAGCTGGTAGAAATTCAGTGGCAGTCACTTTTGGGGTTCTTTTTCCCACCCAGAATTTTACATAAAATACAAGGATCTTGCCTAGTTCAGAACCAGGAAGCAGAGAGCATGATGGTTACTATTGACAAGATTTGGCCTGCCTCCTGGACTAGCAGGAAGTATTACAGAATTTTCCTCCCAGCTTCCTGAGTTCTTGCTGTCTGGGGCATGAAAAGAAACATGTCTGACCAAGCTTGACCCCTTAAGAGTAAGCCTGTTTCCATTTCTTAAACAAGATGTGTCTCCCTGATATTACCGCCAACTACATTTATTCCCTTTCTTAAGAGCGGACTCTCTTGAGGGGTGTGGGTTACCAGAAAGTGTCTATTTTCCCTAAAGTAAGGAGAAAAAGAGGTGTATAAACTTCCCTCAACTTCAAACTGCTGACTCTGAGATGTTCACATTACTATGGGTCAGAGCTCCCCATCAAAATCAGTTTCATTGGATCAAATCTTTGAGTCTCAACCATTTGTTAAGATACCAAGATTATTCAACTAAGCAATAAGCTTCTGAGGGGTTATAAATGTCTTCAAACTCTAATCTCTGTGACTAGTCTTCTATGCACTGTTTTCTGGTGCTTCTGAAGTTGCCGTGGCTTTCCTTACTCAGAAAGGCGCCTTTTCCCCCTTCACCACCTTCAACAACTAGAAAAAGCAGAAAACAATCTTTTGTAGCTTGAAGAGGATTGCTGTGTTCAATTTTAACCAAGGCACACACGTCTATGTAGAATTAATATTCTTGCGTCTAAAACTCCCAGGCCCAGTGTCCTCCCTAGTCTTCACATATTCAATATAATCACATTTCATCCAGCTCTGGTAAAACATTAGGAAATTAATCTGAGGTTCTCTCAGATTTACTGTGCATTAAAAAAGTCTGTTTTAAAGTGATTAGATATTCAGTCACCATTGCTGAATACATTTATTTTTGAGTACTTACGGCTAGGTTACAAATTTGAAGCTAAAGGCATCTCATCAGAGTGTCATCCCTTCCTCCTGCACATATTTCCACTTCGGCAGAACAAGGAAACCCTACCTTTTGGATAGTTTCCTTAAAATATATTTAAATAAAATTTTAAATCATTCCATAAGCTGGTGAAAAATTGAATGTCCACCCTTAGGGGGACTTTCCCTGCAACTATCAGGGGGAGGTGATATTTTCAGGAGTCTCATGTTGTCATGTACATGTATGGAAAGCCCCTGTGTCATGGGTCTATACCAGATGTTTCTGTATACCCAATTTCCAAATGTTCCAGGCCTCCTGAATGTCAGGTGGCTCCTCTTCTTTTGGGTCAAACTTGGATATTTAGGTCAAACAGAAACTTTGTAAAACATCTATGCTCTAGACTCCGTAATTATACAAAACCTGCTTCTCTCTATGTCCTTGGGACACTGCAAGAAAGTGAATTATAGCTCTGTTCTCACATGGACATTCCTAGTCTTGAGAAAATCTCTAAAAACTGACCTCACCTAAAGCCACTTCTGCACCTCTGACTTGAAGTTGTCATCTCCCTTACCCCACCCTTCTGAAAGTATTCTATGTTTTCTTTTTGTTTCTTCTTTTATTTTATTATGTTATGTTAGTCACCATACAGTACATCATTAGTTTTTGATGTAGTGTTCCATGATTCATTGTTTGCATATAACACCCAGTGCTCCATGCAATATGTGCCCTCCTTAATACCCCTCACCAGACTCACCCATTCCCCCACACCCCTCCCATCTAAAACCCTCAGTTTGCTTCTCAGAGTCCATAGTCACTCATGGTTCATCTCCCCCTCTGACTTCCCCCCCTTGAGATACCACCTTACACCAGTTAGAATGGCAAAAATTGACAAGGCAAGAAACAGCAAATGTTGGAGAGGATGTGGAGAAAGGGGAACTCTCTTACACTGTTGGTGGGAATGCAAGTTGGTACAGCCACTTTGGAAAACTGTGGAGGTTCCTCAAAAAGTTAAAAATAGAGCTACCCCATGACCCAGCAATTGCACTACTGGGTATTTACCCCAAAGATACAGATGTAGTGAAAAGAAGGACCACATGAACCCCAGTGACCATAGCAGCTATGTTTTCTTTACACATGCTAAAAGCTCATTAAAATTAGAGGAAGTTTTGTATTTTTGAACTGACATTGATTTTTTCCTTTGCTCTATATTTATATATATATATATAAACTTATATGCTCTTTGCTCTTTGCTTCATAAATTTATATGCTCAAAGGATATATATATATATATATATACCCTAGTTCAATGATAAGTTTTAACTGTTTGAGTTCAGGCAGATATATATATATGCTAGTTCAATGATTAGTTTTAACTGTTTGAGTTCAGGCAGATCTTGAATTGAAATTTGATTCCAATATTTATTTTTAAATAACTTCTCAAAGTTACACTTCAATCTCAGCTATAAAATTAAAATGACCACAGCACGATCAGGAACACTGTATAGATGATATGTATAAACTATATAGCCCAGGGCATGATACACAGTAAAAACAATACATATTAACAATTACTCTAAACACTGTCACTAACATTTTAATATGATATAAGAGATGTATATTATATGTGAAAACGTTCTCTTAATTTTTTAAATTTACAACCTAAATTTGTATTTTTCATTTATCCAGTAACTTGTCTATTCTTTTCACTGCTCTAAATCAGGTTGAGAACCCTAAGTCAAGTTGAGAACTTAGTAAGCATTTATTAAATATTTGTTGATCTAATGAATAGTCATATGCTTTCAATAAGAGAAATCTAAATGGGTTTGAGGGTTGGAGGAAATTTTCTTCAATTTCTTCATTCAGGTGTGAACTACCATAGACCCTGAGGCAAATCAACACATGTGCATCTTTATCTTCTTGAAATGAGTAAGGAAAAAAACCTAGTAACCAGTAAACAGAACACTGCTTATTTCACTAAAGTATCCTGTCACAATGATGACCATTTTCAAAAGCTAGAGCGCATAGCATGTCATCAAATAAATCAAAACCCATGTCTCATTCATGGCAAAATTGACTTTGACATTGTTTATTTGGACTCCAGACACTTGGCTTTCATGATTCTGGCTTCATCTACATCCAGACATTGGAGAATGGATGTGTAATTCTTACAGCACTGTCATCCTCTGGTCACACTACTCTGTTCCCATGATCAAGCTGTGTCTATCCATAAATCCCAAAACATTTTGAAAGTGAAGAAAGTGTTTTAAATGGAAAAATAATGCCTTTGGTAACAAGTAATCAAGTAAAGCAGATTTTTCATGTTTCAGCATCAGCTGTTGGTATCACAGAGCCATGTTTCTGGAGAGAGCTACAACTACAACAGAGATGAGATATGATACCCAGATATCACCCTTACATCCCTTCTCAAAGGAAGTGATTTTGACAATGAATACAATAAGATATGAAATCACTGGTCAGCGGTAAAAGGGACAGGAAAGACAACAGCAGCCTTGGACTTGAAACCCAAAGATGACAAAATGTCCGTTCCTTCAGAATGTAACAAATTATCTTTTTCTTGGTAAATTGGAAAGATGTTTGCAAATACTGCCTGGTATACTATACCATATTTTTATTTTTCTGACTTAAGCTTCTTATAAAA
Organism: Leptonychotes weddellii; assembly: GCF_054177405.1. NCBI lineage: Eukaryota > Metazoa > Chordata > Mammalia > Carnivora > Phocidae > Leptonychotes > Leptonychotes weddellii. The sequence goes on along the minus strand of NC_138369.1, from coordinate 101,461,666 downwards.
TTCCAATTATCACATATGTTAGAAATCTGAATTTTAAATATTTCATAACTGTGAATGAGAGACAGTTTGACAATCTTTTAGTCGAAATAAAGTAACTTTTTTTAATGAGTCAAAAGACAGTCAAGTGATAACTAAGGATATTTTAAAAATAGAAGTAATCGGTAAATTTTTCTTAGGATGATTTTTTTAAAATACATAGATGCATACAAATACTTTTGCAGCAATTATAAAATTTGTTATAAAGACAATATAGTGTTTATAGTACTTGAACATTTGAACAAAAAAGGTTTAATGGGATTTAAAATGCTGGAAATTAGAACTATCATTTATGTAGAGAACTAATTCATTTGCAAGTATTTTATATAATGTGAAATTATAAAATTAAGAAAGTATTTTTTCTATCTAGGCTAGTCACTGTCTTTTTAAAGCCATTATTATCAGTCAACTAACCAAACACCTACACTTGCAGATAATGCAGGAATTCTGGTGATTTAAGATTATATTATTAGCATATATCTTTTCATGTATAATTTATGACTCTGAAAGTTTAACTTTTTTTCTTTCTTCTTGGACTGTAAGCATAGTGTTCAATTTCAGCTAATCCTTTCATCTTCTTTCAATCTAGATTGTGAAGGTCGAGCTGCATATAATATTCCTTATAAAATCAGAACCAAGGTCAGCCTTTGAATTTTATGAACAAAATTTCCCACCAGAGAGAAGAATAAGACCTGGGAATCAATCCAGCCTCTGAAACTACCATGAGCTAATTACTGAAACTCTTCTCTGAAGGTCCTGGTTTAAAAAATAAAATAAATTCTATAAAAAAATTTTATAGCTGCAAGTACAAGTTAAAAATAGTAACCAAATGGTTTTTTTAAGCTGTGATAATTTAATATAAGTAGTTTTGTGCAAAAATAACCACAGTGTGTCTTCAGCAATTATTTGGATCTTTTACTCTGGACGCAATGCATTTGTAAGCCCGTGCACAGCATTTTGACATGACATGTCCTATAAAGATCCTCATTTATGCTTTCATGTCATTTTGTTTATGCAAGTTCAGAATAGATTCTCTTCTTAATGGGTATTTTAAAGAAAAATTCTTAAATCACCATATTTACTTATCTTTTTCCAGTATTATTGAGAAACAGTTGACATACATCATTGTATAAGTTTAAGGCATACATTATGATGGTTTGATTTATACATATTGTGAAATGCTTACCATAGTAGGTTCAATTAAAATCCATCTTCTCATATACATACAAAAAATTTAAAAAGAGAAAAGGAAAAAAAATCTTGTGAGGAAAACTCTTAGGATTTTCTCTATTAGCAACTTTCCTATATAGCATACAACAGTATTAGGTGTAGTCATCATGTTGTACATTACATCCCTAGTATTTATTTGTCTTATAACTGGAAGTTTTTATCTTTTGACTACCTTCTTCCAATTCTCCTTTCCTGTACCCTCTGCTTCTGGTAACTACAAATCTGTTCTCTTTTGCTATGAATTTGTTTTTGTTTGGTTGGTTGGCTTGGTTTTGTTGTTAGATTCCACACATAAGTGAGATCATATAGTTTTGTCTTTCTCTGTCTGACTTATTTTATTTAGTATAATGCCTTTAGGGTCCATCAATGTTGTCACAAAATGGCAGTATTTCCTTTCCTTTTATTGCTGAATAATATTCCCTTGCATATACGTGTATATACCACAATCCTGTACCCATTCATCTATCAGTGGACACTTCATTGTCACCATGTCTTGGCTATGGCAAATAACGCTGCTATGCACATGAAGGAGCAGATACCTTTTCAAGTTAGTTTTTTTATTCTTTTTCGGATATATTCCCAGAAGTGGAATTGCTGGATCATATGGTAGTTCTATTTCTAATTCTTTGAGGATCCTTCATATTGTTTTCCACAGTGGCTGTACCAATTTACAATCCCACAAATAGTGCAAAAGAGTTCTCTTTTTTTCTTATCCAGGCCAGCATTTGTTATCTCTTACCTTTTTGGTGATGGGCATTCTAACAAGCTTGAGGTAATATCTCAATGTGGTTTTAATTTGCATGACTACTGGTGTTGAGAATCTTCTCATGTACCCTTTGGCCTTTGTATATCTTCTTTGACAAAATGTCTATTCAGGTCCTTTGCCCATTTTTTAACTGGGCTATTAGTTTATTATTATTATTATTACTTTTTACTATTGAGTTGTATGAGTTTTTATGTATTTTGGATATTAATCCCTTATCAGATACTGGTTTGCAATATTTTCTTCTTATTCTGTAGTTTGCCTTTTAACTTTGTTGATGGTTTTTTCTGCTGTGCAGAAGCTTCTTAGTTTGATGTAGTCTCACTTGCTTATTTTGATTTTGTTCCTTGTGCTTTAGGTGTCATAGCCAAAAAATCATTATCTAGGATTTTTGTGATTTCAGATCTCATATTTAAGTCTTTAAATCTCAATAATTTTTGTGAGTGATGTAATTTATGTGTCTAGTTTCAGTTTCTTACATGTGAATATCCAATTATTTAACCCAACACCATTTATTGTAGAAACCGTCTTTTCTCCATTGAGTATTCTTGGCTCCCTTGTCAAATATTAATTGACTATATATGCTTGGGTTTATTTCTGGACTCTTGATTCTAGCCCACTGGTCTTGTGAAAATAAATAAAGGAAACTTAATTTAAAATGTAGGTGGGAAGCTCTGAAGGGAGAGCTCACACACACTACAACTTGCTATAAAAAAGCATATCTCGAATTCCCCAACTGGAAGCTTACTTTGCACACCTCAGCAAGAGGAAAGAATTTCTCACACAGAAGTCATCCATGCATGTATGCAGGGATCAAGTTCATGATTTATGAGTGTCGTGTGCTATTCAAATTTCAGAATACTCCATATTTTATTTTCCATTGCCTTATTGCTGGTCATTTAGTTTATTGAAATTTTCATTATTAGAAAGAATTAATCTTGAATATGTATCCTTATGCATATGCTCGAGTGATTTCAGTGTATCTAGTTCTTTCAGTTTTATTATGTAGTGGTCTTAGGCTCTCCAAAGTGATGGGGCCATTGTATAATCCTTCTATGGGGTATGAGAGATAATGCTTGTCCATATTTTTATCAGCAGTTTTTAACACTTTATGAAAGTTTTATAAAATTTTAATTTAAGAAAATTTTATAGTTTTTGAATGGTGCTTAATTATTTTAGGTTGTCTTTCCCAGATTACCAAAGAAGTTGAATAAATTCTGATATATTAGTAACCAATAAGATTTCTTCTACAAAATATATATATTTTTATATTTTTTTAAGATTTTATTTATTTATTTGACAGAGAGAGAGAGAGAGACAGCGAGAGAGGGAACACAAGCAGGGGGAGAGGGAGAGGGAGAAGCAGGCTTCCCGCCGAGCAGGGAGCCCGATGCGGGGCTTGATCCCAGGACCCGAGGATCATGACCTGAGCCGAAGGCAGACGCTTAACGACTGAGCCACCCAGGTGCCCCAAAATATATATATTTTTATATTCCTTTTGCTAATTTGTAAAAGTTATTTATATATACCTGATAGTAATTATTTGTTTGTTTTATTTGTTGCAAATAACTTTTCATGGCTAAGATTATCCTTCAAATTACTTTTGTTTTTTTATCTTAGATAATTTAATGTAAATAAATGTCAATATTTATTTTCATGGATTGTATTTAATGTTGGGAATTAAGATCACTGGCCTCCACACAGCTTGATTATCAGGATTAAGAACCCAGATCATCTATGACAACTATTTATTTCAGCAAATTCTTGCCCAGAAAGCTAAGGCTATAAATGAATAAATCTCTTTATTCTCAGCAAACTAATTTGTGTAACTGGACAAACTCCTATTAGAAGAATAGAAAGCTAAAATAAGCAAACAACTCACTTGGGAAATAATAATTTACTTATCAAGATTTGCTTCACTATCCTCACCTCATAGTGTCCATCAATTTTATACTATTATATCGCTGACTTGGTCTGATTACAACCAGTTTCTTACCTTGAAACCTCAAACCACTTGGGAACATACTCAAAGATGTGTTAATATCTTCCATGACCAACCAATTTCTTCTAAGAATTATTAAGACTGTCAGAATGGTGTCCTCTCTTAATAAAATAAATTGAATAAAATTAATTTGTTTGAGTAATCAATTATGTTGTGTGATTTTCTGGAGAAACCAGTTAACAATCCTGGAAGTCACACTGAGATCCCATCAAAACACCCTTACTTCTATACTTCAAAATTCCCAACTTGGAAGCTGTATTCCTTGGAGAGCCCTTGGGTCTCCTTTCAGAAGTACCCCTAAGTGGTGATAGTGGGATAAGATAAGATAAGATAGTGAGGTTAAGTGAGATAAGTGCATTGTGTCGGATTCCCAAATCCTTTCATCAAGCTTGCAAATATTTTTGCTAGGAATAAGCAGCCCTTTTAGGAATCCTTGATTACCTGATGATATATAAAAACTCTTGTTATGGGCAGAAACCAGCCTAATTAGTAATAACATGACTATCTTTTCTTGCCACATTTTGGGGTGAGTCATTAAGAGAAATGTCATAGAAAAGAGGATGTACCTAGGACCAATGTGGCCATCTCTCAAGCTGGATGTAAAAACGCGAATTTAGATTTCAACAGAGCATTGTTCTTTACAGACAAATTTTCCCTTGTGAGAAATTTCCCCAGTCTCATCTTGTTTTGTCCTTAAGAGTCTGGTCTGGAAGTGACCTTCTCTCTAAAAATTCTGTCTGCCAGGAATTGAAAGTTTGTCAGGTCTGCAGCAGAGGAAGCAGCCATATACAGTTAGAGGCCTGGGAAATAAGATACACCAAGAACATAGTCAATGAATAATGTCTAGACTCTCAGAGGTCTGTCTTCTAAGTTGTATACGTTCTGTGTCAGATTGTTGCTTTTTTTTTTTTTTTAATATTTTACTGAAAAGTTTTTATTGGTCTTTTGGGTAGAAGTGGGAATTTATTTTCCAGGAAGCATGATCCCATCATGCTTCTGCAGGAACCAGTGCATGGCCTCTTCCTTGCTGATTCTGTTTCTGTGTTTAGCCACAATGCAGGCTGTCCTGTGCTTTTTGTCTGTGATGGTGAAACCTGGCCTACCCAAAACCACATAGAAATCCAGACTGTAGATACCAATGCTTGGGTTATATTTGATCTGCAGACTGATGTGCTCCTGATCTCCAAATGATAGATTCTAGTACTGCAGAAGTTGTTTCTGTTAACTCAAACACAGGCACCTTTAGACCTTTCTCCAGGATTTCCTCTGCCTTGACCCCATGGAATGTACAGTGGACAGCAAGCTTTTCATTTCTGTTGATGCCAAAGGATCTGATGCTTTATCTGGCTTTGGAGAACACAGGGGTCTAGCCTGTGAGCTGTCCCAGCACCTTGGCTGCCAGAGTCAGTCTGTCTCCACTCTCTCCCAACCCACAGATGCTGAGGCAGAGCTTGTGGCTGGGAAGTTCCCACATGGGGTTCTCCTTTTCACCTTGATCCTGTGCCATGATGGAGAACAGGAAGAGCCAGATTACTGCTGTGTATTCAAACTATGGTTCTAATTCTTGCACTTATCTTTAAAAATGGTATCATATCACCAAAGACACTTGAGAATTAAATGGCCCTTTGGGAATCTTCCAATATGAACAAAATATTCATTTGAGAACTACCAATAAGGAAGGAGAAGGGGTTTAAAATTCCAAACAGCCAATGATCTGCATTTTTATGTGAAAGTTCTTAAAGAAATTCAGATTCCAGATTGTTTCAGTGAAATATATATTATAGAATTATAAATATATAAAGTTTTATATCCCCCTACACTACCCAAATCACAACTTGAAGAACACAATGGTCTTTATTAGTGGCTAACATTCCATAACCCTCTTTATAACCCATTTTCTTTTCATTTTCTCAGACCAGAAACATCTACAGCTTAATTGCTTAAAGTTGATCCTTCTTTGAAACAGGCAACAGCCTCATGGTTGATTTTAAGCCCTGGTCTCATTCTGTGCTGAAAACTATTATCTCAGAATTTTTAAAATTCTGAAAATATATAATTCAACACTTCCAAATCTATAACAATTCGTTCATATCCTAATAGCAATCTCAGATTTCTTTTAAAAAGGTGTACGAAAATAGAGTGGGAAGACTCTGAGGGTGATTTATAAGACTACAAATTGCATAGAACACCAGGCAGATTTGAATAATCTGATGTTGGACAACATCTTTTGAAGGTTTTACCCAGAGTCACTTTCTATAAAAATAGATTGAACTTTAATTCAATCCTGCAGGTAAGAAAAAAAATGAATCCACTGGAAACTTCTGGAATAAGTTAACAACACTACACAGCATTTAGGAGTAGATTTTGAAGCAGATGTGACATTGTCTTTCTTTTCACTTTTTATGATCAGCCTTAAGCCACAACTAAATGGACTTAATCTGCAGGCTAAAACTAGACTGGTAAATGGCCCAACTGCCAGATCCTTAACTTCTCATTGGACATTTTAAAAGAGTCTTAGAACAAAAAACAGACCCCATCCATTAAGCTTCTGAGGAGGGAATATTCTGATAAAGACACCTGAGGATACTGTAAGCAACAAGGACATTAGATAAATAGTCGTGCTGTGCTGGCTAAGAATCTCGTGGACTAAAATAAAGTTGGTGACCAGTAAAACTACTCCAAGAAGATATTGAGAACTTTATTTCTTATTTTTCTTTACTGTCACCCAGATTCCCTTGCTATGAGTTATTTTAATAAACCAGAAATGACTTTTTAGACAGTAACATCACAACATGCCAGGCAATCAAAAATCTAATACCTCTTCTGGTTCTGGAAAATTTATTTCTACCTCTTCAACCAAGTAAAGCTAAAACCCCTGGATGTTATATACAAAACCAGTAAGAAGAGACTGTTAATGGCAAGAAGAAGAAGGCAGATTGACTAGAAAGCCTGAAATGTGAAGAACAACATACTGGTGAGTCTGTTGTGTTTTCTTTTTGCCTCCTATATATTTCTGACTGCTGAAGAAGCCCACAACTAGAAGTTCCAATTGGCACCAAAAAAAAAAAAAAAAAATTCAGGAAAAGTTTGTTCTCTCCTGCCAAAGAACCATATAAGCAGCAGCCTAGAAATACAGAAAAATGTTATAGTTAACACCTACTCCAACAAAAACATTGAGAAACACACACACACACACACAAAAGGAAGGTGGAGTGAAGAGTCTAGACTTCACTTTCACTCATAGTAATGAGAAACCTCCCTCTTCCCCACTGAGGTGATGTCAGTGGAGGCTGAGAGGATAGCCCAATTTACCAATGCCCAGTGGTGACTGATATTTTTCTCGGTAATTGTTCGATTTATTTGCATTTTATATTGCTTACCTAATATTTTTCCAATGTCTCCTGTTTTCAGTTCTAATATTTATTTATATCATATATGTATATAATATATATTATATAATATATATATTTTGCCAGAAATTTGCTTTATATCGAATCATTTCTAGAAACAGCTTTGATTATTTTGATCTTCTCTATGTAATTATTTTGTTTTCCACATTCACTCATATTTTGTCTTATACATACTTAATAGTTTTTAGATTCATAAACATTTTACTCTGACTTAATGAACTGAATTAAGCATTAGTTAGGAATATGTTTAGAGATAACAGTAAAAGCCATATAATAAGCCATATGATAACTAAATAGGACTTCAGTTTTCTCTTATTCTCAGAAAGACTGGAGATAGAGGAGGTTATGTAATCAAGATGGCAACGTAGATTGGTTCCAACCTCAGTCTCTCTCACAAGCAGAACAACTAGCAACTATTCATAGACAAGATGCCATTTTGAAAACCCCATCCCCAGGGATGGGGATGAAACATCCTCCTGGACCACAAAGACTGAGAAGGACCACATTAGAAGGTTAAGAGGAGCAGAGCAGCTGTACTTGGACCATATCACTGCTCCCCCAGGCTGGCAGAGTACTGCACTGAGAGGCCCTCCCCCACCCCAGCCTATGGTTTCTCCAGTGGGTAAAGAGAGCCCAAGGTGGATATGTAGGCCCCCAGCATTGTGAGATGCTTCCTGGGAGACCACTTGGGTCTTGCCTCATGGTGATCACCGGGGAAATCTGGGACTAGCCCATGGGAGATCAGTTAGAGATGGAGAAGGTGGTGGAGCTTACAGCAATCAGTGCCCAGATCTTAGAGGACCAAGTTCCTGCTTGCAGCTGTGTCCAAGCAGAGACCCTCGCCAGAGGTTCCCAGAAGTGAGATTGCTGGATCACATGATAGTTCTTTTTTTAATTTTTTGTACAATCTTCATACTGTTTTCTACAGCTGCTGTATCCCACCAATTAATGGGTTCCAATTTCTCCACAACCTTGCCTACTCTTATTATCTTGAAAAAATCTTTTTAGGCCCACATGCTGAAATTTATTCTCCTTTTCCATACCTGGACCAGTGGAAGGGAATGCCTATCTTTTAATTGTTTTGCTGAAGGAAGGAAAGCCTCCCACTTAGGGGAAGATTCAGGTATAATTCCCCTTCCCAGATTTTATATCGAGAAGATTTCTCTTGTAATAAAACTTAGAAGAAGGAGGCCTGGGGCTTTCTGCTCTACCTTCCCATATTATCTTAGTGTTATAGACTCCTGGGTTTCTATTAGGGTGGGGGGAGGGGGGAGAGTTCACCTTATGAGACAAAAGAAGGGATGGCTAGGCACCCTCCTTTCTGTTTTTATCTAATAAAATGCTAACCTGAAACACACACGTGTATGTGAAGAATGGAATATTCAGCCATAAAAAGAAGGAAATTCTGCCATTCATGATAACATGGGTGGACCTTGAAGGCATTATGCTAAGTGAAATAAGTCAGACAGAGAAAGAAAAATACTGTATGATTTCACTTACATATGGAATATAAAAAATCTAAACTTATGGAAACAGAGAGTAGATTGGTAATTGCCAGTCATACAGGGTAAAGTGGGCGGGGGGGAGGGGGATGGGTGAATGTGGTCAAAGGATACAAACTTCAGTTATAAAATAAATAAATTCCAAGGTTGTAATATACTGTATGGTCACTATAGTTAACAATAGCATATAGTATATTTAAAATTACTAAGTTTAAATTGCTAAGTTAAAAGTTCTTAACATATACACAAAAAAAGTAACTGTGTCAGCTGATGGATATATTAACTAACCTTATAATGGTAATCATTTCACAATATATACATATATCAACTCATCACATTGTATACCTTAAACTTACACAACAATATATATCAATTATATATATCAACAAAGATGGAAAAATTTAAATAATTAAGAAAAAAGACTGCTGAGGGTCATTTCAAGGCAAGTTGAATCCACAGTACTTCTTTTTCTTAAAAAAAGATTTTATTTATTTATTTGACAGAGAGAGAGAGAGCATAAGCAGGGGGAGGGGCAGAAGGAGAAGCAGGCTCCCCGCTGAGCAGGGAGCCTGATAGAGGCTCGATATCAGGACCCTGAGATCATGACCTGAGCTGAAGGCAGATGCTTAACCAACTGAGCCACCCAGGTGCCCCTGAATCCACAGTACTTCTATGTAGGCATGAATTCTATCCTCCAAATCACCCCATCCTCTAAAATAGATGTTAACACTATTTCAGTAGTTCTATAGCCAATAAGAAGGAAGGCATCAGAAGAAATTAAGGATGCTTCCAAAATTTGCACAAAAATTTAAATATCAATGGTGAAAATACAGTCATATGTCTATGTCTAGTTATGGCTATCATAAACAGGTTTTCAGGTAGAAAATGTAGTCTCTAGGCTGAAGGTCATATACCAAGCTAAAAATCAGTAATTATATTACCATGGAAGAAGGGTAGAGAGGGATTTGTGTGACTTTACATCCTGTGCTAAAAATACTTACCGAATGATTGTCAGTCCATTTTCTGGTATAATATCTGCATTTGAAGTTCATGTTGTAGGCTGAATTGTGTTGCTCAGCAATATTTATACGTTGAAATCCTAACTCCCAGTACCTCAGAATGTAAATGTGTTTGGACCCAAAAAGATATTTAAAGAGGTAATAAAGTTAAAAATCAGGTTTTTCAGGGTGGGCCTCTATCCTATCTGACTGGTGTCCTTATAAGAAGATTAGGACACAGGTGTAGATATACGCCCTCAGGGAAAAGACACAGCCAGAAGGAAAGCATCTGCAAGCCAAGGAGAGAGGCTTCACCACACCTGCCAACACTTTAACTTCTAGCCTCAAGAACTGTACTTTGTTTAAATGTTTTCAAAGAAATAAGATGCTTAACCGTATTAAAAAGTTATAAATTTTGTAAAGTTGATTATTCCTTTAAATTATTTTGAGCATGTGATTATCTCTAACTTTCTCTTTGCTTTATTGTTTCCACATTATAGTATTTTGTTTCTTTTTAACCAGCCCAAATTAGAAGGGCATCTTGCAAGTTGACATGGTACAAAATTGATTTTTCTGTTGTAATTTACAGTTGTTTCCAAAGTATTCAGTTGCTTGTGGTGAATAAATCATCACACTTATCTTAACTAAAGCATTTGGACAATGCAGCTCCTGTTGTTGCAACTGATTACTTTAGTGTCTCAACTAAAAAAGGTATCTATGATTTCACACATTTCTGCCTCACAATCTTTTAGGAATGACAATTTTTACCAGTAGAGCTTTTGGAAGAACTCTTTTCTAAGATGTTAAAAATCTAACATTTGTTGAATAATGGTAAGGAAATGGCTCTGAATATTTCAGACAAAGAGAAGGAAGAGAAAGTGTAATGTACCCGAAGAAGAAATGTGTTGGTAATGTTTGAGGAAGAGCAAGGAGACAAATGAGCAAACATTGAGGTATTTATTTAAATTTTCCAAAACATTATGTAAGTTTAAGGTGTACAACATAGTGATTTTATATATGTATATATGTATGGAAAATGATTACCACAATAAGGTTAGTTAACACATCCATCATAGCTATTTTATTTTTATTTTTATTTTTTTGGTCAAAGGATACAAGCTTCTTGTTATAAGATCAATAGGGTCTGGGAATATAATGTACAACATGGTGACTATAGTTAACAATACTCTATTGAATAGGTGAAAGCTGCTAAAGAGAGTAAATTTTAAAGGTTCTCATCACACACATAAATATATATATTTTAACTGAATTTCTGAGTAGAAATCTCTGATTTTCTTTAGAAATCAGGGGCACCTGGGTGGCTCAGTAGGTTAAGCTTCTGCCTTTAGCTCAGGTCATGATCCCAGGGTCCTGGGATCTAGCCCTGCATTGGGACTTTCTGCTCAGCAGGGAGCCTGCTTCTCCCTCTCCCTCTGCCTGCCCCTCATGCTGCTTGTGTTCTCTATCAAATAAATAAATAAAATCTTAAAAAAACACAAAAATGTAAAATCAAAATAATATAAGCCTCCTCTTTCATTAAGGAAAATACTTTAATAATGTGAATATTACTTTAAAATAAATTTTTCTTTTTTTTTT
>NC_138369.1:101408299-101449629 GCF_054177405.1 Leptonychotes weddellii | reverse complement strand
CCAGTCCTTTCTGGCCTGCCAGGTCTCTATGGATAGCTCTGCTGGCACTCTCATGTTTCTCTCATTGTAGGTTACAGACCTCTTTTCCTGAGCTGCTTTCAGGATTTTCTCTTTGTCTCTGAGACTTGTAAGTTTTACTATTAGATGTCGGGGTGTGACCTATTTTTATTGATTTTGAGGGGGGTTCTCTGTGCCTCCTGCATTTTGATGCCTGTTTCCTTCCCCAAATTAGGGAAGTTCTCTGCTATAATTTGCTCCAATATACCTTCTGCCCCTCTCTCTTTTTCTTCTTCTTCTGGGATCCCAATTATTCTAATAGTGTTTTGTCTTATGGTATCGCTTATCTCTCATATTCTGCCCTCATGGTCTGGTAGTTGTTTGTCTCTCTTTTTCTCAGCTTCTTTATTCTCCACCATTTTGTCTCCTATATCACTAATTCTCTCTTCTGCCTCATTTATCCTAGCAGTTAGAGCCTCCATTTTTTATTGCACCTCATTAATAGCCTTTTTTATTTCAACTTGGTTAGATTTACTTCTTTTATTTCTCCAGAAAGGGTTTCTCTAATATCTTCCATGCTTTTTTCAAGCCCAGATAGTATCTTTATAATCATCATTCTGAACTTTAGTTCTGACATCTTACTAATGTCCATATTGATTAGGTCCCTGGCAGTCGGTATTCCCTCTTGTTCTTTTTTATTGAGGTGAGTTTTCTGACTTATCATTTTGTCCAGAGAATAGATGAATGAGAGAAAAAATGCTAACAGGGTAACAATGAGTCCAGAAAAATATACACTAAACAAATCAGAACAGATCTGAGACCAGGGGAAAAGAAAGGGAAAGAAAGAAAAAAGAAAAGAAAAAGAAAAAAAAAGAATGTGATCAAATATGATCAAGCTGGTGAATAAATCAATGCCACACACTAGATTTGGGGCATATTTTGGTCTGTTGGATGAAACTGCCTCCCAAAATTTTAAAGAAAGAAAAACTTATATATGTACAAAAATAAGGGTAAATATGATGAAGGGATGGAATATGACTGTAAAGATAAAAATTATAAAAGATTTTATAAAAGGAATTGATAAGAAGTTGGTTGAAAAAAGAAAGAAGAGAAATTAAAAAAAAACAAAAACAAAAAAAGGAGAGAATGTAATCAGGCAGGAGGTTAGAAAAAGCCATACACTAGAGATTTATGGTATATTTTGTTAGAAGAAACTGTATTCCAAAATTTTAAGGAGAGAACAACTTATATATATACCAATAATAAGGGTAACTACAATAAAGGGATAGTATATGACTCTAAAAATGAAAAATAAAAAAGATTTTTTAAAAAGAGTTTGATAAGATGTTGGTTGAAAAAGGGAAAAAGAAAAATTCAAAGAAAAAATAGAAAAAGAAAATAAAGAAAATTAAAAAAATTAACTTTGAAAGACTAAAGAATCAGGGGGAAAAAAGCCATGAATTCTATGTGCAGTATTCCCCTAGCCCTGGAGTTCTGCCATTCTCATTGATTGGTAAACTTGGTCTTGGCTGGCTGTTCTTGCTGATCTTCTGGGTGAGGGGTCTGTTGCAGTGGTTCGCAAATGTCTTTGCCGGAGGTAGAATTGCCCTGCCCTTGCCAGGGCTGGGCTAAGGAATCTGCTCGGCTTACTCTCAGGAGCTTTTGTTCCCTGTAAACTTTCCCTACAGCTTTGGCCAATGAGAGTGAAAATGGTGACCTCTCAATCTCCGCCCTGGAGGAGCCAAGAATTCGGGGCCCCACTCCTCAGTGAGCCCACAGAGAAAAGCAGTCAATCACTCCTGTCTCCCTGGTCTCCAGCCACACTCCATGCTCACCCGGCCTGTGACCGAGCATTTCTATCTCTGGCACATGACCCGGTTTGGAGTCTCCACACCCAGCAGATCCCTGCAGTGCGCTCCTGCGCTAGTCCTCCCGGGGGAGGAAGGGGAGTCTCCCTGGATCTGCTGCTTGTTGGGTCCCTGCTGGAGGAGCAGTGGCCTGACTGTGCCACGGATCTCTGTTTATGGCAACTCTGAGCTGAGAGCCTGTTCCTCGGCTCCGTCTTTGCAGCTGGCTTCCCTGCTCCGATCCCTGGGAGTTCTGCCACACTCAGGCACCCCAGGTCTTTCTGTGACCCCGAGGGTCCTGAGACCACACTGTCCCAGTGAGGGTTCCAGCCCTTGCTTAGCCACTGCAGGGACATCCCTCAGTGGAGCAGACTTCTAAAAGTTCCGATTTTGTGCTCCACTGCTCTATCACTTGCCAGTAGCCGGCTGATGGAGGCCCCCTACATCCACCATGGTCTATCTTCCCAAATATCGCCTCAGATGCACTTCTCTGCACATCCTACCTTCCAGAAAGTGGTCACTTTTCTGTTCAGAGAGTTTCTGCTAATCTTTTCTTCAATCTCCTGTTGAGTTCGTAGGTGTTCAGAATGGCTTGATCTCTATCTAGCTGAATTCCTGGGACCCAAGGAAATTTAGGTCTCTTACTCCTCTGCCATCTTGCTCCTCCTCCACTATTTTCTTTTTAAGGAGAAAGTTATTTCCATTTTCAAAAGCTTAGTATCATGGAAGAAATACATAATGTCTTCAGAAGGAAGTGGCACTGGTTTCAGTTATCTTCTACAAAGGGAGCTATAAGAAAAAAGTATAAACCATGAGGACAGTGAGCTCATGTCTTCAAAGTCTACTTATAGATCTATATGTAGCAAGTGATCCTTCTTTCTCTCACTCTCAACTATTCATCCATCATTTATCTAACATCTGAGAGAAAGAGAGAATGAATTAAAGCTTCTTTTATCCCACCTGTCATGATGTGTCTTGCTGTATATTTTACTACCTGCATATTTACTTCTTTTACGCTCTGTAACAGAATATATTTTTTTGGAATTGTCATCGCCTGGTATTTACTATGTAACTGAGATCATATCACTATTTTTCTCTCTCTTTATTAAAACTATGTAGCGTCTGTAAATTATACAAATAATTTCAACATAAATGTAATAATTGTAGAGTTTTCTAAAAATATGTAAATATTTAATGAATAACTCAAATGGACCACATAAAAGTTAAATTTTCTTATTGGCCATTATAATATTAATTAGTGCAGTATAACTTTATGAGTTTAATAAGAGATATCTAACCCAAATTCATATACTCCAGTTAGTCTATTAAATGAGATATTTTGGTGTAAGAAATGTTTTCACATTCTTCAAAATGTATCTCAGATTTTTATGAATATGATTTTTCCATTATGTTGTCACAGTGGTACTCATGCTTACAATTTTATATGCTTGCCTTGACAAACTATACACTTTCCCATAGTTACCAAAGAGCATTAAATATACATTATATATATATGTGTCTATTTATTTAAAAAAACAGAAAATAATTATAAAATTAGTTTTCTTAGACTTTGTGGCTTATAAATTTGGAAAAAAAAGACAAAAAGTAAAAACTTTCAGAAAGCAAACTACAATTTGAAGGTTGCTCCTCTAATAGATGAGGTATGAAATTCAAGAATACACATAAAATATACATTAAAAGTAAAACAGGTGACTTTTTTTTTTATTTTGAATGTGTACTGCCTTTTTATCTTCTAAATAAACCCCATTTTGAGCTAGTACATAATTTTCAATAGGCAAGAAGTTCCATGGTATAAAAGTCCTAGGCATTTAGGAAAACAATGCAACCTTAGATTTTTTTTTATGTTTTATTTTATTTTATCTTATTTATTTGACAGAGAGACAGAGAGAGCATGAGCAGGGGGAGGGGCAGAAGGAGAGGGAGAAGGATAAGCAGACTCCTCACTGAGCAGGGAGCAGATGTGGGGCTTGATTCCAGGACCCTAAGACCATGACCTGAGCCGAAGTCAGACACTTAACCAACTGAGCCACCCAGGCGCCCCACAACCTTAGATATTTTTAATCAAATAATTTAATATATTCACTATTTTACCCCATTAATAATAAGTTATCCCTTTATTTATCAAAATGCATATTTGACTCATGACTATAACTGGGCACTGCATACAACAAGAATGAGATATAGTCCTTGTCCTTATGCTTAGAGACTCAGAAGACTCTTTGTGTAACCGAAGTTTCTTATTTGAAAATAACAGAAACCTACTCCAGTTAACTCTGCAGCAATGAATTTTATTTAAAGTATATGTTATAGCTCAAATAATGGTTGGGAAATGGGCAAGAGCAAAAAGTGGCTTGGCAGCCAGATTACATACAATTCATATTAAAATAAGTGTCAGGTTAGGATGCCATCATCACTGCTGCTGAAGACTGAGAACTCCCCACCCCCAATCTGGATGCTGCCCCACTGTTGCTGGTCCTGCTGGCACAGCTGCTACTGGGCACTGGGTGCTCCTCATGATGAGATGAACATGAAAAAAAACCAGATTTTTTGCATCAGTCTTTCCAAGTTAAATACAGGGAGATAGGATTATCCTTAATTTAACTGTCTCTTTCTCTCTCACTCACATCTAACCTTCAGGAAATCCTGTTGTCTTTTGCTTCAGAATATACACAGAATCCATATTTCACTATCTCCACTGTAACCCAAAGCCAGTATGCTGTGATCTCTTGCTTGGGTTCCAGTACATCTCTTAAATAGTCTTCTTGTTTTTATACTTGATAACACTGCTGTCTATCCCCAATGGTACATCTGGAGTGATCCTTTTGAATCATAAATCAAATCATGTCACTCTTCTGCTCAAACCTCTTCAAAATCTTGCTGTTTCACTCAGAGGAAACCCAAAATTCTTGGCAAATCTCAGTGAATAGCTGAGTACAAGGGCCTAAGTAATCTGACCTCTTGCTAATTCCTCACCCTGCCGGTCCTACTGGCCTCCTTGCCATTACTGCATAAATGCAGGTAGATCTTCTCACTTACTAGTCTATCACCCAAAAGGTTCTTCCTCACATACCCACATGACTAACTCCCTCTTTTTCTTCAAGTCTCTCCTGACTACCCCATTTGGAAATGCAATATGCCCTCTTCCCATGACATTCCCAATCCACTCACCCACTCCATTTTATTCCAAGGAACACATCGAATAGCAGTTTACTCTTCTACATGTATTTTTCTCTTATTTGCCTCTCCTCCTTTCCACCAATAAACAAACAAACATATAAATAAATAAATACATACATACATAAATGCATAAATAAATAAAAATAACCTACACTAGGGTAGATATGGTGGGGGGAGGGAAGGGTGAATAGGCAGGTCACAGAAGGTTTTAGAGCAGTGAAACTATTCCATATGATACTCTAATGGTGGCTATGTGTACATTATACATTTGTCAAAACTCATAGAAAATGCAGCACCAAGAATGAACCCTAATGTAAACTATGGTCTTCAGGTGGTACAAATGTACCACTCTGGTGTGGGATTGCTAATGACAGAGGCTATATATGGGGCAAGGGGTATATGAGAGCTCTATGTATTTTCTATTCAATTTTGTTGTGAACCTGAAGCTGCTTTAAAAAACAAAAAGTCTATTAAAAACATCTCTAAATTAGAGGAAATAATTAGCACAAATATAACTGAAAATATTTAAATATCTAGAATATATCCAGAACTACTAAATGTAAAGTTACACTAAATGTAAACTCAATGAAAAAAATAGGACAAAGCATGAAAAGGAATTCCAAGAAAGGAAATCTGAATGAATATAAAATATCCTATATCTCAAAAAGAAAATGTGAATCAATACTACATTTTCTAAAATGAGTTTCCATGTCATTCACACACATTGATAATAATATTAACAATAATCATAATAATTAATTGAAAAGTAAGTTGAGCAATAATAGCTCGCTTACATTTCTGGTGATGTCTAAAATGATACAGCTGCTTGACATAATAATGTCATAATATCTACAGTGTTGCTTCACAGTCTATGTTTAAAATTCCTTAAAATGTCTTGGTATTTCTCTTTCCCTAGGTGTAGTTACCTTGGAGAATATCCCTTGATCACACCGAGTAAGGGCTAAGGGGAAGAACCAAAGTCCATACATCAGAAATTATTATAGGAGAGTCTCATAGGGATATCTGTTATGTAATCAGAATCCCCCCTATCTACACTCCCTAGATTTTTTATAATATAAACTGCTAAAAAAAATGCACTGAAAATCTTTTGGTATAATGCCTCTTTTCAAAGTTGTCTTTCAGTTGACAATCACTAGAGAATTTTAAGCTGTTACCTAATTCAATGTTTCTCAACCTTGGCTAAGTTTCAAAATCAACTGGGAGGATTTAAAGATTCCTGATGCCCAGACCATTTCCCAAACTAATTATATTGGTATTCCTGGGGAGGAACTCTGGCATCAGGATTTCTTAAAGCTCCCTAGGTGATTCTAATGCACAAACAAGTTGAAAAATGCTCCTTTAGGTAGAGACTAAAGATGTGTGGTAGATGAGGAATGAGGTAGGCTAACTGATGGCTCTCCAAAAGATATGTCCAGATTCTAATCCCAAGAACCTGTGCCTGTTGCCTTATATGGTGAAAAAGGTGAGTATTGCCTTCTATGGCAAAAAAATATGTACATATATATGTATATATTTATGTATGTATAAATATATATATATGTATATATATTTATTTAAATTAAAGATCTTGAGAGGAGCAGCTTTTCTTGGATTATATAGGTGAACCCTAAAATGTAATCATATATATCCTTATAAGAGAGGAGGAGGAAGTTTAGGGGCAGATACATAGAGGAGAGGACATCCACAGAATAGAAGGTGGAGGCAGATTGGAGATATGTAGCTGAAAGCCAAGGGATGCCAAGGATTGATGGCTTCCACCAGAAGCTAGAAAGAAGCACAGAATGGATTCATCCTCAGAGCCCTTGAGGGAGTGTTGCCCTACCAACACCTTGATTTCAGACTTCTGGCCTCTAGAACTTAGAGGGAATAAATTTATGTTGTCTCAAGCCACCAAATTTGTGGTTATGTGTTAAAGCAACCACATGAAACTAATACAAGGAGGAATAAGAAACTATTTTTCAGGGAAATCCCCACGTCATTAAGGCAGGGTAAATATAGTCTTATCAGGTAATGGCTAACAGGAAACATACATAGCACCTATGTCGTGCCTGGTACTGTCTTGTGTACTTGCTGGGCAAAGGAACTCACACACTCTCCAATGGCAACAGGCAAGATATCCATATATATCCAGCAGAATGATCATCCTTCCATTCTTTCACCATTTTTACAGAGGTGTATTTTGGCCTGGGACCATCTTGCTAAACCATGGGAGGAGCTTCAGAAGAGATTCTAAGCATGGTAAAGAAGTTAAAAACATGCAGCCAACTATGTAATAATGGAAACATCTGGCACAGGAAATAATCTTCAGTAACCGAGGAACTCAACCAGGGAGTTTGCATATCAATGTTAATGCTGTTCCTCAGAGTCCCTGTGGAACTAGCCTTTTCCTAAATGATCAAAAGGTGGGTGTGTGGTGTTTGTGTGGGGGTAAGCCTCCCAGGTCATCAGTTTATCTCTTTTTAGTGCTTTGTATATTTTAAACTGACTTAAATCTCTCAACAACCCTATTTCATAGGTATTATTATTATCCTCATTTACAGATGGGAAATTAGGTTCAGAATATTTACTTAATTTGTTCAGTGCCATGAAAATGTTAATGGCAGAGCTGAGATTTGTGCTTTTAACCACAAGGCTACACTGCAGCAATGAGGACTCTGAAGTTTCCATGTGTCAGATGTGGTGAGTCAGGGCCACTTTCCTGAGCATTGACTTATGTGGTTGCACAAATACCCACACTTAGAAGGGTCCCATGATTGGTTTAATTCATCTTGAAATCTTATTTTTTGACAAAAGGGTCCCATATTTTCATTTTGCCCTGGGCCCTACAAATTATGTAGGCAGTTCTGCTCCGAGTCTTTAGGATTCTCATAAATAGTTCATTTCTATCCTCAGGTTTCCACTCCTTCCTATGTAAAGTGCTTATGTGCATATGACATCTAGTAATAATAGATTTTGAAAAACTATATTTCAGAGATTCTAAATGCATCCTTTAACATCATTTTTTAACATCACTGATTTTCAGATGCACCTTTCAAAAACTAGTGTTATATTCACTGTTGGTCAGGTGCTAGTCCTGATTTAGTAGCTATTACCTACTCTTTTGCAAAGATAATCATTGCTTTTGATATTATCATTAAATTGAGTTATCTGCATTGTTGGAATAGCACATGTTGTGTTTAACTGCCACTCAAAATGTCTTCAAAAAGATTAATCTAAGGTTGAAAGAAAAAAAAAAACCTCTGTGAATTATTACCAGACAACCTGTTAAAAGGCAAATCTGAGTTTATTTGACCTCACTGCAGGAAGGGAAAATACCACCTTTGCAGAGTCTTTGAACAGTCTTAGGGGGAGTCAGAAGTCAGGTATATATATAAGCATTTTGGGTAGTTTGGGCTCAAGTGGTTTAAGGTGGGTCCTTTATTGCAGAAAACTGATGGGAATTAGACAATGTTTGTGAAGCTTTTGTACACCATTCATACTGGGTTTCAGGAATTTCCTGAAGTAAGGTGCAAAGTCATTTATGGGTTTACAAACTTATCTTTCTTTTTTCCCCCCTTTCCTTTCCTTCATTTTAATCTAGTATAGTTAACAGTGTTATATTAGTTTCAGGTGCATAATATAGCAATTCAACAATTCCATATATTACTCAGACTTACCTTTCTTGAAACAAACAACAAAATCATGGGCTACAGGTTATCTCAACTTGTTTTTAAAACTGAGGTTTACTGTGTTCACAGAAAGTATATATTTTATACTAATGGGGGCATTACTACAATTCCATATTCTTTATAGAGCAAAAACCAAATGCTTGACATCCCTGAGACTTGTTACTCAAATATTGATGTCATCTAGGATCTGTAGCAAATGCAGAATCTTAGCTCTCATCATTCCACCCCCAAGTTTAATAAATCAGAAGCTGAGTTTTAACAAGGTCCTCATTGTATTAGTCTGGGTTCTCCAGAGAAATAGGGAACTATATATATATATATAAAAAATTAAGTTAATATATATTTTATATAATTTGGTATGCGTTATATATATTTATTATATACTATATGTACTATATATAGTATATAATTCATTATAAGGAACTGTTTCATGGCAATTGGCTAAAAGGCCCAAGATCTGCAATTAACAAGCTGAAATCTCAGGCAAGCCCATGATATAGCTCCAGTCAGAGTCTGGGTCTAAAGGAAGGAGAACACAGATTTCTCAGCTTTAAGACATTCAGGCAGAAAAAGTGAATTCTCTTTTTCTCAGCCTTTTGTTCTATTCAGGCCTTCAACAGTTTGGATGAGGCACACCTGTATATTGAGGAGAGCAATCTGCTTTACTCAGGCTACTAATTCAGAAATAAAATATCGCACAAGTAAAAGAAGCTGTTAACTTTTGGCACCAAATTTGTGCAACAGGGTAACCAATCAAAGTAAAGATAATGCACCTGGAGGCAGTAAAAATTGCCAACTCCTTTATAAGAGAGGGATTAAATTTTAAAGAGCCAGGAAGTTAGTAAGATAGATTCATGTGACAGGCCAGACCATGGTTCAATTGTTGACACTCAATTTGTCAGAAAATTTGCATTTTGGACAGAGGTGTTTAACTTTCATGTGTTTCAATTGAGTAAATTAATAAGAGTTTAATAAATTTAGAACAAACTAGCATCAAAACTTGAAGAAGAGTGTTAGAAGCTTGGAATAATACCCTAGAGCTATAATAGAACCCTTTTTAAAAAGAAATCCTGCTGCACTGTCAACAGTCTTAGAGACACAAAAAATATTGCATGGAAAAACCAATATATTGGGGCGCCTGGGTGGCTCAGTCGTTAAGCGTCTGCCTTCGGCTCAGGTCCTGATCCCAGGGTCCTGGGATCGAGCCCCGCATCGGGCTCCCTGCTCGGCGGGAGGCCTGCTTCTCCCTCTCCCACTCCCCCTGCTTGTGCTCCCTCTCTGGCTGTCTTTCTCTCTGTCAAATAAAAAAAAAAAAAACAACAACAACAACAACAAAAAAAACACCCAATATATCAGTGACTCCAAGAAGAAAGCAACTCAAAATTCAGACACTGAATTTAAAGATACTTTGGTAATACCTTAACTAGTTTATTTCATTATTGTTTCCATTGTGGATTATAAGAGTGATTAATACATGACAAAATTTTGTCTAAATAAACCTATAGTTCTCTAATAACCATAAAACAATAATTTATACTAAACCTTATGTCTTAGCTTAGTTTTTCTTTTTAATTATAAAACTTTTTTTGCAGCTTCTCATAGCAGAACTGAGTTTGCAATGCCAGGCCCATCTTGGGAGCCCCAGAGGAGGGCCCCAGAGGCCAAGGTACAGGAGAAGAAAGGAAGCCACTTCAGGCAAAGTGATCATCCCTAGGAAGCCAAAATGTCCCCAAGAGATCTTGCTGTGCCATACTAAAGGGGCCCAGAGCCTCTGGCCTGGAGGTTCCTGAGGCAGAAGATATCAGTAAGAATGGGCTCTGGGCACCATGCTTCACCACTTGAAGGGGAAGGGCTTCTGACACAAGTTGATGCCACAGTGCACTCCCCATGTCAAACATGGTAGGTGTAGAAGTCATTGATGAAGGTGCAGTGGAGGCCACGTGAGTCTAGCAGGGACTGCACATTCTCCAAGCAGCATCAACCATGGATAATGGGCCCACCATTCTTGGGGATGCCCAGGTGCTTCCCTAACACCAGCTATTCACCATGTTTGGGAAGAAGGCTTTGACCTTAAGGATTCCCTTTGAAGTCCGCCATGAGCTTGAAGAACTATGAGATGTTGATGATGTCCTGTTCCATCAGAACCAGTGCCAGCTTCATCATCTCTTGGTTCCAGTCAGTGCAGCCTTCCACATATGTATTATGTTTTTTCAGTTTCTTGTTTGACAGAATACCCGTTTTTCTGCTGTAGGTGTGTTTAACCCCTTTGAACAGCAGGGCCTCCCTTTGGTTCAGCTGCTCCTGCTACAGTTGGCCAGAAGCGGCTGAAAGCCTGTTGGGTGTGGGAATGAAGCTTGGGAACACGTGCACTTGGCCCATAATTAGCCGGCTGGAGGAGCATTTTACAGGAGTTTGTATTTGGTGGGTATTGAGGAGAACTTGTAGGGTTTGGTGTAGTTCTTGGTGTTCAACTGCTGGGGTAACTGCTGTTCCCAAAGAGAATTCTGACCAATGAATCTTTCTTCTCCCTGTGACTTGGGGGCTTGCTTCCAGGTTCTTAAAGGAGTTGAAGTCAGTAATTTGTGTTTCTTTTTTCATAGTGGTATGTAAAATAATGTTATATTTTTTTAATAGTTACTAGTGTCTTCAACCTAATGAAATGGAGCAGTGAGATAATTGTACTATCAAACTTTTCATTTGCTTTCTTTACCCTGCAGCTACATAAGATATTCTTTAGCAAGGTCACAGATACTTCCTGGGTTGATGAATAATATGAGGATTAAGCGTGGTATTTTCTTTCTCTGTGTTTTTTATGTTATTGGTCAGCCAATCTACCTTGCAATTACTAAATTTCTCCTGTTCTTTTTCCTATTTTAGGTAGTAGCTAACCAAAACCCCACAGGTTTTAATAAGCATCTCATTCTAGTAAATTCTCTATATTAGTTTAGTTAGGTCTTTCATTAGTGCATGGTTTGGACTGCCAGATTCTAATACTAAAACTAAACATGTACTGCGTTAGGTCTGAATTAAGCAAAATACCCAATCTCAAATCGTCTCTACTTTCTGAGGCTTTCTTACCAGAAACTTCTACCTTATTACTAATATATTTATATCTGAAACTTGGTTGAATATTTCCAAAATCACATAAAGTTAACTAAACAGAGCATGGGTGTATTAGAAATGTATTACCTAGTTAATGTGGTTCCATGCGCCATTTTTATTGGAATTCAAAGCCCCAGATGGTATATCAAATTGGCAAATCTTAGGCCAAATTCTGTGCAGCTGCATCCCAGCAGACTCTAAACCTATGGTGGGTGATGGTCTGGTGAGGCCAAAGGAAAGACCGAGAGACAACAACCGAGACATAGGTTTATGTGAGGCACTTATGTACAGAGAGTCCAGGAGCAGCTGACTGCACAAAGCATTCGCTGCTGGGATCTATGTGCAGCAAATTTTTACATCCTAGCAACTTAAGGTATCAACTATCAAAGAGGTCCTTCTCTTTGCCTGGTCAGAATTTCCAAGGGGATCAAGGTCTGCCACCTAGACACTCTTCGTTACAAGAAAGGCACTCTGGGTTGGTTACACCGAACTCCCCTGATCTTGAATACTAAAAAACACCTTCTGCTGCACATTCTGCTTGATGGGAATATAGGGGGAAGACAGGATCGCCACATTTTCAAGATCATAATTAACAGTGGCATTTTGGGTATGCTTGTGCAAAGTAGCTATCCAGCATGTGCCATACAAATACCCATGCTCTACACATTCAGTTGTCAAAGGAGAAAATGTGTCTAGCATCTCAACCATTTGGTTTTGGTAGTAGAAAGCAGCATACTGCTTCCCTATAAGAACTACAGCTTGGTATATTCCTCAAATATGGAAAGGGGTTTCTGATGCAAATCTGAAGGGAGGAGTCACTGGGTCTTAAAATTTACCTAAGAATTTTCTCAGGTGTGTAGGGATACAGCATAAGGTACCAGGTTGTACATATGTCACTTTAGGATTCTAATTTAAGGTGACAACTAACAGATTTTTATTTCTCCTTCCACTAAAAATCCCACTGAAATGACAAAAAATGAGGTAAAAAATTAAAATGCATAATTCCATTGAGAATAGAAAGAAGAGAAACAGGAGACTTACCTTGTTGTTAATAATGGAAGGCAGAAATCCCACTGGCCGATGAAAGTAGACAAAGAATGTGCGAATATGTTTGGTATGGAAAGCAAGAAAGTGTTGTGTGACAGAGATGCAGGTGATTAAACAAAGGACTGTATAGTGAATAGCAGAGCTGGATCTTCTTTTCAATATTTTCAGGAAAATAAAACTGGCAGCACCAATGTTGGTTCCCAGGTTAAAACCTTAAAAGACCTGATTGCCTTAGAACAACCTGGGCTCTGTGATATTTGTTCCTCAGAGAAAAGTCACCCTTATTATAGCATTAAATGCTTTTACTTTAAAAAATTACCAATCTATTAAGCTAGTCACCTTCATTAAACAACATTCCCTATTACCACTCCTCCATTCAGGGGAGTTACCTTTTACAGAAACAGAACTACATGACTGCTGTAGACACCCTTGCTGCCAATCCATATTAATAACATTTTATTTGTAAATTCAAGGCATAACCAAGGGGAATTTGAAAGCCATTGACACAAAAGAAAAAGACCTTTATGGGAGTAAAAATTTAAATATGGCAGTACTTTCTTACCTATATTCCTCCTTGCTTTAGGAAAAGTATATGTGTGTGTGTATGTAAAGTGCGTGATGATTAAGGCTTCTTGGTTTAATAAAGAAGAGGAAGGCATCTTTCCACTCTGCCATCTTAGGGTCTCTTGAGGACACAAGCTATTTTGATTTCCCCTCCCAACCACCCCAATACAAGGTCCTGAGCCTTATGATTCTTGAAACTGTAATTACAAACCTTGGAGATTAATTCAGAAGGCTCCCAGGAGAAGTAGTGGAAACAATCATGGGTGTATTTTATCTCACAAGGAAATGAGAAAAGTTTTCATTTTTTTTCATACTTTTCTGCACAGATTGCATGAAATTCCAAGACACTGTAACCACTCTTAGTCATCTATGCAATTGCTCTCTGCCCCTTCTGTATTGGTAGAGAGGAAACTTCTGTTGAGAGGGTTATTTTTCCCAATAATTTATGTTAGACTAGTTCTAACCACTTAGACTACTGTTTCTGGAAGTAGAACCTTTACCTCTAATCCATCTCTAAGAATTTTTTTTACTTAAATGTAGTACGCATATAGGGAGCATCGCACTAAAAAAAACAAAGGGTGAAATTTAAGGTAGCATTTCAGCATGTTGTATGAGATATTTGGGGTAAACAGTTTCTCTAAAGTTCCTCAAACCATGCTTATACCTGAAATTATGCAATTTCTAGTCCACTATATGGCCACATTTGTTTATCTTCCTATTTCCTGTGGCACACTATTATGCACACTAATGCTAGCTGTGAGAATTGAGAATGAAAATGAACTTGTTAATCTGAGGATAGCCTATTTTGTTCTGGCTTTCTTTTTTTTCCTCAATTGAAAATATAGTCAATGACTCAAGTGGCAAGTTGCATTTCTATAATACAGCTTTAAATATACTTAATTCTCATTTGTCTGAAATGTTTTTACATAATGTTTAATGAAGTTTAAGCCCTAATCTGTATTTAAAAAACATGTGATTGTACCATTAGATTCTATTTTTAATCTTATATCTAGAACATAAAGTTCTATAATTACATAGAGGCCAATTTTACTGTAATTCTGAATTTTCATGGGTCCATTGGGAAAGCTTAAGGTGTGTGTAATGGTAATGTGAATTTTATTGAGCCTCCTTCCTTAGGAAATAACAGTAGTAATTATTTTCTACTGAGTGTACATGCCAGTTGGATTGTCCTGCTCCTCCGTCAGTGTGAATGTATTCCTTAGCTAGAAGCTATATCCTATGAAACCTCATGTCTCTGTATCAGACATTTTGTAAGTCTCTAGATAGTGGTATTTGCTGGGGCTCTGTGTTTACAAAACCGGGAAGAAAAATACCTAGAATAAGTGTCAATTCTTGTGGGAATGACTTGTTACCATTTCCAGGATGGAAGAACCTAATAGAGTCAACTTGCCACCAAATGGATGATTTGTCTTCCCAAATGAAAGTGCCATACTGGTGCCCAAAATTGGTCTTGCTTTCTGGGAGATTGAACCTTCTGAGAAGGCAGAAGATAGATTGTGAGAGTCATGCTGTTGGGTTCGTATGTATTTCTCATCTATAATCCAGTGATTATTCCATTCCTGTACCTGTCAAGCCAGGTCTGATACAGTCCATGAGAAATGTTGTTTATCAACTGGCTGAGTAATTTTTGTCTACATGGCCAGTGAGTGCTCTCTAGTGGGCATTTATATCTGACATTGAAATTTTCAGTTTGATGTCCAATTTGCATATACCCATATGGATGCCTTTCCCCTAGACCTCTTTTTATAGGATATCCCGGTCCTTTAACTTTTGGGTCATTCACTGCCTGCAATTCCACATAAATTCTTATCTCTGGCCACATCTTTTTACATAAAGTAAATGAACAGTTGTACAATAGAAGCTTTGTCCATTGGAAAGAGTTTTCACTTACCCACTGTTCCTCAAAGCTACCACTGAGTGTGACTGCAAGGTAGTCTCCATTTATTTATTTATTTTTTTGGGGTGGGGGAGAGGTTGTTTTATATACTGAGCCAATCTATCCATAAACCAAACTTGGATTTTTGATTTATATTCCCTCCACATTCCCTTAGATACAAGGTGAGGGAGGGAGGTAAATATGGGGGTGACATGGGAATCAAGGTTATGTGTTCATACAGTTGTACTTTCTATGAACTGTTGCTAGATCTACCCAATTTGATTTTATGGGTTATCAAAATAGACATATATCCATCTAAGTTATTTAGGAATTTAATCTTACACCTCCATCTGGCAGCCAGAAAAGAAGGGGAGGACAACTTCTGAGGGGGCACCCATTGCTTTACAGGGAAGAGGCCTTTGCAGCATGAACCCACATGGGGGAACTGCTAGTACTTCATAGGAAAGCGTGAGCTCCCTCTGGAAACTGAGGGTTCAGAGGACTCCACAACAGAGTTTCCCATTCTAAGCTTCAATAACCCAGATTTTCTCAAATAAGTCCCTAAACATAGCCTAGCAGACTTGCCTAGGCTGAGCATTCAAAGGTCTGTAGCTCAATGATCTTAAAAATCTCCTGAATTTGTTCCCTAAGCAGTTCTACCTCACTCTGCCAGAGCTAAGGCCCTTTTTGTAAGCTACAGTGGCAGCTCTCTGACTTGTACCCTTAGCTACACCAAGTTCATCAACCTTCCTTTGTAGGATGTCCATGTAACTTTGTAAATACCAGCCAATTCCACTATCCTTCAATGCATTGTTCTTCCTAACTTTCCAAAAACCTTATTCATTACTCTGGAGGAGGCATTTCCCTCCACCTTTGTACCACTACCACCCTCTGCCATTGTTTTCTAGGGTGTTCCTAGCTTTACCTCAAAAGCTAAGGGAGTTTCTGATGGCACTTAAAATAGGAAGCAATCAGATAGGGATACTGCTTTTTGTGGGAGTTTCTTTCTTAAAAGGAGATATGAGCAACTTCTGTCCAAGACTGAAACCATTGATGAATTCTGTGCTTCCTAAAATATAATCAATATGTGATTTTAAAAATACCATGAAAATGTTCATTCAACACTTTTCATTAAGAACCACTGTGTGAAAACTGTGTGATGCATAATCTTTCAATTTATCCTTAGAATGGAAGTTGTGATGTACAAATACCTATACTTACTTGGAAGTAATTTATCCTGAGCAGTATACTTAGGAAATAAGAAAACCTCCATATAAGAAATTAGTGAGGGCACCTGGTTGGCTCAGTTGGTTAAGCAGCTGCCTTCGGCTCAGGTCATGATCCCGGAGTCCTGGGATTGAGTTCCACATCGGGCTCCCTGCTCAGTGAGGAGCCTGCTTCTCCCTCTGACCCTCCCCCCTCTCATGTACTCTCTCTCTCTCTCTCTCATTCTCGCTCTCTCAAATATATAAATAAATAAATCTTAAAAAAAAAGAAATTAGTGAAGTTCAAAGTCAAATCCACTTGGAGAGAATTGGAAGTTGGCAGAATAGATGTACCATTTAAGCTTGAAATTCAAATGACCATAAAGATGAGAGAATACCCCATAGAGGAGAAAAAAAATGAAGAAGCCATAAGCATAGATGGAGGGAATTGCAGGATGCTTTCTGGGAAAGAGAGTAAGTACTTTAACTGGGTGAAGTATATATAATACAAAAGGGAGTCCTGAATATGTCTAGGTTCTGACATATGGCTGAGTGTCTTAAAGACTAATCTTAAACACCAGCCTGGAGCAGCTGTGGAGCTGCGTTTTTTGGCCCAGGCAGAGGCATTTCTACAGTTGGCTTAGGTATTTACTGAAAACTTTCTAATTTCATTAAGAGTTGCCAATACTTCATCAGTGTTGGATCCATGGAGGCCTAATGTCCTTTGGGATGTGTATATGCTTGGTATGCTTTACTTTGTTTTTGTAGATTCCCATATACATAAGATAATCTGGTTTTTATCTTTATCTGACTTATTTCACTTAGTATAATACTCTCAAGGTCCATCTGTGTTGCAAATGGCAAGATTTCATTTTTTATGGCTAATACATTATATAATGTATTTGTGCATATATATATATCACATGTTGTTAATTCACTCATCCATCATTGGATGCTTAAGTTGCTTCCATGTCTTGGCTATTGTAAATAATGCTGCAATGAACATGGGAGTGCAGATATCTTTTTGGGTTACTGTTTTTTTTTTTTTTTTTCCTTTGGATAAATACCCAGAAGTAGAATTGCTAGATCATATAATAGTTCCACCTTTAATTTTTTGAGGAAAGTCTATACTGTTTTCCTTGGACCAATTTACATTCCCACCAACAGTCACAAGGTTTCCCTTTTCTCCACATCACTAATACTTGTTTTTGTTTTTTTGTCTTTTTGATAAAAGCCATTCTAAGAGGCATGAGGTAATATCTTTGTGGTTTTGATTTACATTTCCCTGATGATTAATGATGTTGAGTACTTTTTCATGTACATGTGGGTCATCTGTATGTTCTCTTCAGAAAGTCTATTCAGATCCTCTGCCCATTTCTTAATTGGATTAAGTTTATGGATTTTTTTATTATTATTTTGTTTTGTTTTGTTAGGTTTTCTTTTTTTTTTTTTTAAAACTATTGAGTTGTATGAGTCCTTTATATATTTGGATATTAACCCCTTATCAGAAAGATGATTTGCAAATATTTTCTCCCTTTTTTTGACAAGTTGCTTTTTTGTTTTTATTTTTTGATGGCTTCCTTTAGGTATTGGCATAGAAAGACACATAGACCAATGGAAGAGAATCAAGAACCCAGAAAGCAACCCACACACATAATTGATTAGTTTATGATAAAAGAGCCAAGACTGTTTTGATGATCCTAGCTTTGTACTATAGTTTGAAATCAGAAAGCATGATGCCTCTAGTTTTAAGATTGCTTTGGCTATATGGGTTGTGTGTTGTGTGTGTGTGTGTGTTTCCATACAATTTTTTTGGGGGGGAATATTTGCTCTGTTTCTGCGAAAAATACTGTAGGAATCTTGATAGGGATTGCATTGAATCTTTAATTTGCTTTGGGTAGTATGAATATTTTAACAATATTCTACCAATCCATGAGCATGAAATCTCTTTTCAATTTGTGTCTTCCTCACTTTCATCAAAGTCTTACAGTTTTCAATACAAGTCTTTCACTTCCTTGGTTAAATTTATTCCTGAGTATCTTATTATCTTGATGTAATCATAAATGGGATTGTTTCTTTTTTTAATAATTATTAGTATATAGAAATGTAACAGATCTCACGGGATTTTTTTGGTATACTATGAATGTATTGAATTCTAAGTTATTTTGTGTGTTTTGTTTTTGTTTTTGTTTGGAATTTTTAGAGCTTTCTATGTATAATATATCCTCTGAAAATAATGACACTTCTACTTTCCAATTTGGATGCCTTTTATTTTTCTTGCCTAGTTTCTATGGCTAACATTGCTAACTAAAATATACCAATTATTTTAATCTCAGATCTTTTTCCCCTCTATTGGATAAATTGCTAAGTAGCTAAAATTGGACTATGTGTTACAAAGGAAAAAAAATATCAAAATACTTAAAAACCTATCTCTCAGTAAGCATTTCTCAACCTTAGCTCTTGTATTAGTCTGTTTGGGCTGCTATAACAAAGTATCAGAGACTGAATGGCTTATAAACAACAAATTTCTCCTACTCCTAGAAACCAGAAGTATAATATTAGGGTGTGAGCATGGTTGAGTTCTGGTAAGACCCCTCTTCTGAGTTGCAGACTGTCAACTTCTTGTTGTGTTCTCATATGGTGAAGAGCATAGAGCAGCAAGTTTTCTCATGACTCTTATAAGGACACAAATCCCATTCATAAGGACACTGCTGTCATGACCTCATTCAATCCTAATTATCTCCTGAAGGCTCCACTTCTGAATGCCATCTCATGGGAAGCAGAGGGAGGGTGGGTTTTCACATACAAATTTTGAGGGGACTCAAACATCCAGTTCATAACAGCTCTATTGACTATGGACATTAGATAATTCTTTGTTATGGGAGGTCGACCTGTGCATTGCATCAGGTTTAGCAGCATCCCTCTATCCACAAGATGTCAGAAGCACTCCTCAGTTGTTATCAACCAAAACTGTCTCCAGACATTGACAAATGTTTCCAGGGTAAGGGAGTCAAAACCAGGTTCAAAACCACCTTGGTTGAGAAAAAACTGCTCTAGGTGAATAGTTAAAAAAGAAAAAGTCTTTAACAGGGAAATGTGTGCATGTGTACACACATATATACTATACATTCTATATATATCATATATTTGCTTATTATGTTACATATAATAGAGGTAGGAAATAGTTGTTGGTATGCATACTAATGATATAACCATCTTCTTTGTTAATTCAAAAATAGATTTTACCTAAAAGAGCTTTGCCTTATTCTACTACAGACTACTATGCCAAAACTAGTTTATCACATTGTTAAAAATAGTAAACATGGACTCTGAGAAACAAACTGAGGGTTCTAGAGGGGAGGGGGTTGGGAGGTGGGTTAGCCTGGTGATGGGTATTAAAGAGGGCACGTACTGAATGGAGCACTGGGTGTTATACGCAAACAATGAATCATGGAAAACTGCATCAAAAACTAATGATGTAATGTATGGTGATTAACATAACATAATAAAAAAATGTAAAATAAAAAAGAGAAAAAATAGTAAACATAATCAACTTTCATATTAACATGTATATTCTAATCAGTAGTTTTAGATTTTTATTTTCACAAACTAAAACTTCAACATACACAAATAAGGAGAGCTTGTATATTTAGGTCCTTGAATTATGTTTTTTTGTTTGCTTGTTTTTTTTTAAGCAAAGTACAAGTTTGCTATTCTCAAGTGGAGATATTAACATGGACAACAGCAACAAAACTTGCCTAAGGTATTTTGGCAAGTTGCTATTCCTGACACCAGAACTAATGGACTGCTCAGAATAATTCATTGATTCAAAAATGATGTATTGAATACCAACTATGTTCCAGGTATTGTTATAGGTACCAAGAATATTGTGATGAATAAGGCAGGCAGAAAATAACCTAACTATCCTGGAACTTTTCCTTTTTGGGGGCAGAGGGGGCTGTGGAGACAGAAAATAAGTACATAGTATGAATACATTTTAAATGTTAATCGAATTAGATAAATAACTTAAGAAGCAAATGAAGTATATAGGTGATACAGGTAGTAACTGGTGTGGTTTGAGTGGTATTACATTAGCTAATTAGAGTGCTCATAATGGGCTTTCAGTAGATGACATTTGAATGGAGAAGTGATGGAAAGTAGGCAGAATTGTGACTGGAAAAATATTTCAGCTGGAAGAGCAGCAACAGCAAAGTCCTGGAGGTTCAAGAATGTGACATATTACAGTGATAGCCCACTAGTGTGGCTGAAGCTTAAAGGAGAAAGTGGCAGGAGAGTCTTAGAATTTCCTTAAAACAATTGTTACTTTAAATAGCATATGTATCTTCATTTAAAATGTTGCCCTGCTTTATAATTCATCTAAACATTTCCTTTTAGATAGCTCAGATTTTACATTTAAATCTAAGCCCTGTTTGAATTTCAAAGACTGATTCTACCATGCCATAACATTTCTTTCTGAACTTCAAGTATTAGAAACATTTGCTTAAAAACAAAGTGCTCACTCTAGACTTTTGCCATATCATTCATGATATCTGCTATCTGTATATTCTTCTTCACCTACCTAAAGGTAATTCTTTTTCTAGTCTCCCCTCAAAACCTATCCTGTATACTGTCTTAGTCACCACCATTTTTTAAAAATTTATTAGAGAGAGAGCACATAGGCACAGAGAGAAGCAGGCTCCCCACTGAGCAAAAGCCCGATGCAGGACTAGATCCCTGGACCTTGGAATCATGACCTGAGCCAAAGGTGGACCCCTAACCCACTGAGCCACCCAGGGGTCCCTAGTCACCACCATTTTGATTGGATTTTTAGTAACCAATCTGACTGCTTGCTATACCAATCAGTATTTGTCCATTTGGAAAAGACAAAATTACTACCTCCAATAAACCTCTTAACTGTAAAGTGTGTATAATGTATTAAGCAGCCTCATTTGCCCCCATCTCTCAAATTATAGGATCCTTAAAGTTGGTGATAGTTGCTGAAGTCTATATATAAACTACATAGGCCATTTTATTCCATTAGGATCCACTGTAATAAGTTACTCATATATAAATATTTAATGCCAGGGACTCTACAAAGTTCTTGAGATACGTTTGTGAATAAAGTATAACTTATTTCATGTCTGTTATATTCTCAAGGAATGAAGCAGATTAAACACTATAAACATCATAAGTAAGTTATATATAATCTTTAGAATGTGTTAAGTACTATGAAAAAAGTACCCCCAAACTTAAGGTTTATGAGTGTGTATATATGTGGTGGTTATATCAATTAAAAAAATAGTAGTCAGGCTATGCATATTAGAGATGATATTTGAGCCAACACATGAAAAAATTTTTATTCCATTCATATTAAAGAAGTTATCTAACTGATCAATGCAATTATAATTCAGTATACTTAGCCAGTAGAAAAAGTGTCTGGAAGGCAGACATAAATAAGAGCATTTGCAGCATTTGCAGTTATTTTGAATGTTAGTTACAAACTCAGTTTTTGCGGTAGTCCCTTCCTCTGCCTGTTAGATCAAGGAAACAAAAGCTATAATTTTCTTAAATTGCATCCCTTGCTAAGAAAATTAAATTTCATGGATCTCATTTTTCAAGAATGAACACTTTGTACTAAAACAAATTGCAATACTTTACTCCATTCTTTCAATAAATTAGAACCAAAGGTACAAGCCAATTTAATGGACATTTGTTTGGTAAGTTTTATAAAAACATTTCAAGCATAGTTTTTACATATATGTATATGTGAATAGTATACATGTGTATTGAAACTAAAAACTCAAAACTAAATATAGTTTCAGATCTTTTTTTTTTTTTTTGGTTTTTATTTCAATAACACGTGCAGTCAACCATTAATTCAAGTAGCTTGAGAAAGGTCATCTATCATCCGACTTACTGTAGAAAATGTGGAATTTAACTAA
The DNA here is from genome assembly GCF_054177405.1 of Leptonychotes weddellii. Classification (NCBI taxonomy): domain Eukaryota; kingdom Metazoa; phylum Chordata; class Mammalia; order Carnivora; family Phocidae; genus Leptonychotes; species Leptonychotes weddellii. The sequence continues at coordinate 101,427,141 of NC_138369.1, read as the reverse complement.
CGTCAATAACCTATTCTTCATAAAGTGATTTCTCAACTCAAATTAGAAAACTCTAAATTGCAAAATGTAAGAACAGTCTTCTGAGTCTCTAATTGGAATATCTTTGACTCCATTTTAAGTGAAGGCAACTTTCACTGACATTGTATGTTTGGGTAATAGAATGAGAAACAATCTGAGGGCTCTAGAGGGGTGGGGTGTGGGGGATGGGTTAGCCTGGTGATGGGTATTAAAGAGGGCACGTATTGAATGGAGCACTGGGTGTTATACGCAAACAATGAGTCATGGAACACTACATCAAAAACTAATGATGTATGGTGATTAACATAACATAATAAAAAAATAAACATTTGTTTAATCTTGTTATAAACAATTGCTATACATTTCAAATGATCTCAAGTCTCATGATTAGAGTTATTTCCTTAAGCATAAGGATTTCTTCATTAGTATTTAAAGCATTCTGTTTGCTGATTTCAAGTGATGTTAGACTAAATCCTGCCTTGTTTGTTCACATTTGTTTCCTGATTTAGAACAGTCACTATCAAATGGATAAAGGTTTTAAGATACAGATTTCCTATCTTAAGAATTTTTTATAACTTTTTGGATCATACTTAGTTAAAAGATCTAGAACTGAAATATTGAACATTTAGAAATGAGAATTTAAGTTTTTTATTCCAGTATAGTTAACATACAATGTTCTATTTCATGTGTACAATATAGGGATTCAACAATTATATATATTACTCAGTGCTCATAATGATAATTGTACTCTTAATCCCCATCACCTATTTAACCCAATCTCCCCTTGGGTAACCATGTTTGTTCTCTATAGTTACAAGTCTGTTTTAGTTTGTCACTCTGTTTGTTTCTTAAGTTCCAAATATGAGTGAGATCATGGTATTTATCTTTCTCTGACTGACGTATTTTGCTTAGTATTACTCTCTAGATTTCATTCCCTTTTTTATGGCTGAATCATGTTTCATTTGTGTGAGTGTGTATACCACATCTTTATCCATTCAACTATTGATGGACACTTGGGCTGCTTAGTGTGGCTATTGTAAATAATGTTGCAATAAACATAGGGGTGCATATATCCTTTTGAATTAGTGTTGTTGTACTCTTTGGGTAAATACCCAGTAGTGTGATTATAGGATTGTAGTGTAGTTGTACTCTTAATTATTTTTGAGGACCCTCCATACTGTTTTTCACAGTGGCTGCATCAATTTGCATTCCCACCAATGATGCATGAGGGTTCCTTTCTCTACGTTCTTGCCAACACTTGTTTTTTGTGTTCTTGATTTTAACCATTCTGACAGCTGTGAGGTGACATCTCATTGTGGTTTTGATTTGCATTTCCCTGATGATGAGTGATGTTGAGCATTTTTTCAATGTCTTTGGAGAAAGGTCTATTCATGTCTTCTGCCCACTTTTTAATTTTTTGGGTGTTGAGTTGTAGAAGTTCTTTATGTATTTTAGATATTAACCCTTTATGGGACATGTCTTTACAGATCTCTTCTCCCATTCAGAAAGCTGTCTTTTGTTTTGTTTTGTTTTGTTTTCTTCACTGTGCAGAAGCTCTTTATTTTAATGTAGTTCCAATGGTTTATTTTTGCTTTTATTTCCCTTGCCTCAAGAAACCTATCCAGAAAAATGTTGCTATGGTTGATGCATCAGAGAAATTATTGCCTATGCTCACTTCTAGGATTTTTTTTTATCACTTCAGGTTTCACATTTAGGTCCTTGCTCCATTTTAAGGGTTTTTTTTTTTTTTGGTGTGTGTATCGTATAAGAAAATGGCCCAGTTTCATTCTTTTGCAGGTTGTTGTCAAGTTTTCCCCAACGGTATTGTTGATGAGTCCATCTTTTCCCCATTGCATATTCTTGCCTCTTTTGTCAGAGATTAATTGACCATATAATCATGGGTTTGTTTCTGGGCTTTCTGCCCTATTCTATTGATCTATGTGTCAATTTTTGTGCCAGTACCATATTGTTTTGATTACTATAGCATTGTAGTATAACTTGAAATGTGGAATATTGGTACCTCCAGCGTTGTTTTTCTTTAAGATTATTTTGGCTATTTGGGGTCTTCAATTTCTCTCAGTATTTTATAGTTTTTAGAATACAGGTCTTCTACCTACTTGGTTAAATTTATTCCTAGGTATTTTATTAGTGCAATTGTAAGTGGGATTGCTTTATTTCTGTTGCCTCATTATTAGTGTATAGAAATGCAACAGATTTTGGTACATTTTAAATTTTTTGTATCCTGTGACATTTCTGAGTTCGTTTATCAATTCTAGTAGTTTTCTGGTGGAGTCTTTAGGGTTTTCTATATATAGTATCCTGTCATCTGCAAATAGTGAAAATTTTACTTCTTTACCAATTCAGATGCCTTTTAATTTTTGCTGTCTTATTGTTGTGGCTAGGACTTTCAGAGCTATGTTGAATAAAAGTGAGAGTGGACAACCTTGTCTTTTTCCTGATCTTAGAGGGAAAGCTTTTACTTTTTCCGTATTAGGTATGATGTTTACTGTGGGTTTTTCCATATATGGCCTTTACTATATTGAGGTATGTTCCCTCAAAACCTCATTGAGGGTTTTTAACATGAATGGATGTTATACTCTGTCAAATGCCTTTTGTGCATCTATTGAAATGATCAGATAGTTTTTATCCTTGTCGATGTGATGTATCATGTTGATTTGTAAATATTGAACCACCCTTGCATCCCAGGAATAAATCCCACTGGATCATGGTGAATGATTTTTTTTTTTAATGTATTGTTTTGGTTTGCTAATATTTTGAGGATTTTTCATCTATGTGCATTAGAAATTGCCTGTAGTGTTTTGTTTTGTTTGTTTGTATATGTTTTTGGCAGTGTCTTTATCTGGTTTTGGTATCAAGGTGATGGAGGCCTCATAGAACAAATTTGGTGTTTCTTTTCCATTTTTTAGAATAGTTGAAGAATAGGTATTAACTCTTTAATCTGGTAGAATTCACCTGTGAAGCCATCTGGTCCTAGACTTTTGTTTGTTGGGAGTTTTTTGATCACTGATTCCATTTCATTGCTGGTAATTGGTCTGTTCAGGTTTTCTATTCTTGATTCGATTTTGGGATATTATGTTTTTAGGAACGTATCCATTTCTTCTAGGTTGCCCAATTTATTGGCATATAATTTTTCATAATATTATAACCCTTTGTATTCCTGTGGTGTCAGTTGTTACTTTTCTTCTGTTTCTGATTTGGTTTGGTGCTCCGCCCATGCCCACTCATGAACCTGGCTAAATGTTTATAATTTTGTTAATATTTTCAGAGAACCAGCTCCAGTTTCACTGATCTTTTTTTTTATGTTAATCACCATACATTACATCATTAGTTTTCGACGTAGTGTTCCATGATTCATTGTTTGCATATAACACCCAGTGCTCCATTCAGTACATGCCCTTTTTAATATCCATCACCAGGCTAACCCATTCCTCCATCCCCTTCCCTTCTAGAACCCTCAGTTTTTTTTCTCAGAGTCCAAAGTCTTTCATGGTCCGTCTCCCCCTCCGATTCCTCCCCCTTCATTTTTCCCTTCCTACTATCTTCTGAAACAAATAATACATTATATATATATATATATTTTTTTAAGTTTCTTTTTCTGTTCTAATCTTTCTTCCCTTCTGGTTTTGGGTTGTGTTCTTCTTTATCTCCTTTTGGTATAAGGTAATGTTGTTTGAGATTCTCTTGTTTTTTCAGGTAGGCCTTTACTGCTATAAACTTCCCTCTTAAATCAGCTTTTGCTTCATCCCAATGATTTTGAAACTGTTGTGTTTTCATTTTCATTTGTCTCCATGTATTTTTTTTATTTCCTCTTTGATTTCTTAGTTGTCTTATTCATTGTTTAGTAGCATGTTATTTAACCTCCATGTATTTGTGCTCTTTCCAGATTCTTGTGATTGATTTCTAGTTTCATAATGTTGTGGTCAGAAAAGATGCATGCAATGACTTTGAGTTTTTTTAATTTGTTGACTTGTTTTGTGACCTAATATATGACTTGTGGAGAATGTTCTGTATGCACTTAAAGAATGTGTATTCTGCTCTCTTAGGATGGGATGTTCTGAAAATGTTAGATCCATCTGGTCCGGTGCATCATTTAAAATCACTGTTCACTGTTGATTTTCTGTTTGGATCATTTGTTGATTGATGTAAGTGAGCTGTTAATGTTATTTCCTTTATATTTGTTATTAACTGCTTTAAGTATTTGGGTATTCCCAAGTTGGGTGCATAAATATTTATAATTCTTATCTTTCTGTTAGATTGTCCTCTCTATGATTATATAGTGTCCTTCTTTGTCTCTTGCAGTCTGTTTAAAGTCTATATTGTCTGATATAAGTATTGCCACTCCAGCTTGGTTTTTTGGTTCCATTTGCATGACAAATGCTGCTTCACCCCTTTCACTTTCAAACTGCATGTGTCTATAAGTCTAAAATAAGTCTCTTTTAGGTAACATTTATATGGGCCTTGTTTTTTTGTTTTTGTATTTTTTTTTTAAACATTCCTTCACCCTATGTGTCTTGATTGGAGTATTGAGCCTATTTGCATTCAAAGTAATTATTAATAGGTATGTATTTATTGCCATTTTGTTATTTATGGTTGTGCTTGTAGCTTTTTTTTTTCCATTCCCTTCATCCCATTTCTCTCATGATTTGTTGCTTTCTTTAGCAACATATTGGGATTCTTTTCTATTTTTTGCATATCTACTATTGGTTTTTGATTTGTGGTTACCATTTTGGTAGATATGTAACCTCTTTTCTATTTAGCAGTCTATATTAAGTTGATGATTGCTTAAGACTGAACCCATTCTTTACTTCTCTCTCCACCACGTTTTGGGTAAATGGCGTCCTACTTTATATCCTTTTATTTCGTGAGTCTTATGACTAACAAATTTTTTCTCATTTTTTTTTTTTTTTACAGATACACTTATCTTACTGCTTTTGTGCTTCCTGCTTTTCTTACTCCTGCTTATGATCTTTCCTTTCTACTTAGAGTCCCCTATAACATTTCTTGTAGTGGTGGTTTAGTGGTCATGAGTTCCTTTAACTTTCCTTTGTCTGTGAACTCTTATCCAGCAAGGCTATCATTCAGAATAGAAGAGAAATAGAGTATTGGTTACAAACTTTTCCCTTTCAGTACTTAGAATATATCATGCCGCTTTCTTCTAGCCTGCAAAGTTTCTGCTAAAAAAAAGCTGATAGCCTTATGGGGTTTCTCTTGTATGTAACTGCTTTCTCTCTCTTGCTGCTTCTAAAATTCTGTTTATCACCACTTTGCCATCTTAAGTACTATGTGTCTTGTTGTGGACCTCCTTGGCTTAATTTTGTTAGGAGATCTCTGTGCCTCCTTGATCTGAATCTTTCCTTCCCAAGATTTGGGACATTTTCAGCTATTTCTTCAAATAATTTTCTGCCCCCCTTTCTTTCTCTTCTCCTCTGGGAACTCTGTAATACCAATGTTATGCTTGATGGTGTTACCGATTCCCTAAGCCTATTCTTTACATATTTTTTTCTCTCAACTGCTCAGCTCAATTAATTTCCATTACTCTGTCTTCCAGGTCACTGATTTGTTCTGCTTCATCTAGTCTACTATTTATTCCACCTAGTGTATTTTTAATTTCATTTATTATGTTATTTATTCTGATTGGTTCTTTATCTCCTTGTTAAGAGTCTCATGGATAGGGGCGCCTGGGTGGCTCAGTCGGTTAAGTGGCTGCCTTCGGCTCAGGTCATGATCCCAGGGTTCTGGGATCGAGCCCCGCATCGGGCTCCCTGCTCAGCAGAGAGCCTGCTTCTCCCTCTCCCTCTGCCTGCCGCTCTGCCTACTTCTGCTATCTCTCTGTCAAATAAATAAATTAAAAAAAAAAAAAAGAGTCTCATGGATATCCTCCACTGTTTCCTCAAATCCAGTGGGTATCTTTTTGATAATTACTTTAAATTCTCTGTCAGGTATGTTAGTTATCTCCATTTTGCTTAGGTCTCTCACTGTACTTTGTGTCCTGTTCTTTCCTTGGGACATATTCCTCTGTCTCCTGATTTTAGTCTGAGTCTCTTTCTGTGTGTTAGGAAAGATAGCTATGTCTCCTGAACTTGAAAATAATGACCTTATGAAGGAGTGTGCTATTCACCAGAACCCTCCACTTCAGGGATGTCTCTTACATGTGATGTGTGTATTCTGCTCTTGTGGCTGAGACACTTTTTTTCTTCAGTTCTCTGCAATGGTTTTCTTTGCCTGCTGTGGGCAGTGTTTAGTCTCTGTGGTATTAGTGGGTGATACAGTAGCACCAAACTGCAAGGTGATTTCCCTGTGTTGTCCCTGAGAAGCTTTCATTGGTGGGTGGTGCCTGCAGTCAGACCAGTTGTAGGTCTTCAGCCCACTGCTAGGGCCTCTGTCTGACTGGTGTGTGTGGTTATCTCCCCCTCTCTCTGGGGCAGGAGTCACTTTGGAGCGGCACTGGCTACTCTAGGGGCTGCTTGCATACTGCCCGGCCGGGGGCACTGCCCTGTATGGGCTCTGGCTAAGAGCATATTTTTTTTTTTAAAGATTTTATTTATTTATTTGAGACAGAGAGAATGAGAGAGAGAGCACATGAGAGGGGGGAGGGTCAGAGGGAGAAGCAGACTCCCTGCCGAGCAGAGAGCCCCATGCGGGACTCGATCCCGGGACTCCAGGATCATGGCCTGAGCCGAAGGCAGTCGCTTAACCGACTGAGCCACCCAGGCGCCCTGGCTAAGAGCATATTGAAGAGGGTGGATCTGTGGAAGCACAGCATGGGGCGGATGGTGTGGGGGGGCAAAATGTGGGGGGGCAGTGGTGCTAGCAAGCTTTGTGCACCACTGTTCCTCTGTGGGTGGGGTCCTGTAATACCAGGACTGAGGTGGGCTGTCTGGAGGGGTTTACTGACAGAAGAACAGTGCTGACGGGTGGGGCAGCAGTGCTGGCAAGTTGGCAAATCCTGATAGGGAATAATGGAAGGAAATGGTGCCTGGTAGTTTCTTTGTTCCTGGAAGAGCTCCCCGGAAATTTCTGTGTCTCCATGACAGCTACAAGATGAGTACACAAGTCTCCTTCCTCTATGTCCCCAGCACCTTTCATACTGTTGCTTCTATGTTGTATCTCTGTGAGCTGTTTGTTACACTGTCTTTTTAAGGGCAGGGCTATTTCCTCTTGCCCATGGGCTCCCCAGAGCCCAGTCTGCTGATTTTTTTTTTTTTAATCTCAGGTTTTAAGTTCTGCTGGTAGTAAGAGCTCTTGAAATTCAGACCCTCTTGCTTCCAAAGCTAAATGTTATGGGGATTTGTATACCTTATGTAGGATCCACAGTGTGGGAGTCTGCTTCTTTCCCTTCACTGTGCCTGTGACGTCCCTCTCTCCTGTAGATAGTCCCGCAAGTCTGTTTAGTTCCCAACCATATGTCTGCCCTTTCTACCCTCTTTGATGTGGCCTCTTCTCTACGCTATGTTGTGGAATTTATTCTGGCAGTGTTCAGGTCAATTTCGGGGTTATTTACACTGATATGTTATCTACTTTATCAGTGGGATAATGTGACCCTATGGTCCTCCTATTCTGCCATCTTCCCTGGAAGTGGAAATGAGACTGTAATAATATTTTGGGGTGCCTGGGTAGCTCAGTCAGTTGAGCCTCCGACTCTTAATTTTGGCTCTGGCTATGATCTCAAGATTGTAAGATTGAACCCCGCGTTGGGCTCCCCACTCAGTCCCTGCTCGCATGTGTGTGATTGCTCTCTAAAATAAAATCTTTAAAAAAAATTAATGTGACAAATAGGAATGTACCTTAAAATACTTATTCACACTATTAAGTACTATTTAGGAAATTACCTTCAGATTTTAAGAAATAGAAAATCAATCTTTTGCAAAAAAAAAAAATGTAGGTTGTAGTCTGCTTTTGGCTTGTTGGCTTTCTAAAATCCTAATAAAGATTGCCTTTAGTTTTTTAAAAGAATGTCTTTAATGAACAGACAAATTTGTCATTCTATTCCTGGTTATCTTTGAATACATTCTTCATTTAGCCTTACAAGGCATGGAGTGCCCTTGTTTGTGAAAAGCAATGCTATTAAAATTTATGTAAAATTTGGGGGTTAGGTTTCTCAAAATAACATATGTATGAAAGCAAATGGAACTTGTGGTCAGAACACTTAAGAGCTGTGTTAGATGTAATGCAATTCCAATAAATATGACCATCTTTTTAAAATGAAGCTAGTTAAGAAGATACTGAAATTCACATGGAGAAATGAACACTGAAGAATTGCTAGGTATATGCCAGAAGGGAAAATATTCACTTATATAGTCTAAGAGATTAGTATAGCTTAGTATAGCTTAGACTCTTATAGTCTAACAGTATAGTATAGTAAAGCATAGTATAGCTTTATAGCATAGTATACAGGATCTATAACTGGTGTGTGCCTGACATAAGATTAGAATAGAGTCCGGAAATTGAACTACATATAGAAATCCATTATCTGAAAGACTTCAAAGATACTCTTCTTCAGACATGTGGATAGCCATTTGAAAAAAATATAAAAATACATTTTATTTCTACTAGCTTTCCATATTTCCTATTCTAAGTTGATACATTGATTGTTCTTTCCTTTTCCTTAACAAATGCTTTTTCCCTTAAGTTTTGCTTTAGCTGTATTACATTGGTTGATATGGACAGTACTCAACTCACTTTTTCTAAACAATCTATTACATTGTGCTGGAGACTGCAATTTTAAAACTTGTTTCACAAACCCTTTCCATGGAAAATAGTTAATTGAACATTACTTAGGGATATTTTATTACATAACATTATATAGCAGAGCTGGACAGGGTGGGGAGGAACCAGTCCTCATATATCTTATTTGATCTAGTTAAAATTATGTACTTACCATTTAGATGCCGTAGCACAGTTGATGTTGAAAAGCTGTTACTTTCAAATAGATTCTAAACAATACACATGTAAAATTGGTAGTACTTTTGACATGTCTCTCTGAAGGGTATGCTCTTCCCTCTGTTTACCTCATACTAAGAAAAATATTAATGTTCATACACTGTGATATATGGCTAGACTTGTCATCAGTTCTCTTTGGTTGATATTAGACATGTTTTTACATTCTCAATTTTCTGAAATAGTAACAATATCGTCATGCCACTGCTATAACTAATCTAGCACTTTAGAATAAAAGACACGTGAATAGATATAATATCAAGATAACGTTACGTTATTCCTTCCCAAAATGTTAACACTACACTTCATTTTCATTCACTGCTGAAGGTTAGAGTTGAGAAATCAAAGAACAAGATTTACACTCTACATAGAAAATTTGTTGAAAATATCCCTGAAAGCTACCACTGAAAACCATCATTAACATATAAGGATATGTTTCTGTTGAAGACACCAAGTTGAAGCAGTTTGCCTTTTTCTGCTAACTTAAATTACTGCCTTTGTGAATATCGTTATAAGTGCCAAATTTCCAAGTAATGATGTGTTCTGTGATGGCATTCATCAGGTTGTCATTCATTTTGTGAAGTTAAAACTAATTGGCAATGTTTTTAAGAGTTTTTTTTTTTTTAATCCTTTAGACATGTTGTGGGGCGGGGGGAGCCTCAAAGTGACTAGCAAGCAGATGGTTCAATATAAATTGTATGTTTGCCAAGCTGCATGCATTGCCCTGCTATGTCAAAGCAAAACAAATCCTTATATACACATAACTTTTTTAAATTCAGTGCTTAAAACACAAATTCTAAATTTCATAATTTAACAAACATAACGTAGACTTTTCTGAAGATAAAACAACTGTATATTAATACTTCCCCATGTAAATGTCATATAGATATTGGGAAGTTCTAGAAGATTATATGTAATCATTTCTTAGTACTTCACATGACTGTTTCTCTACTCTGGACTTATAAGTTACATGGATACATACCAGATCCATAACTGGCAAAGGAAGGCATTGATTAGTTAATTAAAACTAATGTTACTGATTAATATATTATACTACTCTGGGTGGGGGAAAAAAGGTATGTGTACCTCACAGGACAGAGCTAGATAGGGTGAGGAGTAACCAGCCCTCATGTATGTTCCTTATCTCCCTCAAACTCAAGATGCCTAATGTGAGCTCAGTTTTCAAATTCACTCTACTAATCAATAATAAGAAACAGCGACTAAAAACAAATCTTTACTTGGAAATTAAGGAAGACACTGCTAGGCAATCCTACAATGATGGTTCTCAAAGTATTCCCTGAGTCAGCAGCATTAGGTCACCTGGGGACTTACTAGAAATGCAAATTTGGGGGCCGCATTCCAGACCTACTGAATTGGAATCTGAGAGGAGGCCGAGCAATCTGTGTTTTAAGGTCCTTCCGGTGATCGTGATATATACTAAAATTTGAGATAAACTGCCCTAGGGCAAAGTGAAACTAAAAAAAGAATACTCTAGAAAGTAATGAAAATAACATGCATACTTATAACAGTGAAATCTGTACTCAGATTTATAAACTTAAATATTTTTTAAAAGGCCGAAATTGACATTTTAAAGCTATGATTCATATTATAAATATTGAAGGTCATATAAAAGGATAATTGTCTCCCCAGTTCTTTTTAGGAATTTATTTATTTTATTTCATTTTTTTTAAAGATTTTATTTATTTATTTGACACAGAGAGACACAGCAAGAGCAGGAACACAAGCAGGGGAAGTGGGAGAGGGAGAAGCAGGCTTCCGGCGGAGCAGGGAGCCTGATGTGGGGCTCGAGCCCCACGGGACCCTGGGCTCATAATCTGAGCCCAAGGCAGAGGCTTAACGACTGAGCCACCCAGGCACCCCTGTTTTTAGGAATTTAGCATAATGTTAATACCAAGTTATAGATAACCATATACTCTCACATGCATACATATACATGTGTTCCACATTTGACCTAGAAATAAAACCTGAAAATGGTTAATATATAAACAAACATTAAAAATGCCATTTGTTAAAATGCAATTTTCAGACTCAAAATACAAGAAATAGGATTCAATTTTAATTGACTTAATGTTTTTTCTGTGCTGTTCTCTCCTAATTAGATATTGCATCAAATTACAACACATAATCCTAGTTTTCCTGAGAATGAGATTCTTAATGATTGGTGAATAACCTGGACATATTTCCGAGTATGGTTAATCTGTGAAAATGAATTTAAGATATTCCTTATTCAATTTTTAAATAAAATAATTTGGAACGAGAATCTGGTTATCATGCATTTTTTTTTTCTGACTTCAAAAGAACTTGCATCATTATGGAATAACTTCTTTATATGTGATATACACTTGAAGCAGTATATACAGAGGCTGGCTCATGAGAATAGACTGCATTAATATCAAAAGATACACTTTGAGACCTAGGGTATAAATCTAATTTTGCCTCTATTACTAGCCTTTTCCTATTTTTGTCAATTTGTTACTGGTACTTAGTAACAAAATTTAATTATATAGAACATAATTATACCAGGTAAATATACTCCAAGGGGGGGTAAATGATTGAATGTTACAAATCTTAAATGATCTTTTGAGTTACAAAAAGGGCAGACTACATAACTTAATATCTAAAACAATGGATAGAATGCCAGAAACTTATGGAGTATGAATAATAAAGTTCCAAGAATAATTTGGGTGACTAATGTCATTATATAATATCAGTTATGGCAATGTTTAAGTTGTCTAAGAACTTGAATAATCTAAGAACTAGAACTAGGTACTTTATTGATATATTGCCAAAACGATACCCTTGAAAGAAACACTAAAGAGCACTGAAAAAAAAAAAAAACATTAAAGAAATGGAAAGTGACATGGAACTTAAGCTGCTTTTAGATGTATATTCTCTTTTGGTCTCCATATAATATTAAATTGCTTGCACAGTTAAAGTTCACAAAATAATCTGAAAGTAATATTTAGGACTAGTTATGTTCCACATTAATTCAGATAAGACAATTGTGACTGAGTGTTAGTCTCTGTTAGTAACTGATGCTGGCTGTGTATAAGTTTAAATGTACTGAAGTTGTATAAACATTTTTTCCAGAAGTTTCTAAAATTATATATTTAAATCTCAAGTGATATCTTTAAACTAGGATCCCTTGTTCAAAAGAAAATATAAAAGTATTCTTGTATTGAGGATAAATCTTAAATTTGCCTCAGGTCTAACATTCCAGAAATATAAATGCTTTCAAAGCAAAGTATCAGATGTTAAAGTTTCAAATACAAAAATATTATCTTATATGGATGTATGAGAAAGATATTTGTATGAAGTTTTATTTCAACCTATTTGGTTTAACATTAAAGTTAACCAAATTATTTAAATCATTGAAAGTAAAAACATGTACACATGATTTATACATGTATAAGTATAGTATATAAGAATATCTTTCAAACATCAATATTGGCATTAATCATATCAATATTTTATAACTTAAATATAGACAGTTATAAAAGTCTATGCATAAAGTTTTTTTTCACAGCTCACTAAACTAACCTTTGCACACTGAATTCAAGTTAATGGTCAAAATTTATATGCCATTTCCCCAGGGTTTATAAGCATCATATGCCCATCACAGATGGTAGTGACAAGTACTATCAATGACAATGAAGTCACTTGATGACTGAATATTAGGTCTAAGCCACCAAGCAAACTAAAGTGGCATCCTGTCAATTTCTACAACTCCTCAGATGTGATCAACAATAGGCTATTACAGCAATAATTATGCATAACTCAGCACTGAAATGGTAATGCTATTAAATCCAGACAGCAAGTGGAATATGATACCATAAGGCTACAAATACAATACTTCAATTAGGAGTTAGATGTTAAAAGATCAACTAGGGTAATATAGAGGGCCACAATTCTTACATAATGCCAAACAATATACAGAAAAAATAGCATTAAAAATAGTTTAGATTCATGGTGTTTTAATATAATTTCTAATGAATTTTGATTGTATAATTTGGAAATATTTTCACAAATGACTATGGTCTAAATTTGGTTTCAAATCAAAGTAATTAAATGAACTTTACATAAGTCATTATCTAGCATATCCTTGTACCCTATGATAAAGGTTTGATAATTAAAGTTCTCACTCAAAAAAATAATGGAAGGCAAAGCTGGGTTTGGGGGGAGGGGAATGTTATGTGAGCATATCCTATTAAAATGATCAGTGAACATTTGCTGAATTGCATTTAACTATGTCAACCTCCAGTATAATGGTGATTAAGCTCAGGTATTTATCATATCTATTCCACCTTAAAAACATATGTTGTCATCATCAGTTGTAAAACATTACAGGTCATACCACCACTAGGTATATGAGCCAGTATCACAAGTTTCTCAGTGACGGTCACCAATCGATATCAAATAGTCAACCTGAACTTTGTATTTTCTGAAAAGAGAAAATTACTTAGATTGGCATTGAGATAATTTACTCATAAGTGAAATACCACATTTTACATAGATGTTTGTTTTGGCATCAGGGAGGTATTAAAAACATTTTTATGAAGAGAATTTTAGTGTGCTAAGTGTTGGACAAACTTCTTCCAGTTTTTATCATTTATTTAGTTCCCCCATCTGAGGAACTTGGCAATCCTCTGAATCCTGTCTTTCACCTAATAATCCCATATCTCTGTTATCAAATCTTGTTGGTTTTATAATTGAGGAGCAATGGCATCTTATCCATACTACTAAAGCAGTCATAATGACCCTTCCAGTTTCCATTCTAGCTTTATTCAGTTACCTCCTTTACATGTCCTCTAGGGAGCCTCTTCTAAAACAAAATACATCTTTAGAGAGTATTCCATTACCCTGAGCGTGGTATACATACAATCTCCTAGATCAGTTCTAAAACTTTGTACACATAAATCACTTGGGGAGCTTGCTCAATTTATCTCATTTGCTAGTTTCCAGAGCCTAACCCCTAGAAAGTCTGACCCAGTAGGGTCCAGCTGGGGTCAGAAATTTACAATTAGCATGCCACTGTGCCCTAAATGACCTGGCTACCTTCTCCCTAGTCATTTCCCACCGCTTAAAAAATTTTTAGCTTAATAGTATAAAAGGGTTTATAATAGTATTTCCCCCTCATGCTGAAAGACAAGGGAATAGAGAATGACAGGGTGGCTATATTTTTTATAGGGTGGTAAGGGAAGTCCTCCTTGGTAAGGTGACTTTTGGGTTGAGATCCTAATGAAGTACAGGAGAAAACCAAGTTAGCATCTGAGTTAAGAACATTCTGGACAATGGAAAGACAAAGTCCTGAATCTGAAGTTCAGTGGGAAAGGGGTTTGTAGTATGAGGCACAGTTGAAATGCAGACAGGGACATCATCTTCTAGGGCTGGGTGAAATAGAGATTTCTGGTAACAAATATTTTATGGTGCTCGGTAAAAATGTATACTCCATAAGCCTTGTGGAATTTTTCTGAGAGGAGTGCCCCAGGGGAATTGGGCCTGATAATTTGCACTTCTGATAAGTTCCCAAGTGCTACTGATGCTGCCGGTCCTTACCAAGGAGGACTTCCCCTTAGATCCTTTAGAAGAAGCCCTGAAGGATCCTGCTCCACCTTGATCCTGCCAGCCTTTGAGCGCTCCTCTTGCCACCTTCCTGTTCACTATTCACACTGCAGTCTCACCACCAGACTTTCAGAGCTTCAAAACAGATCTGTCTCCTGCCACTTGAAGATGTCAGGAAGTCCATTCTTTTCACCAGAAATTGTCCTTGCCCCCTTAGGCTCTAGCTTAACTACCTCTTAATCAACCTTTAGACACTTTGAAATTATAAATTGGTATTTGTTATTATCTGGCTCAAAATCTCCCCACATGGTTTTCAAAGTGTGGTCCCTGGACTGGCAACATCAGTAGCACTTGGGAACTTACTAGAAGTGCAAATTATCTGTCTCTATAGTCTCTAAAACATAGCACTTTTATTATTATAAACAAGTGTTTCCACAAAAATTTACCCTTGATTTGGGGGGGGGCACAAAACTGTTTGGGCCCTCCTGATCTGCCTCAGGTCATATTCTCAGTGGTTGGACATCCTCCTGCCTTAAACACAAGATCTTGCTAGTCTACAGTGAGATAAAAGAATTTTAGAATTTTAAAATTTGTTATGAGTTAGAAACACTAAGCTGAGTGAATATTTTCTAAGTCGCCTATTATCTCATCATATACTGTCACCATCACCCCTAAAAGGTACAAAGGGAGGTTACAAAAATGGCTTCCAAAAGTTATTCTTTTTTCTTAAGATATTATTTATTTATTTGACAGAGCACAAGCAGGGGGAGCGGCAGGCAGAGGGAGAGGGAGAAGCAGGCTCCCCGCTGAGCAGGGAGCCCAATGCGGGGCTCGATCCCAGGACCCCGGGATCATGACCTGAGCCGAAGGCAGACGCTTAACTGACTGAGCCACCCAGGCATCCCCAAAAGTTATTCTTTTAATAATTTTCCCCTCTCCATGGCATTTTAACATCGAATTTAATTTATCATATAATTAGGTTCAGAAAATCTCCTGAATTAATCATAACAAATGCTGTATTAAAATATTTTCTTCTCTACAACCTTCACAAAATTCAGTGATCACATTTGGACTTCTCTAATAAAATACCTCCATTAAATGTATTCCATAAACTTATAATCTTTTTCAATAACAAGAGACCATGATCACTAATTACACAGGTTAATTTGTCATAGTGATGAATTATGCTTCAAAGTAATAGTAGAAATTTCAATACTTTTTAAAATGATAGAAAATTATCAATAAATTATAAGTCCTTTAACTGAATATGTTTTGTATTTTGGCAAACTTAAAACTGTCATGTAAAAGATAGCTTTCTTGTTCTTAAAATTTTTTTAGGTTTTATTTTACTTTTTATTAATCTCCTGGCTTCTGAAGTATATCAATAAACAACACAATCTGGGTAGTGAATATTGTATAATTATTGCAAGCTATTGGAGAAATACAGCTATGGAATTATAAGACACAAGGGACAAAGTTTTCAAAAACCCAAAAAGGGTGATAACTTTAGAACATTTATTATGATATAATATTAGAGGTTGGAGATAGATGTTATTCTCTTTTAAGAAGCCAATGAAATGTCCTTTTGGCTTAGCATCTCATTAATTGTTATAACCATCTGGAATTTGAGCACATTTCATATCCAATTATTTTCAGAGGAATAATTATTTGATAGTATTTGTGCCCCTGAGGTATTACAAGGCTTACATATATCTGGAGTATTTCAATAAGCTATTGAAATTAACCTCCTAGGAGCTTATCATATTTTCTTTGCCCTTTGCAAAGAGTTATCACAAGTAACAGTATAAAACCAGGTTGAATCTTAGAAACTTGTATTTAAAATTGTTTAGAATTTATAGTGAAAATGCAAGGTACTGTCACCACTATGTTTAAGTTTATCCATAATTAGCTACAAATTAAGCAAACACTTGAGAGTATATTATGGATTTAGATAGTATGTTAACTGAGTGTCTTCTGTCTTTCTAAATTGTTCACAGAAAAATAATATATTTAGGTCATTGGACCTTATAAATCTCAGTTTCCATGTGAGTACAGATAAGCAAGTCATGATAAAACTTAAAAACATTTAAGAATCTCTTATGCTAAGTTTTAAAATGTTGTACATATCTTTAATATAGCAGCACCTAATTATTTTTTACTAAATTCTATTTTGGTATGAGAAGAAATTGAAGTCTTCATATTAGCCTTACAGAAACATGTTGCTGCCCTATATAGATGGAATAGGCAAGAGCAAAAGCAATGGAGGGGACCATATAGAGGTTATTTTATTCATTTAGTAATAATAACCTGAGCTAGAGCAGTGGGTGTGGAGAATAAAGGATGGGAAGGATTTTGCAAGCAATTTAGGGTAGAGAATTGGACTGTTAGAACAGAAGTGACAAGATTAATAGGCAAGGTTCTCTATATAATTTGTGAACTAATCAGATAAAAATACTTTTAAAATAAAAAAATGAGGTCAATTATTTTCCAAATACTGACTATCAAACAGCAGAAAGGGATAAAAACGGTGCTAAATTGCAAATTAATTAAGTAGAGAGAAATTGTTCTCCCACAAATCTAAGATTCCATGATGCTCTCGCTGTGTGTCGTGCATATCTATGTTTGCAGTAAAATTATGCTCTCTGAGCCCCGACTGCTATTGCTTGAAGTGAGTGTTGCTTCTGAGCCATATTTCTTATCACCTCAAGCACTGAAATATGTTCCTTTTTTCCTGTTCCAGAATAGTTGATGGGATTCTGATAGTTCTTCCTATCTTCCCTTAGATTTTGTCCTTTGTCTTTGACAAGTAATTCTATTAAGTCAAACTTTCACCTTTCCTTTGGCTTTATTCTTTTGCTAAAACTGCCTGATGAGATAATTATTTTGCATAAAGCATATCTACAGATCATTACTTAATAATTACTTTTTTGGGGGGCTGTTGTAGCTTAGAGTGGAAATTGATGCTGCTTTTCCTGTTCTGAGTCAGATAGTCACATTTCTGAGGGTTTAAAACAGTGGGTTTTGAAATAATTAAAATCTTATCAGGCTGAAAAAGAAAAAAAAGCAGCCCCATAGTTTAAATCAGGTTGGGAGGATAGAGATAGAGCCATCTGCAAAGTTAACAGAAAACATAGCTTTTCTCAAGGTCACATAGTGGCTATAAATAAAATACTATAACCAACCCCTCTTGGTAATGCTGCTTTTTTTTTTTTTTCTTTAACCTACGGTGCCATGAATCTCTTTATTCTCAGGACAGCACCCCATTCATGGTTAATCTCCATTTCTAATCTGCCTCAGAAACAACAATCCACAACCCAACCCCACTTCCTTAGATCCTGTTCAAAATTCTTCAACAGGAACCTAACCCTTACAAAATACACTTAACTCAGGGTGCCTGGGTGGCTCAACTGGTTAAGTGTCTGCCTTCAGTTCAGGTCATGATCCCAGGGTCCTGGGACTGAGCTCCAGGTCAGACCCTCTGCTCCGTTGGGAGTCTGCTTCTCCCTCTGTGCTCTCTACCCCCACACAATCTGTCTCAAATAAATAAATAAAATCCTTGAAAAAACTATATAAACAAAGTACACTTAACTCTCCTTGTTTTATCACAGTTCCTCTGAAAAGGGCTCTGCTGCTATATTGAGTCAATAAACCCAATATTGTCAAACTACAGGCTTGCTGCTATGATCAATGCATTCATAATAAACATTTCAAATATATATTTCAAAAACTTAGGTAGTAATATTGAGTCCCTTTTCTAAAGGTTAAAATATACATGATTGTCAGCTTTATGCTTTTTGGGGATAAGAATACTTTATTTTAGGTTTTTCTAGAAGTTGGAGCAATTATAAACAAAAATTAGGAAACTATTAACTGAGTGTTTAAAAAGTACAAAAAACGGGGTGCCTGGGTGGCTCAGTCAGTTAAGCGACTGCCTTCGGCTCAGGTCATGATCCTGGAGTCCCGGGATCGAGTCCCACATCGGGCTCCCTGCTCAGCGGGGAGTCTGCTTCTCCCTCTGACCCTCCTCCCTCTCGTGCTCTCTGTCTCTCATTCTCTCTCTCGCAAATAAATAAATAAAATCTTTAAAAAAAAAAAAAAGTACAAAAAACGTAATATGGCGCGAGCCAAGCTACTCATGCTGTTTGACAAAGTCCAAGTATGGGGGACGATCCTGAAAACAGGAGACTCCACAGCTGGCTCCTGCTATTCTCTTTCATTTTGTTGATGGCAGTCTTTATAATTGTGGGAATATTTCTGGGCTGGCTCCTGCTATTCTTTTTCAT
>NC_138369.1:101402623-101408199 GCF_054177405.1 Leptonychotes weddellii | reverse complement strand
TACGCCTATCTAAGCAATCATAATGAAACTAATTCCACGAAGAATTAGTTTCTATAGAACAAAATAACAAGACGGTCACGCTCTGTCTAGCACCTTTCTCTTTGCGTACTGTTTTTTAGTTTTAGCGAAAGCCAATAAGCAGAAATCAATAAAGGTCATGTTAATCATTACAAAGGAAAAATGAAAGAAGGCTATGGCTATAATCCAGAAAATGATCTAAGATTTGGAAAAACAAAAATATCCTAACATATAAATAAAGTTCCTCCAAGGCTGTCAGGAGGAGATGCTTGCAACCTGATCTTGTGTCTGTGTCTCCTCATTTGCCGTCCTTTCCTACGAGAGACCCAACCGGGGGCTGGAGCTGGACTCCGGCAGTAATACTTAAATATCTCAATATTAGAAAGGGGGTTACTTTCTTTTTTCAAAAGGTGGAAAAAAAAAACACCTCCTTCTGAATATTTCATTGTCTCCTATTTCTCACAATCAGTATGTTTTATCCAAGTTGACCCAAGTTGAAGATATCCTGCATTTGGGACAGTAACAAGTTTGGGCAGACCCAACAATTTTTCCATTCCCATATCTTTTCTGAAAGGAAAAATCAATAATGAAAAACAAAAAACACAAAAGTGTAATCTAGCACATAAAGATATGGATATCTGAAGAACACTGAAGTAGAAGTATAAAGGGAGTTGCATTGAGAACTGAAAACACTGAACAGAAACAAAAATGTTGGGGCGCCTGGGTGGCTCAGTTGGTTAGGCGACTGCCTTCGGCTCAGGTCATGATCCTGGAGTCCCGGGATCGAGTCCCGCATCGGGCTACCTGCTCAGCAGGGAGTCTGCTTCTCCCTCTCCCACTCCTCCCTCTTGTGCCCTCTCTCTCTCTCACTCTCTCTCTCAAATAAATAAATAAAATCTTTAAAAAAAAATAGAAACAAAAATGTTTGTAAAAAATGTTTGTAAAAAAATATAAAATATGATCTTTGAAAAAGATATATTTGGTAGTAAAATCTGTCAAAATCCTAGATTATTATAACAACCAAAACAATTGCTTAAGGATGAAGGAAATATTTGCTAACTTCCTCATTTTTACTGAGAGTGGTGTCACACACTTTATAAGTTGTATCTTAATAATCAGGAAATACAGTTTTTATGATGTATTTTCAAACTGTCACTGGTAAAAGTAAGGTAAAATGCAAACCAGCCTATGGAGGTGGGAAAACAACAACAACAACAAAATAACTAGAAAGAAAAAAATAGAAAATAAAACATTTTATAAAACATCTTTAAAAGAATAACCTGAAATGAAATAAGTGAGAACAGTGTTATAGAAAAGAGATTGTACTCAGATTAGAGTCCATTCAGGTTTATTTAAAATAGTCAATATCCTCTCTTGTGACAGGATGCCAAGAGCAGCTGTATTTCTA
Organism: Leptonychotes weddellii; assembly: GCF_054177405.1. Classification (NCBI taxonomy): domain Eukaryota; kingdom Metazoa; phylum Chordata; class Mammalia; order Carnivora; family Phocidae; genus Leptonychotes; species Leptonychotes weddellii. The sequence goes on along the minus strand of NC_138369.1, from coordinate 101,406,773 downwards.
AGAAAGCAATGTACGCTTAGAAGTCAAAGGCATGCAAAAAAAAATAACAGGCAGAATCAGACTCATCCTAGAATGCTTATAAAAAAATTCTTGTTACCATAGTTAAATAAAATATAAGAGATGGAAATTGTTTGCTACATAAATATAACACCTCTGGAAAAATTCTAACTAATCTAAGGTATTAGTTTTGAAATTGTAAGTTAATTCTCTTTTAAAAAGCAATAGTCTCAGGGCGCCTGGGTGGCTGAGTCCGTTGTGTCCCACCCTTGATTTCAGCTCAGGTCATGATTTCAGGCTTGTGAGAGCAAACCCTGCCTTGGGCTCAAAGCTGGGCATGGAGCCTGTTTGAAATTCTCTCTCTCCCTCTTCCCATCCCCACCACCCTTTCCCTCTCAAAAAAACAAAAACAACCGCCCCCCAAAAAACCCCAATAGTCTCCTATTAAATATATGGGCTAGTCTCAAGGTCTACCTAAATATAAAATAGAAACTTCAAAAATGTGTCAAGCACAATTATAACAAATAAGCTTTCATAAAAATCAGTTATGAAAATTGAAATTCAAGGCAAAAGTAATTCATTTTTGTAATTTTTATAAGCATTATGGTTTCAAGGAAGATAAAAGTAAAAGCTATTGTTTTTTATACAAAATAACCTAGTATTTGAAAGAAGAGTTGTTGGAAACAAGCATATATTGGGAAAGGTTTTAACAAACTCTATAAAAGAGCTTATTAATCCTATAATTAAGGACAATATTTATTTTGTTAGATGGAGTTTTAATAAATGTTTATAAGCTATTAATAATACTGGGGAAAGAATGGGGAGAGTTGCATAAGAAACTAGACTTAGATTTGTTAGACCTCTCCATCCAGGAATCAAAGATAAGGAAAACTTTGTGTCAAAAACCCAGTGTAAGTAAAACAGGGCACCCACAACGTTAGTATCGACGAAAAGACAAAACCAATGGGCAGATACTTGCACCATAGACATTTGCCAAAGAAGATTTTGGGGTCTGAAATCTGTTTAATGACTGAAACTGAGAATTTTGCCCCAAATATGACGTGCAGCAAAATACCAGTGAGGTAGCAGAGTGCGTGAATCTAAAAGCTGAATGTTGCCAATTTTGGCTGAGCAAAATGTTGAAGGAAGCATTATCCTTTCTTGTGCCCTGAAGAACCGGTGCCTGTTTCTGAGCTGTGGTTATTGACAAGTGAATGCTGCTCAGTTCCTGGGTTTCTGTTCAGCATTTGTGCTCAGAAAGCCCCAGGTTTCAGTCCAACAATCTTAACTGTGAAATGTGACACCTTGGACAAATTATGTCAACTCTGAATCCTATTTCCTTATCCATAAAATGGAAATAATGCTTTCTGCACAGTGTGGTTACAAAACTAATATAAGATTTTCTTCTTAAGTTACTTAAAACAGTGTCTGGCTTACGACTATTGCCAATCATATTAAGCACAAAGAACCTTCACTAAATTTCCATAACTCTCTTGAACTGTGCATAATATATTATCAGATAAAATTACAAAAAATTAGTTCTTTAGAGCTCTAAATATTCCTGTATAGACACATACACATTCAAAACTCTACATAATAACTGAGTAAAAAAAATGTGGTCAAAGAGTAAATGGAATATTAATTTTAAATAAAAACAATGCTAACACTGAAAACTATGGCCAAAGCTTTGTGGGAGGCAAGTGCAGAGCATATAATTTCATCGAAGGACAATAATTACTAGAAACATACTATTTCCAAAGCCAATTAAAAAGGATAGGATAGGATGGCCAGAAAATACTGGATACTCAGTTCAATTTGAATTTCAGGTCATCTATTTAGTGTAAGTATGTTCATTACTTTTTGTCTGAAATTAAAATTAGGCATTCTATTTGACAGATCTGTTAGCCTTAAAATAGATATCAGCAGAGATAAGGATGATAAAAATAATGCAATAAATATTCTAGAAGTTAGAGAAAAATTCAATGACTAATTAAAATAACACGGTAAGCTTCAACTTCTCAATTTCTCGTGGTTTTTTTTTTTAATTTCTCGTGTTTTTTGTTTTTTCTTTTTTTTGAATTCTAGTTAGTTGACGTACAGTATGATATTAGTTTCAGGTATACAATACCGCGATTCAGCACTTCCACACAACACCAGGTGCTCATCACAAATGCATGCCTTAATCCCTGTCACCATCACCCCCCCAAATCCACCACCCCTCTGGTAATCATCAGTTCTCTATAGCTGAGTCTGTTTCTTGGTTTGCCTCTCTTTTTTTCGCTTTTGCTTCTTTAAATAAAATTGCATTAGAAAGTGGAAATAACTCAGGGAGGTAACACAGATATTCTTGTGTAATATTTGCAAAATATTCCAGTATTATTAAAGCAAATTATTAGAAAGCACCTCAAAGACCTTTAAATCAGCTATGGTGAAGTCAAAATCAAGTTTATATTGCTGTTGTAAAACATAGTTAATGACAGAGAGAAACACCTATGCTCTATTACTGGAGATAAAAAGCTCTGTGTAATAGTATGAACAAAAGAATCCTAAATATGCCTTTAAGTATGCGCTTAAATATATGCAAAGTGAAAATACGATATTCAGTAAATTTTCTCTTAACTCATCTCCACCTCTATCAACTAATTAATTAATGTTCTTAATTTCCTGTAAAATATACAGAAAAATACTTATTCTAAATGATCTAGGATAGTAAGTTTACACTTCAGTTAGTCAAGAATCTGATGTGTTTGAATTTGTACTGCAAAAATATTCCCGTGAAAAGATGTTTCTTTTAACACGTAAGTTAATATTTTAGAAAACCCAGCAAGCTGGGTTGCTAAAAAAGTACTTTCATATGGACAACCTATAAAATCTGGAAATCTGCCCTCTGTTTGCTTACAATTATTTTTAAGTTCTGTATTTTTAAGAAACTAATACATGAACTCTTATGTGATGCATTACAGATATGATTTGTAAAAGAAAACCTGTAAGGGGCGCCTGGGTGGCTCAGTCAGTTAAGCGTCTGCCTTTGGCTCAGGTCATGATCTCAAGGTCCTGGCATGGAGTCCTGTATTGGGCTCCCTGCTAAGTGGGGAGTCTGTTTTTCCCTCTCCCTCTGCCCCCTGCTCATGCTTGCTCTTTCTCTCAAACGAATAAATCTTTAAAAAAAAAAAAAATCTGTAAGAAACCCCCAACCAGTAGATCTATCCTCATAATAAAGATAACCAGTAAAATACATGTCCACATCACTTAGGGAATGACACGAAATACTAACAGTATTTATTTTTATATGATGAGGTTTGGAGCAAGTTTTATTTTTTATAGTTTTCTAGGTTTTTAATATTTTTAATAATGAACATGTATTACTTTTCACACAACTGCAGAGATCTTAGGATATATGACCCCAAACTGTATATATTCAATGTTTAGTAACTAGAATAGAGCAAGAGATTTTATACACACTAAAGCTTATAAAATATGGGGGCTCTTCAAGGAAAAGAATAAAAATTAGACATTTATTCATTCTAGAAACACTTAAAACACATTATAATTTTTATTTTTTTATTTTATTTTTTTTTAAGATTTTATTTATTTATCTGACAGAGAAAGACAAAGTGAGAGAAGGAATACAAGCAGGGGGAGTGGGAGAGGGAGAAGCAAGCTTCCCACAGAGCAGGGAGCCCAATGCGGGGCTCGATCCCAGGACCCTGGGATCATGACCTGAACTGAAGGCAGACGCTTAATGACTGAGCCACCCAGGCGCTCCAACACATTATAATTTTTAAAGTTTATTTTAATTCTGGTATGGTTAACATGCAGTGTTATATTAGTTTTGGGAATACAATATGGTGACTCAGCAATTATATACAACAGTTCTATACAACTCATCATGGTAAGTGTACTCTTTGATCCTCATCACCTAGTTCACCCATCCCCTCAACCACCTCCCCTCTGGTAACCATCAGTTTGTTCTCTAGAGTTAAGAATGTTTCTTCATCAATCAAAAGGAATGAGATCTTGCCATTTGCAACGACGTGGATGGAACTGGAGGGTATTATGTTGAGTGAAATAAGTCAAACAGAGAAAGACACGTATCATATGATCTCACTGATATGAGGAATTCTTAATCGCAGGAAACAAACTGAGTGTTGTT
>NC_138369.1:101370438-101402123 GCF_054177405.1 Leptonychotes weddellii | reverse complement strand
TCAAATCCATTTCCCTGATCTGAAAAATGTCCATAACTATTCTAATGTACTTGGCACAAGTTAAAAAAATGAAGAGGGAATACCAATGCAAAGAGAAAGGAATCTCCAGAGTTAAACTATTTTGTAAAAATTACAAAACACATAAGAATGTGAACATGTGTCTAGGGTACCTCCTCGGGTGTTGGAAGAGGCCCATCCACATGACATACTAAAATATCTAACAATAAGCTTCTCATGTGTCAAACACTAGGATAAACATTTTGTGTGTAACCTCATTTAATAGTTAAATCTGAATATATAAACATCGGAAGGCATGGATCTGTAAACCTAATTGTTATACTCAATTATAATTAGATCAATTTCTTTACTGATATACAAAAAATGTCTACAAAACAAGTGGATCATGGTCAACATTAAGAAACCTACATGAAAAGTTTTAGGCTGACTCTAAGATTGAACTTTACTGGTTAAAATTAAATTATACTGATTTTGATATCTTAAAATTTAATGTGCTAAAATAAATGTATTCATTAAACAGTCATAGCATACTAGTTTCTATGCTAAAGCAAGGTCTGATATCTATAGGTGAAAAGAAATTATTTTCTTTTTTCCTTTCCTTTCCTTTGCTATCCAACCCTTTCCTTTTTCCTTTCCTTTCCCTTCCTTTCCTTTCCTTTCCTTTCCTTTCCTTTCCTTTCCTTTCCTTTCCTTCCCTTCCCTTCCCTTCCCTTCCCTTTCTTTTTTAAGATTTATTCATTTACTTGAGAGAGAGAGAGAGAGGGAGAGTGAGCAAGCAGGGGGAGGGGCAGAGCGAGAGACAGAATCCTGAAGCAGACTCCCCACTGAGTGTGGAGCCCACTGAGGGACTCGATCCCAGGACCCTGAGATCATGACCTGAGCTGAAATCAAGAGTTGGCCACTCAACCCACTGAACCACCCAGGATGCAATTTTGGAAAAACAGTGTGAAACAATGTTGAAATACAGATTCTCAGCTAAGGAACAGTAGAAATATTGGGCTGAAACTTTGGCATATTTTAAACCTTGGGATGTTCACTAGGATAATTTAAAAAAAATATTTCCCTGAGGGTACAATTTGTATTGCAAATAAAATCTAGATAAAAATAATTTGTTGTCATGAAAGCATGGTACCCTGAGCTGAAATGTGATTTTCTCAGAAACCTCAGAACTTTCATTGAAAGTGAGTTCAGAACATTAAGGTAAAAATTAAAGGTAGAAATCCTGCCTTGTGCTAGATAGACTAAGGTTAAATTCACGACATTTCATTTTTCATACCAGGAATCCACATTGTGTTCCTCAAAAGATAGCTATCTATCCATCTTATTCAATTCAGAACAAGCTAAGATTTTGAAAAGAGGCAAAGGAATTGAACTACCCTTTTCTTTCTTTTGAGAAAAAAAAAAACTAGGTGGAATAGGGCAAACAGGGAGTTCTTGGAAACAATATTTCTAATTTGCAAAGTTCTTAGAGATAAATGCAAATAGGATACAATTATTAGGAATTTTAAATAGGGAATCTATAATCTTCAAAGCAACTGGAGTTGTCAGAATAAAAGGAATAATGATATAGATAAAAGTGATAGAATCTTCCCATCTATTAAAAATTGCATAATTTAAAAGCTAAATAATTTTCTATGCACTGATTAAAGATAAAAGCATCAGAATAACAATTTGCAAAGATAATAACTTTCATAGTGATAATTCTAATTTGTGAAATCAATGGATTATATTTTAGATATTTATTTGTTACGAGACTATGATAATTTAGTGAAATATTTAATGGATGATTTAATAAAAAAAATCTACATACCTAAAGATAAAACCAGGCAATGTTTATTCTTTTGCTCTGATTTTTAAAAATATATTTTAATGTTTTATTACTTATCTTTTAAATATTAATTTAATTAATATAAATGTTTTATGGCCAGCATTGATTGATAATTTGAAAGATCTTGTATTGCTAGCTTTAGATTCCTTCATTAGTTGCTGCTGCTTTTGAAGGAAGCATATGCTCTCCAATTTGCCACAATGCAGCTCCTCTCCCCAGCTGCTTCAATGCTTAGCCTCTTTAGGCATTTGAGTTTGATTATTGTCTTGCATTCATGCAGGCACATAAATTGGTTTTAGGTTCATGATAGAAATAGATATATCCTTGCTGCAACTTACATTTCTATAATTTATGACAATGCAAATGTATGTAACAAATTACTCTTTATATAAAAAGAATTTTAACTTACAAAAAATGCTTTTGCATACCTCCTAGAAACTTATAAATATGTTTAAACTGAAAATCATGCAACTCAGTAAGCATTTATTCCTATTTATGCAAAGCCTGGTGCTGTGTTCTTTGATATAGCTGCTGATCTCCAATAGCCTACTCCTTATATGAGAGAGAGATATATACAATTATGAAACCATGTAGAATTTGAGAAAAAAAAACATAATTATCAAATAGCAGTGTACTTGAAAATTATAATTTCCTTCAGAGGAATTAATGAAGACTGTTTAAAAGGTGACATTTAATCTTTGTCTTAAAAAATGAGTAGGATTTTATCTATTAGAGATGTGGATACATAAGGACTGAGCAAAAGAAAGTAATGCATAGAATGACCAAATACTTTAGAGAATGGTGAGCATTATTGTTTGCTGTCTTTTAAATAAACAGGATGTATCAGAAAGTAAAAAAAGTAGAGCCAAGGAATAGGACACCTAATTTTCATGGTGTATCAGTTAGAATAGGTTAAATTATGATGTAGTACAATCAACCAACTCTAAACGCTTACTAACTTAAAGGATAATGTTTATGTATTTTTTTTAAAAGATTTTATTTATTTATTTGAGAGAGAGTATGAGAGAGAGCAAGCACATGAGAGGGGGGAGGGTCAGAGGGAGAAGCAGATTCCCCGCCGAGCAGGGAGCCCGATGCGGGACTCGATCCCGAGACTCCAGGATCATGACCTGAGCCGAAGGCAGTCGCCCAACCAACTGAGCCACCCAGGCGCCCATAATGGTTTATTTTTTGCTTATATGCATATCTTGGGTTATCATAGGCTTTGTTATATGTCATTCTGGAAAGCTGCCTACTGTAGCATCTGTCATTTAGATTTTTGCTGTTCACTGAGGAAAGAGGAAGGAAAATGGGGAGTTACCAAATCAAAAGATCCATCTGGAAGAAATACTATCACTTCCATTCATAATTCATTAACCAAAGCAGGTCATATGAACATATCCAATTGTTGGGAGACAATTATTCATTAATATCTCACATTTCTTCATGTTAAGGCATTTATAGCTAAAGTAAGGATGTTAGTATAAGAATATATTCCAGGATAGTAAAGTTTAAAGATGTTTTCTTTTTAGGAGATGTTCCAGGGTAGTAGATATAGACATTTTATTTCTAGAGAAGATTAGTTTACCTTCCAGAGTAAAGATAAAATCTCTCTCTCTCCCAAAGGAAAGATAGGCCTGTTACTAGGGTCCTTACGTACGTTCAAAGTCTGCTATACTCAGAATTCCTCTCCTGTGATACATTCCAATGAATGTGCAAATGCCATCTAGTCCTGACCATGTCACCCTGTAAGGACTGGGACTTGGGCATAGATACTCTGATGTTTCTTGGCTGCTACTTTTTCCATAAGTAATAAGCTCTTTATTCTGACCCAAAGGTCTCAGATTTTCTGTCAGTGTATAAATTTAAAACTCTGGCAGCTCACTTGTTATCTTGCAAATAGAGTAAAATGTCAGTCTTCAGTTCCTGAGCACTAATGTCATGGGACCAGAGAAGTACATTCTTGACATGTACCTAAAAAGAAGAGATCTTAGAATGGCAGTAAACCACTAGAATAATTCTGATACATGGTAAAGGAACCTAGGGATGATTCCTTTGGTTCATTGGTTTCTCAGTGTTTTATGGAAGGCAAGGCATCCTGGTCATAATAACCCTGTACCTATATTTAATAGTGCAGTTAGACCTAAATAAGGAGGGTTGTTGGGACTTTGAGCTCCATTCCATGGTGAATCCTCTATATCACAATACAAAAATACATTTAGTGCAATTGCTGAATTGTAGGGTAGTTCTATTTTTAATTTTTTGAGGAACCTCCATTCTGTTATCCAGAGCAACTGCACCAGTTTGCATTCCCACCAACAGTGTAAGAGGGTTCCCCTTTCTCTGCATCCTTGCCAACATCTGTTGTTTTGCACTGCTAGGTGTTTACCCAAAGAATACCAAACATACTGATTCAAAGGGATACGTGCACACCAATGTTTATAGCAGCAATATCTTTAATACCCATACCATGGAAAGAGCCCAAATGTCCATCAACTGATGAATGGTTAAGGAAGATGTGGTATATATATACAATGGGATATTACTCAGCCATCAGAAAAGAATGAAATTTTGCAATGACCTGGTTGGAGTTAGAGAATTACGCTAAGTGAAATAAGTCAGTGAGAGGAAGACAAATACTATATGTTTTCACTCAAGTGGAATTTAAGAAACAAAACAAATGAACAGGGGGAAAAAGAGAGGCAAAGCGTAAAACAAACTCTTAACTATAGAAAACAAACTGAGGGTTGCTGGATGTGGTGGCAGCGGGAGTTGTGGGGGTAGAGAATGAATGAATAAATAGGTTATGGGTATTAAGGAGGTGCCTGTTGGGTTGCCTGGGTGGCTCAGTTGGTTAAGCATCTGCCTTCGACTCAGGTCATGATCTCAGGGTCCTGGGATCAAGCCCCACATCGGGCTCCTGGCTCAGCAGCGAGTCTCCTTCTCCCTCTTCCTCTGATCTCTCTTGCTCTCACTCTCTCTCAAATAAATAAAAACATAAAAAAAAAAAAGAGGGTGCTTGTTGTGATGAGCACTGGGTGTTGTTTTAAGTAATGAATCATTAAATTCTACACCTGAAACTAAAACATTCCACTCTAATTCACTCTATGAGGGTTAAGTTAGCCCAGTGATGAGTCTTAAGGAGGACACGTATTGAATGGAGCACTGGGTGTTATATGCAAACAATAAATCATGGAACACTATATCAAAAACTAATGATGTAATATATGGTGACTAACATAATGTAATAAAATAAAATAAAATAAAATAAAGTAAAAAAAAACAAACAAAAAACTTGAAAGTAAAAACCAAAAACAAACAAAAAACAAAACAAGACAAAAATATATTTAGAAAAACTTTGGATACTTCTGTCACTTGTGATCTGATGTCTACCATTAACATAACACAAACTGATAAATGTAGTATCTGTTCTTGGGTCAACATTCAGGTAGCAAGGAAACACTTTTCCACATCTTTTTTTTTTTTCCCTCAAAGTTTATACTGAAATGGCATGAATATGGCTGGACCCTGCTACTATATATGGAAACAAATACTGCCTTAGGGCAAGGGAAAGATTTGTGCAAAGAAAGTGCGTATGTAAATGTTGTAGGCAGAATAATGGCCCACCCAAGATTTCCAGAGTCTAATCCCTAGAATTCATGAATCTGTTACTTTGCAAGGCAAAAGAGAATTTTGCAGATGTAATTAAAGTTCAGGCTTTGAAATGGGGGAAATTACCCAGGATTATCCAGGTGGGCCCCAACTAATCCCATGGGATTTAAAAGAAAACTGCTGTGATCAAAGAGATTAAGTATTTATGGACAAAGGGTGAAACAGATGCAACCCTTTGTTGCCTGTGAAGATAAAGAACGGGGACAGGAGCCAAGAAATGTTGGATGGCTTCTAGAATCTGGAAAAGGCAAGGAGATGGATTCTCCCACAGAGCTTCCTGATAGGAATAGGATATTCCTGATAGAAATAAAGCCCTGCCAACACCCTTAATTTTAACCTTTAGACATGTGTTGGGCTTTTGACCTATAGAACTACAAGATAATAAACTGTTTTCTTTGGAGCCAGTAAGTTTGTACTAATTATTAGGGCATCAATAGAAAATAATGTAGCAGGAGAAAAGCCAGCTGAATTAATTTACTACATCATTCCTCTAGAAGAGCATGGATGCAACTGATTCTATATACAAGTATAACTGCCTATTTATAGTAAACACACATTTTATTGTTTCTCTTACACTTCCCAGTTGGGGTTTTCATAGTATATTGAAGAATTGCACATGGTAGCTAATGAATATTTGATACTAAAGCTATATTAACTTTAAATATCTTTTATAGATCTAGATGTAATATCTTTAGAGTGACACCAATATTTTACATTGACTACTAGATGCATATTGAACACAAAACTGTAATATATTGTCAATATTCAATACAATTAGATTTCAATAAGCATTTTCATTTATTCAAAGAATTTTGGTTAAAAATTTTATTTAGTGTTAATTTTCTATTTTAAAATAGTAATTTTATATTTTAAAATAGCAATTAATTTTATTTTAAAGATTAAAATTTAACATATTTTTAAAGAACATTATAATCTATTAATAAAATTAGAATCAGTTTTTTTAAATTTATTAGACCATTACTCTAGAATACAAATTATGCTCATACTTGATTATAACAACAAAATTATAAATTTTCTTGACATTAAGGATAGAAAAAGGAGTCCTATGGAATACAATAAACTATTAATTATGCATTTCTTGTTAGTCACCTAAATATTGCTAACCCATTAAGAATATACCAAGGCATGTGCAAAAATAAATTCAATATTCTTTGGTATTTTTGCCAAATATTAATTATACAAAATAGCCTTGTGTTTTAAATTTTTACCTTATGAAAGAATAATTGTCAGATTATTAATTTCTAACTTTTAAGGGTAGAGACATGTTAAATGGCCCTCCTTTGTAATCCTGCCCAGTCTTTGCAAATATTAGAGGATGGCCTACATGAACTGTTCCTAAATTTGTAAGTATTTTGAACCATACATACATGACCTTGTTCACTGCTATTCTTAGTATTGTCACTTTAGGTTTTGTTTTGTTTTTTATTTTTATTTTTATATTTTTTAAAGATTTTATTTATTTATTTGACAGAGAGAGACACAGCGAGAGAGGGAACACAAGCAGGGAGAGTGGGAGAGGGAGAAGCAGGCTTTCCGCAAAGCAGGGAGCCCGATGCGGGGCTCGATCCCAGGACCCTGGGATCATGACCTGAGCTGAAGGCAGACGCTAAACGACTGAGCCACGCAGGCGCCCCTTGTTTTGTTTTTAATGTTGGTATTTTGTCAATGTTATTTTCCACTTAAAATAGTTTCAAGAAAACAAAATTATCATTTGAACTGAAGTTATCTTACATATTAGAGGACTAGAAAAAAAAAAACTAATGGAGAATAAAAATGTGCAAAGTAGTATTGAAGGAATGACCATAATTCCATATTCCTTTCAAAGCAAAAATGAAGTGCTTTATGGAGCCTAAGAAATGAAAATCCCCACACTTAGAAAAATCTCTTAGTTTGTTATGGTAATACATTTGAACTCTGAATCTAAAAAAAGCACATTAAGAAATTTATTTATACTATAATGTGATAAATAACTATTTCTGTAAACCTAACAGATCTTTCAATTAGTGAAATAATAATTCTGAATGGCATAAAATTATTGGGCCATAATTTAAGTAATACTATATTCTTTGGAGTTCATTAAATAAAGCATCTCACAAATAATGGCATGTTAGACTAGATGAAATATGAAAAGTCATAACAAAGGATGCTTACTTTAGGAATACAAGGATACTTCAATGTAGAAGATTGATGCAGGGCACCTGGGTGGCTCAGTAGGTTACACGTCTGCCTTCAGCTCAGGTCATGATTCCGGGGTTCTGGGATTGAGTGCTGCATTGGGCTCCCACTCAGTGGGGAGTCTACTTCTCCCTCTCCCCCCTGCCCCTCCCCACCCTGCTCGTGCTTACGTGTGCTCTCTCTCTCAGATAAATAAATAAATAAAACCTTGATGCAATGTACTATTTTAATGGGTTAAATAGAAAGTCTGAGAGCATATTAATAAATATATAAAAGGCATAAGCAGAATTCATTCTTTGGTTATTCAAACTTCCCAGCAAAATAGGCACATAACAAACTTTCATAATCTGATCTAAAACAACTATTAAAAATATCAGGAAAAAAATCATGCTTATTGGAAACTGACTAGAATCTATTACATCAGAAACAAGACGGGGAGGTCCACTATTTTTCAATATTGCTTTGTAGAACCTACCCCTTACAGTAAGCAATGCCAAAAACAAAATTGCATAAAAACCCTGTAAGTCACTAGTTTTAAATATACTATTGATGGCAAGCTAGTACATGCAACATGATAAAAAAAAATACTTAATTGACAATAATAATCAAAACTACATGGTACCAGAGGCTGAAACTAATAAAATATACAAAGGTCTATATTGAAAATAAAAATCCTCAATGAAGTGCATTAGAGACCACCTGAATAAAAGCATGGATACTCCACTATTTTAACTCTATTATAATAATGACATGGTAATCTATAAATGCAATGCACTTTCTTTTTTTTTTTTTAAGATTTTATTTATTTATTTGACAGAGAGCGAGAGAGGGAACACAAGTAGGGGGAGAGGGAGAGGGAGAAGCAGGCTTCCCGCCAAGCAGGGAGCCTGATGTGGGGCTCGATCCCAGGACCCTGGGATCATGACCTGAGCCAAAGGCAGACACTTAATGACTGAGCCACCCAGGCGCCCCTGCAATGCACTTTCATTCAAAACCCAAAGGGTTTTGGGTTCTAAAACCTGTATAGAAAAATACAGGCTATTAATAACCAAAAAAATGTTTGAACAGAAGGAGGGTAAATCACATATCACATTTTACTATGAGGCTACCTTAAGACTATGTAATTATTGGGGTGCCTGGGTGGCTCAGTCCTTAAGTGTCTGCCTTCGGCTCAGGTCATGATCCCAGGGTCCTGGGATCGAGCCCCGCATCGGGCTCCCTTCTCGGCGGGAAGCCTGCTTCTCCCTCTCCCACTCCCCCTGCTTGTGTTCCCTCTCTCGCTGTGTCTCTCTCTGTCAAATAAATAAATAAAATCTTAAAAAAAAAAAAAGACTATGTAATTATTACACAGATAAATAGGCCAATGAAAGGGAAAAAAAAGAGCTCAGAAGCATCTCAATGCAAATATGGGAACTTGATATCTAGCAGAGCTGATAATCTAGACCAGTGGAAAATAAAATCTGTATCTATATCTCACTATATATAACAATTCCAGATAGATTAGAAGTTTAGGTATTATAAGCTATACAACTTCTATGAAAATAATGCTAAATATTTTTTATTGTTAGGTGAAGCACTATTTTTAAGGAGAAAACAAAAAGCAAATTTGAATGTAAAAGTAGGAAGAAATTGAAATTTGAATTTACAACACAGAAAAAAAGCAGAGAGTAGGTAAAGATATTTGCAATATACACAAACCTCTGATCCTGATTTGTTTACAAAATTCTGGCAGCATGGAGAATTGTATTCAAAATGAGTGAATTATATGAATAGTGGATATTTTAATTATCAATAAACCCATGTTCTAGTTACTTATTGCTATGTAACAAACCAAGATTGAGTGGACTTATTTGGAAGGTTCTCCCTTAGAATCTCTAAAGATCCAAATGGAGCACTGGGTGTTATACGCAATGAATCATGGAACACTACATCAAAAACCAATGATGTAATGTAATTAACATAAAATAATAAAAGAAAAAGAATCTCTAAAGCAATTTCAGTCAGAAGGTGGCTAAAGCTAGAGTCCATGTTGTCTATCTAGAACTTGGGCTGGATGGCTAGAAAAGCTGAGGACTGGTCAGGCATCTCTCCATACTGCTAAGAGGCTAGGTTTCCTACTATCGTACTGGATTCCTTAAATGATAGCTAATATCCTCCACAATGAGCATTCCAAATCACACTAAGATTAAAATGTCAGTCTAAGCCCAGAAATTGGCACAGCATCACTTTTGCCATATTCTATTGGACACAGCAATCATGAGCCCACAATTTCTCAAGGGGAGAAGATGTATACCTCTACTCTTAGTGGGAGGAGCTTCAAAGAGTGTGGCCATCTTTGATCTGCCACAACTTTGAAAATAATCTCAAACTGTAAGTAGTCAAATAAGTAAATTAAAACTATGATGGAATGATATTTACCCAACATTGTATTGGCTAGAGGCTTAAACTCGAAAAATGCAAATATTGGTGAAAAGTTAAATAAAAAAATCTCAGGCACTGCTAGGTAAGTGGACATGGATACAACTCTTTAGAGGGCAGTGTTTACAATATCTAGTAAAGTTGGAAATGCTCAAACCCTCTGGCTCAGTAATTCCACTTCTATAAGTACAACCTAGACACTTTCTTACAAATGTGCATCAGGATATTTGCACAAGAAGTTTATACAACATTCATTGTTCATAGTAGCAAAAAATAAAAACTGCTGGATTGATTCTTTCCCAGCAAAGGAAAATGGTAAAGGGAAAAGAAATGGGGCCTCATTTGCATCTGTTATAAAATTAATATTTAATTTTAGTTTTTATAATTCTGAACTAAATCTAGCATACTGTTAAGATTTACTGACGTGTTGGGAGTTTGTGAGTGTCCATCATATTTTTATCCACTGAAAATATATTTCAAAAATTCAATAAAAGAGCACCTGAAAAAAATATCAAGTTATACTGAATTCTGTAATTTAAAGCTAGGAAGTATGTTGTAAGGGAGAAAAGACATCTACATATATTAATGCAGTTAAAACAATTTTTATTTGAGAAGTTTTCTTTGGTAAAGCCCTTAATTTGGGGTTTAATTAAAAAGTGCTCCTTAAATACATCAGACAAGATAAAAAAAACCCTCATTTTTGTTTGCTTTCTGTATGTATAAATATTATACACATAGAATTTTTGAACAGTATATTTATACAAATTGAAAATGGACAGCTGTTTCAAATTATCAAATAGATTATAAATATTTACATGAAATTAATTTATACTATGAATCCATGCTAGTATAGTTCTCATAATTTTAAAGTGATATAGTCAATACAAAGTATTTAAAAACATTTATAGTTATAACACTTTAAAAGTTATCATTTAAAAAAATTTTTTTATTAACATATAATGTATTATTTGTTTCAGGGGTACAGGTCTATGATTCATCAGTCTTATATAATACCCAGTCCTCATTACAACAATACTCTCCTCAATGTCCATCACCCAGTTACTGCATTCCTCCACCCTCTCCCCTCCAACAACCCTCAGTTTGTTTCCTAAAAATAAGAGTCTCTTATGGTTTGTCTCCCTCTCTGGTCTGGTCTTGTTTCATTTTTTTCCAAATAGTTAATCAGTATGTATTTTTGCAGATATAAATCTGCAAAGTAGGGGCAGCTGGGTGGCTCAGTTGTTAAGCATCTGCCTTCAGCTCAGGTCATGGTCCCGGCGTCCTGGGGTCGGGTCCCGCATTGGGCTCCCTGCTCCGCAGGAAGTCTGCTTCTCCCTCTCCCTCTCCCCCTGCTTGTGTTCCCTCTCTCACTATGTCTCTCTCTGTCAAATAAATAAAATCTTAAAAAAAAAAATCTGCAAGTAGTCTGGATAATCCTATTCCTTAATATTGTCTAAAGATGTTCTTTTTTGGTGAGTAAATAGTAATTTTAAAATATTCCCTGTGTGCTTTAGGGAACATTCATTCTCCAGGCCTCGGTTAAATTATTTTATACATGTATGTTAGGTCAATAATGATCGTTGATTTGTTTAAATCTATACTTTAATGAATTTTTGTCCCATCTGTAATTTACTGAGAGAACTGTCAAATCCCATGATATGATGGTAGACTTATTAATTCTTCCTTGTAATTCTGTTAATCTTTGCTTTGTAGTGAAAGCTAGATTATTAGGGAAAATATATTTTGAATTGCTATATATTCACTAATGAAATTTCTACCATTATGGAGTGGATTTCTTTTTTTCTTGTAATGCTTAACCCTACAGTATTTTTGTCTCATAATAATTTTAATAACAGATATTTGGTTAAAGATGGCATAATTTTTTTCCACCATTTCACTTAAAATATTTACTGTGTCGGGGCGCCTGGGTGGCTCAGTTGGTTAAGCGACTGCCTTCAGCTCAGGTCATGATCCTGGAGTCCCTGGATGGAGTCCCTGGATCGAGTCCTGCATCGGGCTCCCTGCTCGGCAGGGAGCCTGCTTCTCCCTCTGACCCTCCCCCCTCTCATGTGCTCTCTCTCCCTCTCTCATTCTGTCTCAAATAAATAAATAAAATCTTAAAAAAAATAAAATAAAATAAAATATTTACTGTGTCTTTATGTTTGTGTCTTGTAACCTGTATACAACTGATAATTTTTAACTGGAGAATTTAGTCATTTACATGTACTGGTATATTTAAATTCATTTCTATTATATTATTTGTGCTTTGTGTTTTTCCCTTTTTCTTTTTTCTTGTCAATTTCTGAATTGAATTTTTATTCAATTCTCCCCTTTACTACCTGGAAAATTACTTTATTTCCATGTTTTTGTGGCTATGCTATAAATTTAAACACACATATTAACAATAACATAATCCAAAGTTAATGAATACCTTAATTCACATCCCAAAGAATATAGGTGAACTGAATTGCTTTTATGTTTGGCATCTTTCTTCTCAACAGACCCATTTGCCTGTTACTTTAATTCTATTTTTTAAGCCCACAGATTACAAATTATTACTGTTTTAGAAGTGTGATGTTCATTTAGCTTTTTTCATGTGTATCATTTATCTTACATATTATTCTTTCCTGCAAATCAAACCTTCTTTGCTTGATGATTTACCATCTTCCTGAAATACATTTTTTGAAGTAACTTTATTGAGAGTCTTCTGGTAGTACTGTCAAAGCTGAGTACTGTTTTTGTCTGAAACATGCTATTGAAAAATAGTGCCATGGATATAAAATTCTTGAATAAATTATTTAAGTATTTTAAAAAGACATATACTTCCATTGTCTATGGTTTCTATTATTCCTGCAAAATAAGAGTTGTCAATTACCATTCTCTTCTGTTTGCAACTTTTAAACTCTTACTTTTATTCCTTTCATGTATTAAAATTTCAGGAAATCTCCAAAGTGGATTTCATTATATCCCTTTTTCTCAAGATACATTAGAATGTCAGAGTATAAAACTGTTGCCATGCATCAGTTAGAAAGGCTTGTTTTTTGTTTTTTGTTTTTTAAGATTTTATTTATTTATTTGACAGAGAGAGACAGCGAGAGAGGGAATGCAAGCAGGGTGAGTGGGAGAAGGAGAAGCAGGCTTCCCGCGGAGCAGGGAGCCCGATGCGGGGCTCGATCCCAGGACCCCGGGATCATGACCAGAGCTGAAGGCAGACGCTTATCGACTGAGCCACCCAGGCGCCCCTAGAAAGGCTTGTTAAGCATGGTTTCCACAAATATTATCTTTATATCTTCTTTTTTTTTCCTGTGGAGATGTTTCAAATTATGGTAGATGCCCTCCCCCTTTCATCTTCCATGACCCTTAGTTCCATTTCCTATATTTTACTTCTTTGTTTCACTTTGCTATATTCATAAAATCTCTTAATTCTTATTCAATATTTTGATCCTCAACAGGGTCTAATCTACATTTTAAATCATTAATTTAGTTTCCATATTTAATCATTGTATTTTCCTTTCTAGAAATTCAATTTGCTTTTTGTTCAGAGCTCTCTGGTAATATTTCAATTGATGAAAGTTTTTTTTTTTTTTAAAGATTTTATTTATTTATTTGACAGAGAGATAGAGAGAGAGCACAAGTAGGCAGAGAGGCAGGCAGAGGGAGAGGGAGAAGCAGACACTCCACTGAGCAGGGAGCCCGACGTGGGGCTCGATCCCAGGATCCTGGGATCATGACCCGAGCGGAAAGCAGCCGCTTAACCGACTGAGCCACCCAGGTGCCCCTTGATGAAAGTTTCTTAATCCTTCTTTCAATATGTTTAAATTTTTTAATATAAGTACATTCATTAAATTACATTGGAGGATAGGACATTTGTAAGAGGATTTAACTGAATATACTATGTGTCTAATAAATCCAAAAACTCCTGATTTTTGAAGTGTGTGTGTGTTTGTGTGTGTGTGTGTGCTTACATTTTCCTTTGAACTTATTCTATGGACATTTTTTCACATTTTTATTATTTTATTTTTAATTCAATTAGCCAACATATAGTATATCATTAGTTTCAAATGTATGTTGAACAACCCATTAGCTGTGTGTAACAGTCAGTGCTTATCACATCATGTGCCCTCCTTAATGCCCATCACCCAATTGCCCCATCCTTCCACCCACCTCCCTTCCAGCAACCCTCACTTTGTTTCCTATAGTTAAGAGTCTCTAGTAGTTTTTCTCCCACTCTGATGACTTCCATTCAGTTTTCCCTCCCTTCCCCTATGATCTGTGCTGTTTCTTATATTCCACATATAAGTGAAACCATATAATTGTTTCTCTGATTAGCTTAATTTGCTCAGAATAATACCCTCAAGTTCCATCCACATCAATGTAAGTATTCATCCTTTCTGAAGTCTGAGTAATATTCCATGTGGTGTATAGATTCACATTTTTATTTAAATTCTAGTTAACATATAGTGTAATATTGGTTTCAGGAATAGAATTTAGTGATTCATCACTTACATTTAATACCCAGTGCTCATCACAAGTGTCCTCCTCAATACCCATCACCCATTTAGCCCATCCCCTGCTCACCTTCCCTCCATCAACCCTAAGTTTGTTCTCTAAGAGTCTCCTATGATTTACTTCCCTATCTTTTCCCCCTTCTCCTATGTTCATCTGTTTTGTTTCTTACATTCCTCATAAGTGAAATCATATGGTATTTGTCTTTCTCTGATTGACTCATTTCACTTAGCATAATACACCCTAGCTCCATCCATGTCCTTGCAGATGGCAAGATTTCATTATTTTTGGTGGCTGAGTAATATTCCATCATGCATATGTGGATATCTATCTATCTATCATCTATCTATCATCTATCTATCTATCTATCTATCTATCTATCTATCTATCTATCATCTATCTACCTCACCTCTTCTTTATCCCTTCATTAGTGGATGGATATTTGGACTCTTTGCATAATTTGGCTGTTATTGATAATGCTGCTATAAACATGAGGGTGTATGTGCCCCTTCAAATCAGTATTTTTGTATCCTTTTGGTAAATACCTAGTAGTGCAATTGCTGGGTCATAGGGTAGTGCTATTTTTAACTTTTTGAAGAACCTCCATACTGTTTTCCAGAGTGACTGCACCAGTTTGCATTCCCACCAACAGTGTAAGAGGGTTCCGCTTTCTTTGCATCCTCCCCAACATCTGTTGTTTCCTATGTTGTTAATTTTAGCCATACTGACAGGTATGAGTTGGTATCTCATTGTGGTTTTGATTCATATTTCCCTGATGATGAGTGATGTTAAGCATCTTTTCATGCATTTGTGATCATCTGGATGTCTTCTTTGGAAAAATGTCTATTCATGTTTTCTGACCATTTCTTAACTAGATATTTGTTTTTTGAGTGTTGAGTTTTATAAGTTCTTTATATATTTTGGATACTAACCCTTTATCAGATATATCGTTTGCAAATATCTTCTCCCATTTCATAGGCTGCCTTTTAGTTTTGTTGATTGTTTCTTTTGCTGTGCAGAGGCTTTTTATTTTGGAAGTCCCAATAGTTCATTTTCTCTTTCTGTTCCCTTGCCCTCCAAGGTCATGTCTAATAAGAAGTTGCTACTGCTGAGATCAAAGAGGTTGCTGCCTGTGTTCTCCTCCAGGATTTTGATGGCTTCCTGTCTCACATTTAGGTCTTTCATCTGTTTTGAATTTATTTTTGTGAATGGTGTAAAAAAGTGACCCTGTTTCTTTCTTCTGCATGTCGTTGTCCATTTTTCCCAACACTATTTGTTGAGGAGACTTTTGTCCATTGGATATTCTTTCCTGCCTTGTCAGAGATTAGTTGACCATATAGTTGTGGGTCCATTTCTGGGTTTTCTCTTCTGTTCCATCGATCTATGTATCTGTTTTTGTCCCAGTAC
The DNA here is from genome assembly GCF_054177405.1 of Leptonychotes weddellii. Taxonomy (NCBI): domain Eukaryota; kingdom Metazoa; phylum Chordata; class Mammalia; order Carnivora; family Phocidae; genus Leptonychotes; species Leptonychotes weddellii. Next base: position 101,386,078 of record NC_138369.1, on the reverse strand, counting down.
TATACTGTCTTGATAATTACAAATTTGTAATACAGCTTGAGTCCAGAATTGTGATACTTCCAGCTTTGCTTTTCTTTTTCAAAATTGCTTTGGCTATTCAGGGTCTTTTGTGGTTCCATACAAATTTTAGGATTGTTTATGCTAGCTCTAAGAAAAATGTTGGTGGTATTTTCATAGGGATTATAATAAATGTGTAAAATGCTTTGGGTAAATATAGACATTTTGACAGTATTTGTTTTCCCAGTCCATGAGCATGGCATATTTTTTCTATTTCATTGTGTCCTCTTCAATTTCTTTCATAAGTGTTCTATAGTTTTCAGACGTTAGATCTTTTGCCTCTTGTTTAGGTTTATTCCTAGGTATCTTATGGTTTTTAGTGCAATTGTAAATGGGACTGATTCCTTGATTTCTTTTTCTGCTTCTTCATTACTGGCATACAGAAATGCAAAAGGTTTCTGTATGTTGATTTTATATCCTATGACTCTGCTGAACTTGTATGTCATTTCTAGCAATTTTTTGATGGAGTCTTTCAGGTCTTTTACATAGAATATCATGTCATCTGTGAACAGTGAAAGTTTGATCTCTTCTTTGACGATTTGGGTGTCTTTATTTCTTTTTGTTCTGTGATTGCTGAGACTAGGACTTCCAATACTATGTTAAATAACAATGGTAAGAGTGGACACCTCTGTCTTGTTCCTGAACATTGAGAAAAATCTCTGTTTTTTCACATTGAGGATGATATTAGCTGTGTGTTTTTGTATATGGCCTTTATGATATTGAAGTATGTTCCCTCTATCCCTACTTTGTTGAGGGTTTTTATCAAGAATGGATCATGTATTTTGTCAGATGTTTTTCTGCATCATTGAGAGGATCATAAGATTCTTATCTTTTCTTTGATTAATGTGGTGAATCACCTTGATTGATTTGTGAATATTAAACCAACCCTGCAGCCCAGGAATAAATCCCATTTGATTGTGGTGAATAATTCTTTTAATGTACTATTAGACTCGATTTGCTAGTATCTTGTTGAGAATTTTTGCATCCATGTTCATCAGAGGTATTGGCATGTAATTCCCCATTTCAGTGGGGTCTTTGGTTTTGGAATCAAGGTAATGCTGGGCTTGTAGAATGAGTTTGGAAATTTTCCTTCCATTTCAATTTTTTGGAACAGTTTGAGAAGAATAGGTATTCACTCTTTAAATGTGTGGTAGAATTCCCCTTGGGAAATCATCTGTCCCTGGACTTTTGTTTGTTGGGAGATTTTTGACTACCATTTTAGTTTCTGTCCTAGTTATGGGTCTGTTCAAATTTTCTATTTCTTCCCATTTCAGTTTTGGTAGTTTGTATGTTTCTAGGAATTTATCCATTTCTTCCAGATTGCCCAGTTTGGTGACATATAATTTTTCATAATATTCTTTGTACATTTTTTGTTTGTATTTCTATGGTATTGGCTGTGATCTCTCCTCTTTTGTTCATGATTTTATTTATTAGGGTCCTTTCTCTCTTCTTTTTGATAAGTCTGGCTAGGGGTTTAACAATTAGTTCAAAAAAGCAGCTCTTAGTTTCTTTGATCTATTCTACTGTTTTGTTTTTTTCTATATTATTTATTTCTTCTCTAATCTTTATTATTTTGCTTCTGCTGGCTTTAGGCTTTATTTGCTGTTGCTTTTCTAGCTCCTTTAGGTGTAAGGTTAGGTTGTGTAATTGAGACTTTTCTTGCATCTTGAGTTATGTCTGTATTGCTATATGCTTCCCTCTAATGACTGCTTTTGCTGCATCCCAAAGGTTTTGAATTGTCATGTTTTCATTTTAATTTGCTTCCATGTTTTTTTTTTTTAATTTCTTCTTTAATTTCCTGGATAACCTATTCATTCTTCAGTAGGATGTTCTTTAGCCTCCATGTATTTGTGGTCTTTCTGAATTTTTTCTTGTGGTTGACTTCAAGTTTCATAGAGTTGTGTTTTGAAAATATGCATGGTATGATCTCAATCTTTTTGTACTTGTTGTCAGCTGATTTTTGACCCAGTATGTGATCTATTCTGGAGAATGTTCCATGTGTACTTGAAAAGAATGTGTATTCTGGTACTTTAGGATGAAATATTCTGAATATATCTGTTAAGTTCATCTGGTCCAATGTGTCATTCACAGCCATAGATTCCTTGTTGATTTTCTGCTTAGGTGATCTGTCCATTGGTGTAAGTGGGGTGTTAAAGTCCCCTACTATTATTGTACTATTATCAATGAATTTCTTTCTGTTTGTTATTAATTGATTTATATATTTTGGTGCTCCCAAGTTGGGGGCATAAATATTTACAATTGTTTGATCATCTTGTTGGATAGACCCCTTAGTTATGATGTGGTGCTCTTCTTTATCTCTTATTACAGTCCTTGTTTTAAAATCTAATTTTCTGATATATAAATATGGCTACTCAAGCTTTCTTTGGAGGCCTTAAAATGATAGATGGTTCTCCATCCTTCCACTTTCAATCTGCAGTGTTTTTAGTTCTAAAATTAGCTCTTGTAAGTAGCATATAGATGGGTCATTTTTTTAAATCCATTCTGATACCCTATATCTTTTGATTGGAACATTTAGTGCATTTACATTCAGAGTGATTATTGATAGGTATAAATTTAGTGCCATTGTGTTACATGTAAAGTTGGTGTTTCTGGTGATGTTGTTTTTTCCTTTCTAGTCTTTGTTGCTTTGGTCTTTCTTTCACCCTCAAAGAGGCCCTTTAATATTTCTTGCAGGGCTGGTTTAGTGGTCATAAACTCCATTAGCTTTTGTTTGTCTGGGAAACTCTTTATTTTTCCTTCTATTCTGAATGACAGCCTTATTGGATGAAGTATTCTTGGCTGCATATTTTTCCCATTCAGCACAGTGAATATATCATGTCACCTTCTGGCCTGCCAAGTTTGTGTGGAGACATCTGCTGTGAATCTGATTTATCTTCCCTTGTAGGCTAAGGACTTTTTCCCCCTTGCTGCTTTCAGGAATTCTTCCTTGTCTGTGTATTTTATAAATCTTACTACAATATGTCTTGGTGTTGGCCAGCTTTTGTTGATTTTAATGGGAATTCTTTGTGCCTGCTTTGTTTCACTCTCTATTTCCTTCCCCAGTTTGAAATTTTCAACTATAATTTGGTCAAATAAACCTTCTGCCCCTTTTCCCCCTCCTCTTCTGGGACTCCTATGATATAAATATTATTATGCTTTATGGAGTCACTGAGTTCCCTGAGTCTACATTCATGATCCAATATTTTCCTTTCTGTCTTCTTTTCAGCTTATTTCCCATAATTTTATCTTTTGTATCACTGATTTGTTCCTCTGCTTCTTCCATCCTTGTCATTATATCCAGTCATTTTTGCATCTCAGTTATAGAATTTTTAAATTTTGGCCTGACTAGTTTTTAGGTCTTTTATCTCTGCATTTAAGGATCTCTTTGGTTTCTTCTATGCTTTTCTCTAGCCCAGCTAGTATCCTTATGATTGTTGTTTTTAATTCTGGTTCAGGCATATTACTTATATCTGTTTGGTTGGATCCCTGGCCATGACCTCTTCCAGCTCTTACTTTTGGGATGAATTCCTCCATCTTGGCATTTTGCCCAGACCTCTGTCTACTGTGTATTAGGAAAACCTGTTACATTTCCTGCTCCTGAAAGTAAAGGCTACAATAAGAAGTCATATATTGTCCAGGGCCTGGCACTTCAGGAGGTTTTTTTTTGTGTGTGTGGGGGGGGAGGTTGTATGCTGTATGTACTCTGCTGTTGTGTTTTGGCTGCTCTTTTCCTCAGATCAGTCCTCTGCAGAGTTTCTCCTTGCCTGCAATGGGGAGTGTTTGGACCTTGTCCAGTGTGGCAAGTTTTAACTAGATGTGTTTTGGTCTGCTTGTTAGAAAAGGCTAGATCCTACTTCCCCTAGAGCTAAAGTTTTGCAGCACTCTATGATCAGTAGAGTTGGTACATGCCAGGGATTTGTGCTGGTCTTCTGAGGAAGGGGTCTTTTGCACTGGCTTTCAGGACAGCTTGCCCTAGTAAAGATTAACCTGCAGGGTGAAGTGGGGCGGGGCTTGGTGTAAGTGGCTCCAGCCTCCCCTGGGGGCACTGTGTTGTTCACCGAAGTCTGTCCTTTGTGGACAGTTTTGAAGACTTGTTTGGGATTATGTTCCTCAAGAGAGGATTTGAATTTGCTTCTACCATATATTTATTGCACTACAAACTCAGGATTATTTCCAGTTTTATTGTAAGCCTGAGCCTTTTATTTTTTAAAATAAAGTCTTTATTTTAAGATGGTTTTAGGTTCACAGAAAAATTACGAATATAGCACGGAGCGTTCCTTGTACTTAGTGTTCCCGTTGTTAATATCATATTACCATGGTAAATTTGTTCTAACTAAAAAACTAACATTGGGATGTTAAACTCTAGGTTTTATTCATATTTCACTGATGTTATCACTAATGTCCTTTCTCTTTTCTAGTATCCCACTCAAGATACCATAACACTTTAGTTGTCATGTCTCCTTAATCTTTTCTGTTCTATGGCAGATTTTCCATCTTTCATTGATTTTGATGATCTTGACAATTTTGAGGATTACTGGTCAGATATCTTGTAGAATTTCACTCAGTTAAGGTTTGGATGATGTTTTCTTCATTTTTAGACTGGGATAATGGGTTTGGGAAAAGATGACCACAGTGGTGAGTTGCGCTTTTCAACACATCATATCATGGGCACTAATAAACTTTATCACTTTTTTTTTAAATTATTGCACAGATAGTATGAATTTAAGTCTCTAACCCACATAATGAGGTAATTATCATTAGGAATTCTTGAGCAGAGATTTCCCCTTTTATATGTTTCCTCTTGTGTCTACCTTTGTGTCTGGGAGAAAAGTAACTCCAAGCTAGCACCTACCTATTTTCACAACTTAAGAATGAGGGAAAAATTTTCTCAAAAAATTGTCTTCTTTGGAAATTTAGATTTTAAAATTAGATCTCTGAATATATAAAGTTTATGTCTCATGTTTGGAGAAATACTCATTAGTAATTATCAGGTTGCTGTAACAAAACACCATATACTAAGTAGCTTAAACAACAAACTTACTTCTCTCAGTTCTAGAGTCTGGGAAGTTCAAGATCAAAGGGCTGGAAGATCTGGTGTCCATTAAGAGCCTGCTTCCTGGCTTATAGATGACTATCTTGTCATTGTATTCCAATGCAACAGAGAAGGAGCAAGTGTTATCCTAACTCTTATTAGGGCACTAATCCCAATCTGAGGGCTCCAACCTTAACATTTAATCATAATTATCTCCCAAAGGCCCCACTTCCCAAACCTATCATACTGGGGGTATGATATGAATTTGGGGAGACACAAACACTGTCCAGAAGAGTAATCATCATATTTTATTTAATGTCTTTCAGTTTCCTACTAGCTGTGTAAACAAAACTTAACTGACTTTTAAGCCTTAAGCTCCTCACCTTTTATGGTGAGGTATGATAACACCTATAATTTAGCATGATGCTGAAATACTGTATGTGCTTAAGATGTTTGAAGTTATTATTAAAATGGAAAAGTCCAGTCTGATAAAGATAACAACCTGATACCCTTGTCTTGAAACCAAGGACAAAAAAGATCTATTTAATAGTCTTCTGTGACCTTTAGGATATAACATTCTTTGAAGTAACATACATGCAGAATAAATAAGGATCAAATTAGAAATAAATATGATTTAAACACCATTGATTCTTATGTGTTGAAAGTCTTTTACTAATTAGACAGTTTGTAGATTCATAGAAATGTGTTAATGTAACATAACTGAGCCTTTGGTAAATGAGAAAAGTATGAAGATAAAAGAGCATATAGCTTTGGCCCCCATTTTAGTTTGGTAGAGTATATATTGTACATTTATGTAATTGCTATCTTTCCAAATATTTTATAACTTGTTCATATTTTAGAGAGACAGACATGTTTTTCCAGGTGTGGGTAATGAACTATGACTATTCCTGAGATCTCTTTCAATTTGTAGCTTCTTATACTGTTGAAAAGTGAGAAACTAAAAATAACCTCATTATTTTTATGCAATTATAATGATGGGGTTTTTCTACAGCCTTTCCCATCAGGTTTATCATCAAATACCTATTTTTCTTTGCTGAATATTTTATGCATTGCTGGAAAAATTTGCTGTTTTACATTGATTCTTCCATTCCTACACTGAGTTTATAAATATTATTTGTAAATAGCTATTGTCAATGCAGAAAGAAAGCCAAAAACCTAAAAAAAATGAATACTTACTTTACAATGAAAGAATAGTTCAAACAGTTGAGCTGATCATTTGTAAATGTAAGTAAAAGTTAAGCCTAGTTATTCAAATATTATAACGAGCCATGGTTTGTTAAGATTTTGGTCCCTGGTTCTAGATGTTATTGATATAATAAAAAAATATTTAAAGAAAGATGCTAAATATAAGGCCACACAGTTCTAGCATTATATCATGGAAGTGAAAGAACTCAGCTGCTATTAGCATGAATAGATGCAACATGGAAGCTATCTTTCATCCTTTTCTTAAACACTCTTTACTTTTCTACTTCTAAAATCAATATCTAAAAATATACTTACAAGTAAGAGTAATTTAACTCAGTGATCTTTACAGCAAATATACCTTTCTCCCATATTTTGAGAAGGGTCATAAGTAGTATCCAGATGGAAATTATGACAGTGTTCCTAAAAATCCTCATTCCAAACTGTGATAGCTGCTTGCCTATTCTCAGGAAAGAGTGCAATACTCTCCTAGCTTTACATGGCTCAAAATCATGAACAGTAATATGCTTTTTAGACTTCTTTGAGTTTAAATATTTTTTAAATTGTTGGCATTATATAGATTACATGAAAAAATCATTTGCCATTTCTAAGGATATCTTTCCAAGTAACAAGATAATTAAATAGGTAGAGGTAGAGAAAGAACATTGCCTAAGAGGGAAAGAAAGCACTTGGGATTTTTCAATGTAATAAGTAGTATAGTCAGATATCAGAAATTGAGTTATTTTTATTAAATTGTGTGTATGTGGGTGTGCATGTGCTGTATGTGTGTAAGCCACACTTTATTCAAACAGCATTCATGGAAATTCACTTCTCTACATTTGCAAGAGTAAAATTTCTCATAGTGACACCTCCCTTTGAAAATCTGGTGCTCCGGGCACCTGGGTGGCTCAGTTGGTTAAGCGACTGCCTTCGGCTCAGGTCATGATCCTGGAGTCCCGGGATCGAGTCCCGCATCGCGTTCCCTGCTCAGCAGGGAGTCTGCCTCTCTCTCTGACCCTCCCCCCTCTCATGCTCTCTATCTCATTCTCTCTCTCAAATAAATAAATAAAATCTTTAAAAAAAAAAAAGAAAGAAAATCTGGTGCTCCATAACATGTGAATCTGTGGGGACATTTTGAGTGTCAAAACTCAGAGGAGAACTTTGTATATCAGTACTGATATTCAGCTGTTATAGTAAGCATACTTCTTAATTTCTGCTGATGCTATTTGCATTTATCTGGAGGAATATTATAGATGGTATTCCCTGTAGAAGTATCTGCTTAAGTCTGTGAAACAATAATTTATGTGGCTTTACTGGCTGAAGTATTTAGTTAAATTATTAGATGTTTAAAACTGGTTTAGTAGGGGTGCCTGGGTGGCTCAGTTGGTTAAGCAACTGCCTTCGGCTCAGGTCATGATTCTGGAGTCCCGGGATCGAGTCCCACATCAGGCTCCCTGCTCAGTGGGGGGTCTGCTTCTCCCTCTGACCCTTCCCCTCTCATGCTCTCTGTCTCCCATTCTCTCTCTCAGATAAATAAATAAAATCTTTAAAAAAAAAAAACTGGTTTAGTAATGAAGCAGTGGTAAATTCCTGTGCCTGATCCATGTCTACTTCTCTCTGTAGTTTAAAATAAGTTCTTATATATATTACACTTAAGAGTCAAAGGCAAGAGGATTATTAAATCTTAAAATGGCCTCTAAATTGTGATGATCATGCAGATGAGTCTGCTCTAAAATATGGCTATGCATTTTTTAAATTGTGATAAAAACACATATTTACCACCTTAATGATTATATTTCCCTTCACTTTTTCTAACAGGATTGCTGGGAGCTTGACTTTCCTATATATATATTTTTGAATAACCACCTTTGGTATTTATTACTTCATTTTTTATTCTACTTGATTAATTTCAATTTTATTACTCTTAATTTTATCCTTTTTTATTGAGGTATAACTGACATAGAATATCCTACTTTCAGGTGTACGTAATAGGATTTAATATTTTTACATATTACTAAATGATTTCCATGATATGTCTAGTTAGTCTGTCACCATACAAAGTTATTACAATATTATATACCATATTCCCTATGGTATATATTACATTTCCATGATTATTTATAACTGGAAGTTTGTACCTCTGAATAAATCCCACTTGATTGTGGCATGTGATCCTTTTATTGTATTGTTGAATTGGTTTGCTAATATTTTGTTCAGGATTTTTGCATCTATGTTTATCAGGGATACTGACCTATAATTTTCTTTTGTTTGGTATCTTTGTTTGGTTTTGGTATCAGGTTAATTCTGGTCTTGTAAAATAAGCTTGGTAGTATTACCTCCCCTTAAATTTTTGCAATGATTTGTGAATAGCTACTAACTAAATGTTCTGTGTAATTCACCTGCAAACCCTCTGGTCCTGGACCCTTATTTTGGGGGGAATTTTTAAATTTTTGGTTTAATATCATTACTTGTAATCTATTCAGATTTTCTATTTCTTAGTGATTCAGTCTTGGAAAGTTGTGTGTTTTTAGGTATTTATCCATTTCTTCTAGATATTCTAATTTGTTAGCATACAATTTTTGAAGGAGCAAGTGGGATGGCTGGAGATAGAGTGGATACTGGCCAGGACGTATCAAGGTGTTCCACTTGGGGGCTGCCTGGCAGGATGGCTGAAGCTGGAACAATCATACAATGGGAGCATGGGGGATGGCATGCTGTGCTGGAGCTGCCTTGTAGAACTGCTGAGGCTAGAGCAGGTGTGGGCCAGAAGTGTCCTGTGGCATGATGTGCTGAGGCCACCTTGCCAGTATAGCTGGATTTGGGAGTCCTAGAGCACACTGATTTAGGGCTGCCTTGGTGGGATGACTTGACCTGTGGTGGTGGGGAAGCTGGGGCATATCATGCTGGGTTTACCTTGGCTTGGCTGGAGATGGTATGGGTCAAGGGCCCAGGATAGCCTTAGCAGAGGGGAAAAGAACACCTGGACCTTGCCCTTGCCTGCACTATGAAGATGGAATGGTACTGTAAAAAATGATACATGCCAGTTCCTCCAACCCCAGAAGGAATTCTAGCAGTTCCCTCTCCATTTGGTGGATGCTCTTCAATTAATAAGTGGATTTCCTTCACTTATCAAGTTGCCCTTTAAACCACTGCTTTTTTGCTGTGCCCTAGACTGGGTAAGTTTTTTCATAGGCCCCTTAGTAATTTCCTTTCCTTCTATAGGTCTCTGTGTTGGGGGTGGGATTGATGTCATTACAATGTCTCCATCTCTCCTACCCTTCTTTATATCATCCCTCTATCATTTGTTGTGCAGAAGCTATTCAATCAGCCCTCAGTTCTTCACAAAGATTGTTCTATATGTAGGTGTAGGTTTGGTGTGTCCACAGGAGGAAGTGAGTTCGGAGTTTTTCTATGCCACCATCTTGGACTATCCTCCTCTATATCATATTTTTTTAGGGGGGAGGTTGAGAGAGGGAGAGAGAGAGAGAGAGAGAGGGATTCACAGTACACTTGCCAACAGTTATTTTATTTTTGATGGTTATTTTAATGGGTATAAATTAACATCTCATTGTGGTTTTGACTTATATTTCTCTAATGATTAGTGATGTTGAATATCTTTTCATGTTCTTATTAGCCATTTGTATATCTTATTTGGAGAAATACCTATTTAAGTCCTTTGCCTATTTTTAAATCCAGTCTTTTTTTATTATTATAGCTGTTCCTTATATAATCTGGATATTAACTCCCTGTCAAGTATATGATTTGCAATTATTTTTTCAAATCTATAGGTCGCCTTTTCACTATGTTCATTTCTTTTGCCATGCAGAAGTTTTTAAGTTTTGTGTAGTCCCATTTGCCTGCTTATTTTGTTGCCTGTGCTTCTGGTATCCTATCCAAGAACTCATTGCCAAATCCTATGTGACAAAGATTTTCCCCTATCTTTTCTTCTAGGAGTGTAATAGTTTTAGGTCTTAGTCCCCTTTAGTTTTTAATCTATTTTGAGTTAATTTTTGTATAGTGTGCAACATAAGGGTCCAACTGCCTTCTTTTGCATATGGGCATAACATTTTTTTTTAAAAGTACTTGATTGTACTTATGATATTTAAGTCTCCAAAATAAAGGTGGGGCACCTGTATAGTTCAGTCAGTTGAGCATCAGACTCTTGATTTTGGCTCAGATCATGATCTCAGGGTTGTGAGATGGAGCCCCGCATCGGTCTCCATGCTCAGCGGGGAGTCCTCTTGTCTCTCTCCCTCTGCTCTCCCCCCACTCCTGTACCCGTGCATTCTCTCTCTCTCTCTCTCATAAATAAAAAAAATAAAATAAAATAGTGGCTCAAGAGTTAGATGTGATTTACTTTCTTTCCCCCTTATGTATACTGAAAAGTATTTCAAAACAAAAGACTTAGAGGCTAATTTTCATGAAAGTAGCTTCTATGCAAAGATGTAGGTTACTAGCTCCTCTGGACTCTTTGGAGATTGGCTCTGTTGGCATGCCAACACTTTTTTGGATCCAAATTGCTTTTGTGTTTTGGGGTAAGTATTCAGTAGACCACTTTGCTACATTCCCATCACTCCCTGTTGTAATAGCAGCACTTAGGTCAAGTGGCAGGGGCTTTCAGCATCACCCTTTCACTTTTATTTTTCTCATAGCAGAGTTAAGAGGAAAGCAAACCACTACTGTACCCTTATCTATTTCACAAGTGGGAAAAATAAAAATTGACCCAGAGGGCTACATATTTCAGGAAAAGATAAGGAGTATTTTTTTTTCCCTATAAATGAAGAATATTTTTCAACCTGGCATATTTCAAACATTCACATTATCTTCACACCCCTTATAGGCATTTGAGTTTGCAAACCCTGTTTTAAGCCATAACTCATGATAACAGTGAGAAGTGTGCCATAAATATTCTCAAAAGTTCATCATTATGTATCTTGCTCCTGAGGGAAGCACATAAATGATAAAAGGCTTTGTTAGGGTAGGTCGGAGCACTTCTCCCTTCTGTTCAGTGCATACTATTTTTATTTTTTCCTCAAAATTGAATAAAAGCCCTCTGGCATGTGAATCCATGAAGTAGGATACCTGATCACAAATTCTCCAAAATACTCAAAATTAACATTTTGAGCAAAACTTTTGTCTCCATTGTGAATTTGGTTGTGTATTAAACTGCTAACCATTAGTAATTAAGAATAGATTTAAACTGCCTACAGGCTTCCAGCCTGTTTCAACAAGATTCTTTACTTTTCACACATATATTCACATGCACAATGATAAGATTGGTGATAATAAAGTATATAAAAGATAAACAGGTTTCAACAAAACAATTCTATAAGGCAAATATTTAAACTTTAAAAGAAATCCTTTCAAGTCCTTTAAAGTTCTTTGGGGAAATGCAACATGATAGGAGAATTCTGGTTACTGTTTAAATGTGAAATACTTCATCCATTATGGTAACAAAAGTGGTTTTAACAACTATGCTTGCATTCCTTTAAAATTTCAAGGTCCTTTGGGTCCTTCTAAGATGAATGCCCTTTATTCCTTACCTCTCACTACTTAAGTTATTTTCCAAAGATAGCAATGTTTGCTGGTTTAACTGACTCCAAATTTAGGCATTATTTCATTTTTTCCTTTTCTTTCCTTACAAATGGACTTCAAATATTTTTCCCTCCAAAGAATTGTCCCTTCTTTGTGCTTCTCTGGTGTTAGCAGAGCCCACTGGGAACTATACTTCTACCCCTCTGTACAGCACCCTATGTTGTCCTTCCTTTAGTCTCTTCTTACACTCTGTCCACTCACACGAATTCACTTCCCAGTTCACAGCAATAGGATTTCTGCTAATACCATTACAGTAATCCAGGGGGTCTTTTTTTTTTAAACATTTTTAAATTTAAGTTCAATTAATTAACATATAATATATTATTGGTTTCAGAGGTACAGGCCTGTGATTCATCAGTCTTATATAATACCCAGTGCTCATTACATCATATGCCCTTCTTAATGTCCATCACCCAGTTACCCCATCCCTCCACCCCAACCTCTGCAGCAACCCTCAGGTTGTTTCCTATGATTAAGAGTCTCTTACAGTTTGTCCCCCCTCTGTTTTCATATTGTTTTATTTTTTCCTCACTTCCCTTATTAATCTGTTTTGTTTCTTAAATTCCACATATCAGTGAGATCATATTATAATTGTCTTTCTCTGATTGACTTACTTTGCTTAGCATAATACCCCCTGGTTCTATCCATGTTGTTGCAAATGGCAAGATTTCATTTTTTTTGATGGCTGTGTAATATTTCATTGTATATCTATATACCACATTTTCTTTATCCATTCATTTATCAATGGACATCTGAGCTCTTTCCATAGTTTGGCTATTGTGGACATTGCTGCTATAAACATTGGGGTGCACATACCCCTTTGGATCACTACATTTGTATCTTTGGGGTAAATACCCAGTAGTGCAATTGCTGGGTCACAAGGTAGCTCTATCTTCAACTCTTTGAGGAACCTCCATACTGTTTTCCAGAGTGGCTGAACCAGCTTGCATTCCTACCAACAGTGTAGGAAGGTTCCCCTTTCTCTGCATCCTCACCAACATCTGTTGTTTCCTGACTTGTTAATTTTAGCCATTCTGACTGGTGTGAGGTGGTATCACATTGTGGTTTTGATTTGTATTTTCCTGATGCCGAGTGATGTTGAACATTTTTTTCATCTGTGTGTTGACCATTTGTATGTCGTCTTTGGAGAAATGTCTGTTCATGTCTTCTGCCCTCTTCTTGATTGGATTATTTGTTCTTTGGTGTTTAATCCAGGGGTTCTTAATCTAGAGGCTGTAGCAGCTGATAGCCTCACTTGTGAGGGCTGCCCTCCCCACAAAAGACTTGGGTGTATAGCCAATACATTGCAATCTCTGAAGAGAGCTGTAGTAAAGAACTCCTTTTATTTTTTTAATGTATAAACTTATTAGCTTTATTTATATTTTGGTGTTTATAAGGTAAATGGTATGAAAGTTACAGTAAAATTTAAAAAAATTACCAATTAATAATGCTATAATATAATCTAAAAATTTATAGCAAATCAAAAAAAAAAAGAAAATGCATAGATACAACATCATCATAAGATAACTATCAAAGTATTTACATGGTGGGGCGCCTGGGTGGCTCAGATGGTTAAGCGTCTGCCTTCAGCTCAGGTCATGATCCCAGGGTCCTGGGATCGAGCCCCGCATTGGGCTCCCTGCTCGGCGGGAGGCCTGCTTCTCCCTCTCCCACTTCCCCTGCTTGTGTTCCCTCTCTCGCTGTGTCTCTCTTTGTCAAATAAATAAATAAAACCTTTAAAAAAAAAGTATTTACATGGTGATCCCATACTTATTACAGAGCCTTCTGAATTACTGTAGTTTTCCAACTAGTTCAGAACTAGAAAATGATGCTCTGTGTCATGTTCAGAATACTGGAATATGGTCTATCACTCTAATTTAATTCTATGCCATTTGGTTTTAATGAGCCAATATAAAGCTGTTTAACATGTGAATGTGGATATCTCTGGGATACTAGATAAAATTCCTAAAATTGTAGATCTGAGGAAGTGAATTTCAACCATGAGAAAGTCACATAATTATAGACACCTGGAATAACTGAAGTAGCATTCATTTCTTTGTTCCTTTAACATATCTCTTTGCTAAATGTTTTTTTCAGGAATTCTTCAGGATGAGGAAAGACAGCCTAATTGTCTGCCTCAGTGGTTTATACACTGTAGTGAGAGAGACATATAAAATAATCTGATCAAGTAATAAGAAGAACATTCTAGTCCAAGGGTTCTCAAACTCAAGTGCACACTGCAATCACCTACAGGATTTTTAAATATTACTGATGCCTGTGTCCTTCCAATAGAGGTCCTGGGGAGTCCTCTGTGTTTGAATTTTTATAAGCCTCCATATGATTCAGATGTACAACCAGTATTAAGAACCATTTGCCTTGAGAATTAGGTTAACCAAGAGTTAAAGTAAGGAAATGTGATAGAGCTTTGAATTTCTGTGTTTCTAAAGGCCATTGGATGTCTCTAATATCACCTTAAAATATGTTTAAGGCTTTCCAAAATTGAAAATGCCTAAACTTTATTAGAGCAGGCATGCAATTTAATGGAAATGCAAAGGATATCCGAAGGAAGATTAAAAATCTAAAGATGGGTTACAAAAAATAAATTTCTGAAGATCCTGGGAATGAAAATTGAGAATTGAAAATGCCCATATGTCAAAGAAAAATATATGAGCTGTAATGATTGAAGGAAGGGATTGGAAATGAGTACCAGAATTATGGTGAAGGCTGAAATAAGATAGAAGAAGAGATTAAAATTCCACAGATGATTGAAAAGACCCTGAGTGACCAAAATATTGGGATTAAATTTTTGTAGATCTTTTTATCATCTGTCTTCATCAATGCAGATGCTTTATACATCTACTATCTTGTATTTATATTAGATTCTTGCTTCAGGTTCAGTTTATTCTTGCCACTCTTCCTAGTGTTCTTAAGGTATATATCTGAAACTCCAATATGCAACTCAACTCAATTGGGCATTATAATGTGTAACAAAAACTAAATTTTCCACTAAGTTTTATCTTGGACAGAAGACTTTTATTAGAGGTATGACATAACAAATTAAGTTTCTAACCCTTTTATATATGTTAATCATTGAAATTTAACATCCAAACGAGTGAGAGAAGTATTTCAAAACATTGTAGAAATAATATATTTTTAAAAGTTATTCACAGTAAATTCTACCAGCATTACATTTTACATTTTTTTTATTTTATTTTATTATGTATGTTAATCACCATACATTACATTATTAGTTTTTGATGTAGTGTTCCACGATTCATTCTTTGCATATAACACCCAGTGCTCCATTCAGTATGAGCCCTCTTTAATACCCATCACCAGGCTAACCCATACCCCCACCCCTTCCCCTCTAGAATCCCCAGTTTGTTTTTCAGACCATAGTCTCTCATGGTTTGTCTCCCCCTCCGATTTCCGCCCCTTCATTTTTCCCTTCCTACTACCTTCTCTTTATTTTCTTTTTTAAACATGTAATGTATTATTTGTTTCAGAAGTACAGGTCTGTGATTCATCAGTCTTACACAATTCACAGCGCTTACCATAGCACATATACTCCCCAATGTCTATCACCTAGCCAGCCCATCCCTCCCACCCTCCCCCACTCCAGCAACCCTCAGTTTGTTTCCTGAGATTAAGAATTCCTCATATCAGTGAGATTATATGATACATGTCTTTCACTGATTGACTTATTTTGCTTAGCATAATACCCTCCAGTTCCATCCATGTCATTGCAAAGGG
>NC_138369.1:101352151-101369938 GCF_054177405.1 Leptonychotes weddellii | reverse complement strand
TGGATAGGTCTGTTGCCAATATAATGTTTCTACAATTTTAGGTTACATATCTCTTCTCCTGAGCTGCTTTCAGGATTTTCTCTTTGTCTCTGAGAATTGTAAGTTTTACTATTAGATGTTGGGGTGTTGATCTATTTTTATTGATTTTGAGGGGGGTTCTCTGTGCCTCCTGGATTTTGATGCCTGTTTCCTTCCCCAAATTAGAGAAGTTCTCTGCTATAATTTGCTCCAATTACCTTTGGCCCCCTCTCTCTTTCTTCTTCTGGGATCCCAATTATTCTAATATTGTTTCATCTTATGATATCACTTATCTCTCGAATTCTGCCCTCATGATCCAGTAGTTGTTTATCTCCTTCTCAGCTTCCTTATTCTCCATCATTTGGTCTTCTATATCACTAATTCTGTCTTCTGCCTCATTTATCCTAGCAGTTAGAGCCTCCATTTTTGATTGCACTTCATTAATAGCCTTTTTGATTTCGACTTGGTTAGATTTTAGTTCTTTTATTTCTCCAGAATGGGTTTCTCTAATATCTTCCCTGCTTTTATCAAGCCCAGCTAGTTCTTTAAAATCATAATTCTAAACTCTAGTTCCAACATCTTACTAATGTTTGTATTGATTAGGTCCCTGGCAGTCGGTACTGCCTCTTGTTCCTTTTTTTTTTTTTGAGGTGAGTTTTTTCTGTCTTGTCATTTTGTCCAGAGGAGAATAGATGAATGAGAGAACAAAATGCTCACAGGGTAACAATGACCTCAAAAAAATATACACTAAACAAATCAAAAGAGACCTGAAACTGAGGGAAAAGAAAGGGAAAGAAAGAAAAAAGAAAAAAAGAAAAATAAAAAAATAAAAAAAAAGAATATGATCAAATATGATCAAGCTGGTGAATAGATCAGTGCCACACACTAGGTTTTGGATGTATTTTGGTCTGTTAGAAGAAACTGCCTTCCAAAATTTTAAAGAAAGAATAACTTATATATTTAAAAAAATTAGGGTAAATATGATGAAGGAATGGAATATGAGTGTAAAGGTGAAAATTATAAAAGATTTTGTAAAAGGAATTGATAAGACAAGGAGTTGGTTGTAAAAAAGAGAAATTAAAAAAAAAAAGGGAGAGAATGTGATCAGGTAGGAGACTAGAAGATAGCCATACACTAGAGATTTAGGGTATATTTTTGTCTGTTAAACTGTATCCCAAAATTTTAAAGAGAGAACAACTTATATATATATACCAAAAATAGGTTAACTACAATGAAGGGATAGAATATGACTTTAAAAATGAAAAATAAAAGAGATTTTTAAAAAAGAGGTTGATAAGATGTTGGTTGAAAAAAGGGTAAAGAAGAATTCAAAGAAAAACTAGAAAAGAAAAAAATTAAAAAAATAAACTTTGAAAGACTAAAGAATCAGGGGGAAAAAAGCCATGAATTCTATGTGCTGGCATTCTGCTGTTCTCATTGATGGTAAACTTGGTCTTGACTCACTGTTCTTGCTGATCTTCTTGAGAGGGGCTTGTTGCAGTAATTCTTAAATGTCTGCTGGAGGCAGAATTGCCCCGCCCTTGCCAGGGCCTGGCTAAGTAATCTGCTCAGGTTTGGTCTTGGGAGTTTTTGTTCCCTGCAAGCTTTCCCTACAGCTTTGGAGGACGAGAGTGAAAATGGCAGCCTCCCAATCTCCGCCCTGGAGGAGCTGAGAACTCAGGGCCCCACTCCTCCATGAGCCCCCAGAGAAAAGCAGTCAATCACTCCTGTCTCTGTGGTCTCCAGCCACACTCTGTGCTCACCTGTCCTGTGACAGAGCATTTCTATCTCTGGCACACAACCCCGTGTGGAGTCTCCAAACCTAGCAGATCCCTGCGGTGCACTCCCGCACCGCTCCTCCTGGGGCAGGAAGGGGAGTCTCCTTGGATCTGCCACTTGTTGGGTCCCTGCTCAAAGAGCAGTGGCCTGACTGTACCGCAGATCACAGTTTATGGCAACCCCGAGGTGAGAGCCCACTCCTTGTCTCTGTCTCTGCATTCTGCTTCCCCGCTCCAATACTTGGGAGCTCTGCTGCACTCAGGCACCCCCGGTCTTTCTGTGATCCCTGAGGGTCCTGAGACCTCACTGTCCCAGCGAGGGTTCCACCCCCTGCTTAGCCACTGCAGTGACATCCCTCAGCAGAGCAGACTTCTAAAATTTCTGATTTTGTGATCCGCTGCTCTATCACTTGCCAGTAGCAGCAGACGGAGCCCCCCTCCCCCACGTCTATCTTCCCAAATGTTGCCTTGGATTCACTTCTCTGCATGTCCTACCTTCCAGAAAGTGGTCGCTTTTCTGTTCAGAGAGTTGCTGCTATTCTTTTCTTCAATCTCCTGTTGAGTTCGTAGGTGTTCAGAATGGTTTGATCCCTATCTAGCTGAATTCCTGGGACCAGACGAAAATAGGGTCTCTTACTCTTCCAACCAAGTATGTGTGTGTTTTATAATTTTTCATGAAGGTATTTGATTTAGGAAATTCCTATAAACCCAATGGAGAAAAACAAATATTAAGTATGCAACTTGAATTCTAAATTACATAGTTAAAATTTATCATGCATTGGTTTATTGTAGCTCAGTATATTTCAGTAATACATATTTCTATAATTTTAAAATATTAACTGGTCATCATAAAAACAGATATTTAAAATTTCAGTGACCACTTTAACAACGACTCCACAATTACATTTACAATAGTCCACTTGGTAAAATGGCCAATATAGTAAAACAAGTGGGCATGATATGCAGTCAACTAAATTACCCAGCATATGGCCACCACAATATAGCTGCAATGAGTTTGCAGACTTATTATGTCTCCAGGCTCATATGGATAATTTTACTTATTTATTATTTATTTTTAATTTTAGTTTTTAATTTTGCCTTTTTAAGTTTTTACATTAATACCAGTTAGTTAACATATGGTGTTCTATTAGTTTCAACTGTACAATGTAGTGATTCAGCAGTTCTGTATATAACCCGGTGCTCATTACAAGTGCACTCCTTAGGGCAACTGGGTGGCTCAGATGGTTAAGCATTTGCCTTTAGCTCAGGTCATGATTCCAGGGACCTGGGATTGATTCTCACATCGGACTCCCTGCTGGGCAGGGATCTGCTTCTCCCTCTTCTTCTACTGCTCCCCCTGCTTATGCTATTTCACTCCCTCTGTCAAATAAATAAAACCTTAAAAAAAAAAAGTGCACTCCTTAATCCCCATCACCTATTTCACCTATCCCCCCCAACTCACCACCCCTCTGGTAACAAATAGTTTGTTCTCTATAGTTAAGAGTCTGTTTCTTGCTTTGTCTTTTTTTCTTTGTTTTGTTTCTTAAATTCCACATATGTGTGAAATAATGTAATTTGTTTTTCTCTGACTTATTTTGCTTAACATTATACTCTCTAGCTCTAAACATTTTATTGCAAATAGCAATATTTCAGTTTTTATGGCTGAATAATATTCCATTGTGTATATATGCCACATCTTTATCCATTTGTAAGTTAATGGACATTTGGGTGCTTCCATAGCTTGGCTATTTTAAATAATGCTGCTATAAACATCAGAGTGCATGTATCCCTTTGAATTAGTGTTTTTGTATTCTTTAGGGAAATACCTAGAAGTATCATGGCGGGATTATAGGGAACATCACTTTATAACTTTTTGAGGAACCTCCAAACTGTTTTCCACAGTGGCCGCACTAGTTTGCATTCCCAGCAACAATCCATCAGTGTTCTTTTTCTCCATGTCCTTACTGATATCTGTTGTTTCTTTTGTTTTTTATTTTAGCCATTCTGACAGATTTGGGATGATAGCTCATTTAGGTTTTGATTGGCAGTTCCCCAAGAGTTGATACTGAACATATTTTCATGTCTCTGTTGGCCACCTAGATGTCATCTTTGGAAAAATGTCTTTCATGTCGTCTGCCCTTTTGTAAATGGATTTGGGATTTGAAGGGTGTTGTATAAGTTCTTCATATATTTTGGATACTAACCCTTTATCAGATATGTCATTTGCAAATATCTTTTCCCATTCTACAGCTTGCCTTTTATTTTGTTGATTGTTTCTTTTGCTGTGCAGACACTTTTTATTTTGATATATTCTCAATAGTTTATTTTTGCTTTTATTTCCCTTGCCTCAGAAGACCTATGTAGAAAACTGTTGCTATAGCCCATGTCAGAGAAATTACTGTCCATGCTCTTTTCTAAGATTTTTATAGCTTTAAGTCTCACATTTAGGTCTTATCCTATTTTAAGTTTATTTTTGTGTATGGAATGAGAAAGTGGTCCAGTTCCAATCCTTTGCATGTAGCTGTCTAACTTTCCCAACAGCATTGTTGAAGGGAGTCTTTTGCATATGGCATATTCTTGCCTCCTTTTTCAAAGATTAATTGACCATGTAGTTGTGGGCTTATTTATGTGTTTCCTATTCTGTACTATTGATCTATGTGTCTATTTTTGTGCCAGCACCATATTGTTTTAATTACTACAGTTTTGTGATATAACTTGAAGTCTAGAATTGTGATGCCTCCAGCTTTGCTTTTCTTTTTCAAGATTACTTTGACTATTTGGGGCCTTTCGTGGTACCATACAAATTCTGCAATTGCTTGTTCTAGCTCTAAGAAAAATGCTGATGGTATTTTGATAGGGATTAGTTTGAGTAGTATAGACATTTTAACAACATTTTTTCTTCCAATCAATGAGCATGCAATGTTTTTCCATTTCTTTGTGTTGTCTTCAATTTCTTTCATCAGTGTTTTATTTTTCAGAGTACAGGTTTCTTTTACCTCTTTGGTTAGGTTTATTCCTAGGTATCTTATTATCTTGGGTGCAAGTGTAAATGGGAGAGTTTTCTTAATTTCTCCTTCTGCTGCTTCATTATTAGTATAGAGAAATGCAACAGAATTCTGTCCATTGATTTTTGTATCCTGTGGCTTTACTGAATTCCTTTATCAGTTCTAGCAGTTTTCAGGTTTTCTGTATATAACATCATGTCATCAGCAAACAGTGAAAGTTTCACATCTTCTTTACCAATTTATATGCCTTTTATTTCTTTTTATTGTCTGATTGCTATGGCTGGGACTTCCAAACCGTGTTGAATGAGAACGGCAGGAGTGGACACACTTTTCTTTTTATTTCTCTCCTTTAAGATTTTATTTGAGTCCTTTCCCTTTTTCTGTGATAAGTCTGGTGAAAGGTTTATCAATTTTATTCTTTTTTTTTTCAAATAAGCAGCTCCTGGTTTCATTGATCTGTTCTATTGGGTTGTTGTTTTTTTTTAGTTTTGGTATCCTTTATTTATGCTTTAATCTTTATTATTTCCTTCCTTCTGCTGGTTTTAGGTTTTGTCTGTTCTTTTTCTAGCTCCTTTAGGTATAAGGTTAAGTTGTTTGAGATTTTTTTTATTTCTTGAGGTAGGTCTGTATTACTATAAACCTCCCTCTAAGATCAGCTTTTGCTGCCTCCCGAATCTTTTGGACCATTGTGTTTTCATTTTCATTTGTTTCCGTGTACTTTTTTTGTTTATTTTCTGGTTGACCCATTCATTGTTTAATAGCATGTTATTTAACTTCCATGTATTTGTGCTCTTTCCAGACTTTCATATGGTTGACTTCTAGTTTCATAGCATTGTGGTCCAAAAAGATGCATGGTATGACTTTGATCTTGAATTTGTTGAAGCTTGTTTTGTGGGATGATTTGTAATCTGGAGAATGTTCTGTGTGCATTTGAAAAGAATGTGTATTCTGCTGTTTTAGGATGGAATGTTCTGAATGTATCTGTTAAGTCCATCTATTCCAGTGTGCCATTCAAAGCCATTGTTTCCTTGTTGATTTTTTCTGTTTAGATCTGTCCATTGATGTAAGTGGGGTGTTAATGTCCCCTATTATTTTTATTACTATTCTTTTATTTTTGTTATTAACTGTTATTTTGTTATTAACTGTTTCATGTATTTGGGTGTTATATATTATACATTACAGTCTTTGTTTTGAGTGTTTCCCCATTCCCTCACTTTCAATCTCTATGTATCTTTAGGTCTAAAATGAGTCTCTTATAGGCAGCATATAGATGGGTCTTTTCTTCTTCTTTTTTTAATCCATTCTGTCTTTTGATTGGAGTATTCAGTCCATTTACAAAGTAATTATTTTTTTTTCAAAGATTATTTATTTATTTATTTGACAGAGAGAGACACAGCAAGAGAGGGAACACAAGCAGAGGGAGAGGGAGAAGCAGGCTTCCTGTGGAGCAGGGAGCCTGATGGGGGGCTTGATCCCAGGACCCTGAGATCATGACCTGAGCCGAAGGTAGATGCTTAACGACTGAGCCACCCAGGCACCCCTCAAAGTTATTATTGAAAGATATGTACTTATTGTCATTTAATTGTTTTGTGGTTGTTTCTAAAGACTTTCTCTGATCCTTTCTTGTCTTTATCTCTTTCATGATTTGCTGATTTTCTTTAGTGATATATTTTGATTTCTTTCTCTTTATTCTTTGCATATTTATTAGTGTTTTTTGATATATGGTTGCCATTAGGTTGTGTATAACCTCTTCTGCATATAGGAATCTATAATAAGTTGATATAATAAGTCACTTAAGTTTGAATCCATTCTTTACTCCTCTCTACCCCACATTTTAGGTATATGTTGTCATATTTTACATCTTTTTATTTTGTGATTTCCTTGACTGGTTTATTTTACAGAACTGTTCATTTTTACTGCTTTGTTTCCTACATCTATACTGTAACTTTTGGCCTCTCCTTTCTACTCAAGGAGTCCCCTTTAATATTTCCTGCAGGGCTGGTTTAGTGGTCATGAATTCCCTTAGTTTTTGTTTGCCAGGGAAACTCTTTATCTCTCCTTCCATTCTGATTTTTTTTTCAATTTATTAATATATGCATCTGAATTTTGAGGCATAGTTTTTTTAATGTAAATTCCACACCCAGTATGGGTCTTCAACTGTCAATCCCAAGATCAAGAGTCATATGCTCTACTGATTGAGCCATCCAGGTACACTTCCTTATACTCTGAATGACAGCCTTGCTGGATAGAATATTCTTGGCTGCAGATTTTTACCCATTCAGCACTTTGAATATATCATGACATTCCCTTCTGGCTTGGAAAGTTTCTGCTGAAAAATTTCTTGCTAATGTTATGGGTTTTACCTTCTATACTACTTTCTTCTTTTGTCTTGCTGCTTTTAAATTTTTTTCTTTATCATTTTGCCAATTATAATATGTCTTGGTGTGGACCTGCTTTTGTTGATTTTGATGGGAGTTCTCTGTGCCTCCTGGATCTGGTTATCTGTTTCTTTTCCCAAATTAGGGAAGTTTCAAATATTATCTTTAAAAGTAATTCTGCCCCCTTTTCTCTCTCTTCTTCCTGGACTCCTATTGTATGGATGTTATTACATTTGAAGGATTCACTAAATTCCCTAAGCTTAAATACTTTCCATTACTCTGTCTTCTAGGTCATTAATTCATTCTTCTGTTTCTTCTAGTCTGCTGTTCATTCCATCAAGTGTGTTTCTCATTTCATTTATTGAGCCCTTTGTCTCAGCTGTGTTATTCCTTATCTCTGTGTTAGGGGTCTCACTCATGTCTTCCACTCTTCTCAAGTCAAGTGAGTATCTTTATGGTAATTATTTTAAATTCTCTATCAGGCATGTTATATATGCTAATTTTGCTTAGATTCCTCTTTGTGGCCTTGTTCTGTTCTTTCATTTGGGATAAATTTCTCTGTCTTCTCATTTTGTCTTTGTTTCTGTGCCTCTCTGTATGTTAGGAAAGTCCACTATATCTCCTGTTCTTGAGAGTAATGGCCTTATGAAGAAGAGTTTCTGTAGTGCCCTGCTGTGTAGTATCCCCTCTTCCCCAAGGCCTGGTGTTTCTGGTAGAGTGTCCAGTGTGTGCTGCCCAAGCTCTGTTGTGTTCTGGCTGCTTTATCCTTCAGTCCAGTCACCTGCAGAGGCTCTCTTTGCCTGTTGTGGGCAGTGTTTGGTCCATGGCCTGAATATGGTGAGTTTTAACTTGGTGTGCTTTGGTCTGCTTGTGAAATGAGACCACGTGGCCACTGTTGCCTGAACTGAGGCTCTGTAAAACAATTTTGGGAGATATGGTGTGAGCAGGGGTTTGGGCTGGTCTGGGGGAGGCGGTCCACAGCTCTGGGATTGAGGCAAGTTTAACTGAGAGGTGTGGTTCCACTGGAGGGTCATGTCTTGGGGTAAGCAAGTTAGGTAGTGGGTGTCAGCACCACACTGGTTCCCTTATGCTAAGGGGTGGGGAAGGGAAATGGCACTAGGCAGTTGGTATTTTTTGTTGTTGCTGTTGTTGTTCCCAGAAGGGTCTGTGGATGCTGCCTCTCTGGGATGTGCTCCAAGATGAGTGAATAACTCCCCACTGTGTGCTTCAGGCACTCTTCAGATTTTTGTTTCCACACTGTATGTCTGTGGGTTGTTGGCCTGCTTTCTCTCCAAGAGCAGCACAGTGCCCTCTAGGTTTGATCCCAGTCAAGCCCACTGACTTTTAAAACTCCGAGTTTAAACCCTGCTGGTTGAAAGAACTCATGAAATTTGGCCCCCTCACTTTTCATGCCAGTTGCTATGGGGATTTGTTTTCCCTTGTGGGCTCCCCTGTGTGCTAGTCTGTCTCTCACCCTTTGTGACCATGGCTCCCTCATCACTGCAGTGGCTATGATCCATTTCTACCAAGCCTTGTCGCCACACTTCCTACCTTCTTAGTTGTTGCCTCTTCTTTACCTTTAGTTGCGTAGTTTGTTCCCCAGTCTTCAGGTCAATATTTGGGATATTTAGAATGATTTGATAGTTATCTAGGTTGTATTCATGGGATGAGGCAAGCCTAGGTCCTCCTACTCCTCACCCTTCTTCCATTCTCAACATATGATAATTTTTAACCTTTGGTAGGTTTTCTTTATTCTGTAGTTTATAAGAAAAACAATGGTTAATTGTAAACAAACTCACTTAAATTCAAACTCCTATCTATGAGGATAGAACTTATGCATTCCCCCAAATCCTTTCTTTAAAAATAATTGCATATTAATTAAGCAAAGTAAATAAAATGTTGCTACAAATGTCACATAGTCTTGGTTTTAACTTTCAGGTGGTGCTAAAGAAAATGTCTGTCCTAACACTATTCAGATCCTCACTCAGCATAAGTTGCCTCATAATAATACCCATGGAAACAAATTGGAGGTTTTTTAACATATTACAGAGTCAGAGTTTTAGTTTTTGTTTTTAGTTTTATGTAGAATACCCTTTAGCTTTTTTCCCAGGACAGTTTGCTTACCTCCACTTTTGGCTCTCACCATCTGTAGGAAGGTATCTCTGATTGCCATACTCTCTGGTTTAGTTGCTCCATTCCTTGTCATAAAGTTTGTAAATGCAGGGCCAGGATTATATCCCAAGTCCACAGACCCTGACTTCATTACTACTCCAATATACCAAATGACTTACTTGCATTTTCATAATGAAAATAACAGACTGATTCCCCACTTAAAAAAAAAAAAATCTTTCAAGTAGAAATGGGAATTCACTAAGCACATCCTTGATTAGAAATAATGGCTAGTACTTATTTCCTTGCCATTGGAGGTCTTTATTAATTGTACCATGTTTTAATAACTGAGGTTGTAATTCTTAAAGAACTTATATAGTAGTAACTTTGGAAAGGAGTCTTTGGGGCAAATATTCACTTAGTTATAATAGAGCAATCCTGTTCTGACTTAGAATTTTTGTTTTATAATCCTAGATAAGGTTAGATTTAAACTCTAGATTTAGTACTATTTAAAAATGCAGTGCAAGTTACAGATTGTTTCAGAGACGCTTTTTTTTTTAATTATTGTATCCAGTGGATAATTTCTTCAAGGCCCCAAATATATATAAAAATTACTTAACAATCACAATGTGATAATGGCTTTTCTCTCTAGGAGCAGATATAGGAAAGTGTAGCTCATTACAAGTCTTTAGAGTTTCTATCCTCTCAGCAGGACAATGTTCTGCAAAGTTTATAAATATGCTAAGCCTTTCCCAATATTTGTCATTGGTTAGTAAATTATGCTGTTAATATAATATCTAATAAAATATTATTTTAAACATCAGGAGGCATGGTTTCAGCTAAGGCATTAGTTAAAAATCTATGGGTCAGTAGCTTGATATATTCTCTTTAATCAAAAAGATTAATGAATTGAGTCACACACAGTAGGACACAGGTTCAAAACCTGCATGAAAGTATCTTAATTTGTTCTACCCCCATGCTATTAACCTAATTTCTATACAATTTAAAGTTAATAATAAATACAGTTTAAATGAGATCAGACTAAAGTGTAGGCAATTATGCCAAAAACTTTAATAGAAGACACAATGAGTTTTATCAATTAATTTCAATTCTATTTGACTTCCTCTGAAACTCTCAAATCGAAATAGATTAAATCTCAAAGAGAGAGAATTTTTTTAAAAATATTATTTATTTATTTGACAGAGAGACAGGGAGAGAGGGAACACAAGCCGGGGGAGTGGGAGAGGGAGAAGCAGGCTTCCCGCAGAGCAGAGAGCCCAATGTGGGTCTTGATCCCAGGACCCTGGGATCATGACCTGAGCCGAAGGCAGACGTTTAATGACTGAGCCACTCAGGGGCCCCAAGAGATAGAATTTTTGATAGGGTCACAATAAGATAATAATATTAATCACCCCCTGCTTTGTTGCCACATTATAGTCTTTTGGAAGAGAAATTCTTAGCACAGTTTGAGTTGCAAGTCATACAATATCATAGCAATGTATCAGCAGAGTAGTGTAAGGCTTGTTCCCTGAACCATAGTTTTAGTCCCTTAGTTACACATCAGCAGAATACCCAGCTTTATCTTCTTTTTTTTAAAGTTTTTATTTGAATTTGTTAGTTAACCTACATTGTAATATTAGTTTTCTGTGTACAATTTAGTGACTCAACAATTATATACAACACCCAGGGCTCATCACAAGTGCCCTCTTTAATCCCCATCACCCATCTAGCCTATCCCCCACCTACCTCCCTCTAGCAACAATTAGTTTCTTCTCTGTTTGTTTGTTTCTTGTTTTGCCTCCTTTTCCCCCCTATGATCATTTGTTTTGTTTCTTAAATTCCACATCTGAGTGAAACATATAGTATTTATCTTTCTCTGGCTGAGTTATTTTGCTCAGCATGATGCACTCTACCTCTACCATGTCATTGCAAATGGCAAGATTCATTACTTTTTATTGCTGAGTAATATTCCATTATCTATCTATCTATCTATCTATCTATCTATCTATCTATCTATCTATCATCTATCATCATCTATCTATACCACATCTTCTTTATCCATTCATCAGTTGATGTACATTTGGGCTCCTTCCATAATTTGGCTCTTATAGATAATCCCAGCTTTATCTTCTATATATCTCACTCTAACTGAAGACTGTTTGATTTTACAGAATAACTGTACTTAGAACTAAAGAATATATATGAACATGCCCAGTACTTTTTAAAAAAGATTTTATTTATTTATTTGACAGAGAGAGATAGCGAGAGCAGGAACACAAGCAGGGGGAGTGGGAGAGCGAGAAGCAGGCTTCCTGCCGAGCAGGGAGCCCTATGTGGGACTCGATCCCAGGACCCTGGGATCATGACCTGAGCTGAAGGCAGACGCTTAACGACTGAACCACCCAGGCACCCCATGCCCAGTATTTTTAATCTGAGAACAACTGTTAGAAGTAAAATTATGGGATTTTTTTAAATTGGACATCAGCAAATATAGTGTGAGTTCAGTTGTTTTTCTTTCTTATAGAATCAGCTTCATATGACAATCTCAATCTGAAAATATGTAGAACTCTTAAGAATCACATGAAAAAAGCATGCTGACACATTTTTAAGTGAAGCAATTGGAGTTAATTTAGCAATTTGAAAAGATACATATAACTAATTGAGATCCAGATAAGGGAATTTAAAAGCTGTGGGGAAAGTGCCTTGAAATGAAATTTCCCAGTACATAATTATTAACTGCTTAATTTGCAGAGCCATTATTAAGATGACTCCCTTTCTGACATTTTTATATCTACAACAAACTCCTTTTGATTTAGTAGTTTAACATACAACATTTATTTTCAAGTCATTATCACAATATATACTACTAGCAAACAAACCCATGAAGAGTATAGAAAACTCTGAAAGAGCAACCAGTATATGTGGCACACAAAAGTAAACCTAATATAGAAAGAGAATGTCAAACAACAAAGTATATTTGAAAAACAAAGGATTATTTACTATTTTATAATTCAATTTTCTTACAATGATAATAGAATTTAAAATTTTAGAAGTTGTAAATCAGCAATTGTAAATGAACCAGTCTTACTTGTTTACAATTAATTAATGGAATACAAGGATTTCTTTCTTTCTCTGAACTATAAAAAATGATTGCTCTTCTATGGCGACTCTATTAGTTTTCTACTGTCATATAACAAACTACCAAAAATTAGAGGTTAAAAAGAAACACTCATTTATTATCTCACATTTTCATCAGGTTAAAAGTCCAGGCATAGCATAGCTCAGGGTCTTAGAAGGCTGATATCATGATATCATGATATCATGTTGTGTTCTGATCTGGAGCTTGGGGCCCTCTTTCAAGCATATTCAGGTTTTTGGCAGAATTCAGTTTCTCTTAAGAGTAAATTCTATTTTCTTGCTGGTTAGAGAGGAGTCACTCTCATTTCCTAGAGGCCACCCTCTATTCCTGGCCCTCTCAAAACATAGCAGTTTCCTTCTTCAAGGCCAGCAGGAGAAACTCTCTCATACTTCAAATCCCTTCCTTCTAAGAGATAGTCTTCACTCTTAAAGGGTTCACCTAATTAGGTCTTATCTACCACAGTAACTTCCCTTTTCATAACCTCAAAGTCAACTAGTTTGGGACCTTAACTACATCTGAATTTTTTTTTTTCATTTTTGTCCTGTAACATCCCTTAGTTATGGGAGTGAAATTCATTATATTCCTTACTGTACACACACAGAAGGGGAGGGGATTACATAAAGTTTATACATCAGGAAGAGTCTTAGGAACCATCTCAGAATTCTCCCCACTACAGAAATCTATGATATTCTTAATGTAAAACTTTGCAAATTCATAAAACACTAGAGCTTGAAATGTCCTCAATTCTTCATTCTTATGATTAGAAAAAAATGTTTTTGGAAGATGGAGTAACTGCCTTATTTTCTGTTTTGTGTGTCAGGTGTTAAAAAGATTTCCTTTTAAGAACAAAATTTAAAAATGATTGATTTTGGCTTTCTCTAGGCATGTAGAAATAGTTGGTAAAAAAAAAAAAAAAGTTGTCCAGGATAACTAAGTTAATGGTAGAACTAGTATTGCCCCTGTCTCTGATACCCATCAGTGTTCTTACCAGTATTTTGTTGTTCTTCTTGGTATGTGAACAGATAATTTTTTAACATATTTTCTGCATCTATTGAGGTAGTCATTTTTTCCTTTATTTTATTAATGTGGCTGGTTTTATTGATTTTCAACTTTTTGCCCACCCTGCATTTACTTTTTGTGACATCTTTGAAGATTTTCTTTGTACCTTCGGTTTTCAACTGTTTGCTCAGATTTTTCTTCATGAATTTGTTTTTATTCATCCCACTTGATGTTTGTTGAGTTCCTAGAATCTATCAATTGATTTCTTTCATCAGTTCTGGAGAATTCCCAGCTGTTATCTTTTAAAATATAACTTCTATTCTCTCACTCTTTTCCTGCCCTGAATCCTGTTGAAGGTATTTTAGATTTTCTGTGTATTTTCTACGTCTCTTTGTTTTGTTTCCCAGTTACTTGCCTGTGTATTTCTATGAGTTTTTCCTCTAACCTACTTCATGTTCACTAATTTCTTTCAGTATATCACATCTACTGTTAAAGTTTTCCAGTGAGGGTATGTCTGTTAGATTTACATATAACACATTTTTAATGTACAGATTAATGAGTTTTGTTATATTTATACATTCAGGCAAAGAAAACTCACACACAAAATATTTTCTGTCATATCAGAAAATTTTCAGGTGCTCCTTTTATTTATTTATTTTTTTAAAGATTTTATTTATTTATTTGAGAGAGAGCACATGAGAGGGGGGAGGGTCAGAGGGAGAAGCAGACTCCCTGCCGAGCAGGGAGCCTGATGCGGGACTCGATCCAGGGACTCCAGGATCATGACCTGAGCCGAAGGCAGTCGCTTAACCAACTGAGCCACCCAGGCGCCCCAGGTGCTCCTTTTAATCAATCCTCAATCCTATAGTTAGTTTAGATTTCTACCCTCATGCATTAGTTTTGCTTGTTTTTGAATACTACATAAAGTGAATCATATAGTAAACACTTTTTATCTTTTTTTGCTCAAAATAGTTTTTATGATTCATCCTTGCTGTTGCATCATCATCAGTTCATTCTTTTTTACTGCTAAATAGCCTACTTTTGTATGACTATAACTCAACTTATCCATTCTTCTGGGTTTATAGCCATTTGGATGTTTTCCAGTTTTTAGCCATTATGAAAGGTTGCCTATAAATGTTAAGTCATGTTGTATATATATATATAGGTCTTCATTTCTGTTTAGTAAAATATACACTGTGAGATTGCTAGGTTATAGGGTAAGTGCATGGTTAATGTTAGAAGAAACCACTTTTCCCAAGTCACTATAACATTTTACATTTCCTCCAATAATATGTGAAAATTCTAATTTCTACACATCCTTGCCAACATTTGGTATCACCATTTTTAGTCATTCTAGTGGGTGTAAAGTGATATATCCTCATGATGGTATCAATTTGCACTTCACAGGTCACTAAACACGGGGAGGACTTTTTTATGTTTGGGCACTCCTTTATCTTTTTTGGGTAGGGATTATTCAACTAGTTTGCCTGTTTTGTCAATTGGGTTTGTCTTCTTTCTATAAAATTATAAAAGTTCTTTACACATTCTAGGTATAAGTTCTTTAAGACATAAGCATTGAAATTTTCTTTCTCCTATGATATAGCTTGCCTTTTCATTTCTGATGCAGTGTCTCTTGATTAGCAACAATTTATAATTTTGATTAAGTCTAATTTGTTTTTATGGTAAATGACTTTAGGTCCTAAGAAATTTCTTCCCAGAGGTTTCAAAGATATCATAAAATGTCATCTAGAAGTTTTAGATTTAATTTATGATTTCACATATAGAATTATAACGTATTCCAAATTAAAGATTAGGTTTTTTTTTCTACTTATGTTGATATGTTGATTCTTCTTGTTCATGATAATGATGTATATGTCTGTCTCATTTAGTTACTTTCATCCATGTTTTGTAGAGGCCTAAAATCACATTTTATTTCTCGGAATTTTGATTGGTTTGATGCTATTTTAAATGGTATTTATTTTATTTTTCAATTGTTTGCAGTTACTTATAAAAATATGTATGGGGAGTGCCTGGGTGGCTCGGTTGAGCATCCAACTCTTGCTTCTGCTAAGGTCATGATCTAAGGGTTGTGATCTCAGGGTTGGGGGATCTAGCCCCGTATTGGACTCAGTGCTCCTTGGGGGGGTCTGCTGGAGATTCTCTCCTTCTCCCTCTACCCCTCCCCCTGCTCACATGTGCTCTCTCTCTCTCTAAAGTAAATAAGTCTTTTAAAAAATATATGTATGATTATTAAAGTTAATCTTGAATCTACAAACTTGCTAACTTCATTTAATAGTTTGTATAGTTTTCTATTTCTCAAATTCTGTAAGATAGTCCATATTAACAATCAAGTTATCTCTGAATATAAAGAGCATTTTCCTTCTTTGTTTCTAATATTTATGCCTGATTTATTTTGCTTGCCTTCCTGCACAAATTAGGGTCTTTGGCACAACATTGAATAGATGGGGGCAGTGAGAGCAGATATTCTTGATTTGTTGTTGCCAGGCATAGAGAGATGTTTCCTAGAGGAAAACACTCACCCTTTACAGAATATTTAGTTTGTACCATCAATCACATTTCAGTAGTTTTGCACATGTCTACTTACCAGCATCTGGGCTCTTTGAGATTTGAAACTAGACAATGCTTGTAAAATAGTGAATGTTCCATAAGTGCACGTTCCAGGAATGAGTGGATTAAAAAAAATGTTCAAGAAATTCTACATTTTGTTATACTTAGATACCAGCAATTTAGTATTTGTCAGGTTTGCTCTATTATGTCAAGATCTCATTTCATGGTAAAAATGGAACTTTATAGTGTGTATGTCAGAGAACATTATTTTCTATTTGATAAGGACACTGCTTGCATTTAGAGACAATAACTTTTCTTTCTACTAATGCCATCATTCCATCAAGAGCCTAAGGCACTGACATATATTACAAAACAATAGGTCACAGAGAAAAGCACTTGAAAATTTTCAGTATAAATTCATAAGTTAAATTGATTTATACCTCCAAGTGACAACTTGTTGCAGAAATTAGATGGATGTGTTCATAAGTCAATAGTTAAACCGAAAGCTGTGCTTATACTCATCATCTATGCAATGGCATACTGTTCACAAAGCTGTTGTGGAGGAGAGCATGGCTGTATAACCATACATCCAAATGTCCAAATATTAAGGTTCTACTAAAAATAAATCTCTGGATAAAAAAAAACAAAACCTGAATTTTTTCAGGGCACTAGGAATGACCTCAGGGGTATCAATCATTCAACTATGGTTTCTGTACATTTAAAAATAAGCAGAAATCAAACTCAATATAGCAGTAATACAGTTTCAGTTTCCTTAAAATAAGCTGTGTCACTAATTTTAGAAAATCTATTGTTTCTTCCTTAATCCAACATCTTCTCATATACCCAAAATAAATTTTTAGATTAAATTTCCAAATTTTAGGGCACCTGGGTGGCTCAGTTGGTTAAGCGACTGCCTTCGGCTCAGGTCATGATCCTGGAGTCCTGGGATCAAGTCCTGCATCGGGCTCCTTGCTCAGCGAGGAGTCTGCTTCTCCCTCTGACCCTCCCCCCTTCATGCTCTCTCTCTCTCTCAAATAAATAAATAAAATCTTTAAAAAAAATTTCCAAATTTTATTTCATATTTTCTCCTCTATGAAAAAAAATCCATCATAAATGAAAATTTGGAGATTCAGGATTTAGTCACACCTAACCATAACTTCAATCTGAAATTTAGTCAGTTCCTAAATTTTCATTTATTTTGCCCACTAACATTGAGTATTGCCCCTTACTTGCAGGTCTGAGCTCTCTCTGGAATACTACTGCTGAACAGAATTTTTAAAAATAATGTACGTTTTTAAAAGAAAAGTTTTTTTAATTTTTTTATTATGTTAATCACCATACATTACATCATTAGTTTTTGATGTAGTGTTCCATGATTCATTGTTTGCATATAACACCCAGTGCTCCATTCAGTACATGCCCTCTTTAATACCCATCACCAGGCTAACCCATCCCCCCATCTCTCTACCCTCTAGGACCCTCAGTTTGTTTCTCAGACCATAGTCTCTCATGGTTTGTCTCCCCCTCCGAATCCCCCCTTTCATTTTTCCCTTCCTACTGTCTTCTTCTTCTTCTTCTTTTTTTTTTTTAACATATAATGTATTACTTGTTTCAGAGGTACAGGTCTGTGATTCATCAATCTTAGAAAATTCACTGTGCTCACCATAGCACATACCCTCCCCAATGTCTATCACCCAGCCACCCCATCCCTCCCACCCCCCACCACTCCAGTAACCCTCAGTTTGTTTCCTGAGATTAAGAATTCCTCATATCAGTGAGGTCATATGATACTT
>NC_138369.1:101250308-101351651 GCF_054177405.1 Leptonychotes weddellii | reverse complement strand
ATGAAAGAAATTGAGGAAGACACAAAGAAATGGAAAAACGTTCCATGCTCATGGATTGGAAGAACAAATATTGTGAAGATGTCAATGCTATCTAGAGCAATCTACACATTTAATGCAATCCCTATCAAAATACCATCAACTTTTTGCAAAAAAATGGAACAAATAATCCTAAAATTTGTAAGCAACCAGAAAAGACCCCGAAGAGCCAAAGGAATGTTGAAAAAGAAAAGCAAAGCCGGTGGCAT
The DNA here is from genome assembly GCF_054177405.1 of Leptonychotes weddellii. Classification (NCBI taxonomy): domain Eukaryota; kingdom Metazoa; phylum Chordata; class Mammalia; order Carnivora; family Phocidae; genus Leptonychotes; species Leptonychotes weddellii. Next base: position 101,351,406 of record NC_138369.1, on the reverse strand, counting down.
CACAATTCCGGACTTCAAGCTCTATTACAAAGCTGTCATCATCAAGACAGTATGGTGCTGGCACAAAAACAGACACAGAGATCAGTGGAACAGAATAGAGAGCTCAGAAATGGACCCTCAATTCTATGGTCAACTAATCTTTGACAAAGCAGGAAAGAATGTCCAATGGAAAAAAGTCTTTTCAATAAATGGTGTCGGGAAAATTGGACAGCCACATGCAGAAGAATGAAACTGGACCATTTCCTTACACCCTACACAAAAATAGACTCAAAATGGTTGAAAGACCTAAATGTGAGACAGAATCCATGAAAATCCTAAAGGAGAACACAGGCAGCAACCTCTTCGATGTCAGCCGCAGCAACTTCTTCCTAGATACGTCACCAAAGGCAAGGGAAGCAAGGGCAAAAATGAACTATTGGGACTTCATCAAGATAAAAAGCTTTTGCACAGCAAAAAAAAACAGTCAAAAAAACCAAAAGACACCCAACAGAATGGGAGACGATATTTGCAAAGGACATATCAGATAAAGGGCTGGTATCCAAAATCTATAAAGAACTTATCAAACTCAACACCCAAAGAACAAATGATCCAATCAAGAAATGGGCAGAAGATATGAACAGACATTTTTCCAAAGAAAACATCCAAATGGCCAACAGACACATGAAAAAGTGCTCAACATCCCTCAGCATTAGGGAAATCCAAATAAAAGAAAAGCTTTTAAGAAAGCACATTTATAATCACAAACCTAACAATTCAAGAATATAAAGAGACAATAAAAAGACATTTCTAACTGAAATAGAATCCGTTATCTTTTCCTAAAAGTTAAAGGTCTGGAAAAACTATACTGGTGATTCATTTAAACATGAACGACAGTCTCAGTTTCATGGTAAAGATTATGACTAAAAATATGGTCAATACTGATAGTCATTCAGGATTTTGGAAAGAGAACAATGGAATGTCTTAGGCAACTTGGGTTGAATCACATGAAATTGCTAATTTTGATTTTTAAAATCTAATAACAAATCAATTTCATATGGCTCAAACTAATATTATTTGTCCAGGACTGGGGTATTTTGCTTTGATAACTGATCTGTAACAGGCTACATCAATCCCTGAATATTAATAAGACCACATTAACATTTATCTTGTATTAAATATTTCCAAGGGACAAAACTGCTCAATCACCAATTCCTGAGTGACTCCTCAAATAGAGAGGCTCTATATCTCTCCAGATATTGGAGAGAAAGTGAATTCTTATACATCGTTGGTGGGAATATAAATTGGTTAAGTCTCTTAGGAAAAAATCACTTGGCATTTTCATATAAAGTTAAGCTTTTATGTGTCCTAAAACCCAGCAATTCCACCCCTAGATATATGTTCAAGGAAAGCTCTTGCACAGGTATTAAAGAGGAGATAATTTAAAAGGTTTATAATAGCAAAATATTTGAATGAACTCATGTATATTGACAGGAGGATGGCTTAATACATTGTGGTATATTTGCAATGAAATATTGTATAAGGGTAAAAATATAAATAGCTATGTGCAACAATATTGATGAAATAGCAATATGCATTTGAGTGAAAAGGCCTCCTGATATTACATAGAATAATATTCTTTTAACAAAGTAAAATTTTTATTAAAAGTTAAAGTAAAGTAATAAAATTGCATATAAAAAAGAAGGGGAATGTTGAGTACAAGATTCAGGATAATGGTTAGTTTGGAATGGGGTCATATTGGTAGATGTAAGATGTCAATTGTACAGGTTTTGTCTTCATTTGTCTCATGGATGTTTATTATATTATTATAGATAAGTAAATATGTCAATAACAGAGGACGTCCTGCTGACAGATTATGAGAATGTGTAATAAAGCAAACACTGCAATTAATCCAATTCAGTAGTTGTAATAAGAATATAAATGAGTAATGAAATGAGGTATATAAATGAGTAATAAAATAAAACCTCTAGAAATTGAATATTTGCCATTTCTGAATGAGAAAACCAAGATAGCCAAGTTTATATAAAGGTATTATTAGATGTATCTGTTATACAATTTTTACAAAAAGAGTGCCTTAGGACATATTTGATGGGTAATATGAATTCCTGCCCCCTACAACATATCTAATCTGTCATCCAGGCAGGAGACAGAAATGTGTATCATTAGAGAATTGTTCCCATCCCATCCCATCCCATCCCCCACCTCATCACTGTCTATCCCATTGCTCTATTTTCTGTTTTGCAACTCCCTTTTAATGTTTTCTTTCAGTAAACTTCAACTGCATATCACCTGTTTATGTAATTGTTCAACACTGTAATTATTTTCTTTTTTAAGTTTATTACTCTTTAAAATGTAAATATCTTAACTTTATATTTATCTTTGGAGGTAGTACCATTTTCCTCAGTTTGGTTGTACCTTGAAATCGAAACAGAAGTCACTTTTTAAAGTTATTTTTTAAGTCCTTACTTTAATTTACATATGGTCATGGAAACATAAAAAAATTGGGACTCTACATCTTTGGTTCTCTGATGAAGTTTATACAGTAAAGAATTCCAACCAGGGAAACTTTATACTTTATACTTGTATATTTAGCAGCAAAGTCTTCATCATTATTTTCCTTGACAAGGCATATCTACCTAATAATTGGCAGATTTCAAGAATGCATCCTTGCTGTGTGTTGCCTTGCCCACACACCATATCATAAAATTGCTGTTGGCAGAAGCAGCAAGAGATGTGGATGGCTCTACAAATAGATCTTACGTTATTTGAGTATCTGTTTGGGGCAAATATTGAACTAGAAATGTTATCACTTATCCTGGAAATTAAGATACTTGAAAGATTGTTCTCTGGTTTTTCCCTTTTCTCAGGAGCTTTCTCACCAAAATCAATGCACTGCAGGAACTCATTCAAATATTTTATACTGACTTGAATTTAGCTTTGTGTGTTGCTTCATTAGGAGCAATAATGAGGCTTGAATAATGACACTTGCTAATGGAATAAAAATACTATGGAACAACACCAGCAGTTTCCCCTATGGGGCAATAATTGTGGCTTTAAAGTTTTAACACACAGGAAGATATCATATATGCACTGGGTCAGGTTCTGCTGTGCTGTTTCTATCATTACTAATGACAGCTTGCTGTTCAAACTGCATTTTATCCAGTCAGCATTTTCCCATAATATATATTGCCTAAATTATAGCAGCTGAAGTATGTACTTTCTAGACTATAGGACACAAGATAGACAATTCATAACAATGCTGAAAACAACTGTGATTTGTGTATCTGAGTTCTAGTTCCTCTTGAATAATACTTGTTTAGAAAATAAGGAGACCTTACATTGTTGTGTCAACTACACAATAGTAGGTGGGCTTTTATTCTACCAAGAATTTAAAAATCATATCTAGGAGCAGAATTTTTGAATTGGAAATAAATTATTTTCCTTCATTTTTTTACATTTTTATTGTTTTTAATTCCAGTTAATATACAGCATTAAATTAGTTTCAGGTATAAAATATAGTGATACAACAATTCCATACATCATCCAGCTCAACATCACAAGTGCACTCTTCAATCTTCATCACCAATTTCACCCATCCCCTCACCCCGCTCCTCTCTGGTAACCATCAGTTTATAGTCTATAATTAACTCTCTTTCTTAATTTGTCTTTTGTTTTCCCCTTTGCTTGTTAGTTTTGTTTCTTAAATTCCACATGAGTGAAATAATGTATTTGTCTTTCTCTAATTTCGCTTAGCATTATACTCTCTAGATGCATCCATGTTACTGCAAATGGCAAAATTTCATTTTTTAGGGCTGAATAATATTCATATTCATATATATATATATCAAAATTTCTTCATTCATAAGTCAGTGGACACTTGGGCTACTTCCATATCTTCTATAACCATAGAGTTCCTTCTATAATGCTTCTATAAACATAGGGGTGCATGTATCCCTTTGAATTATTGTTTTTATATTCTTAGGGTAAACACACAGTAGTGCAGTTGCTGGATCATAAGCTAGGTCCATTTTTGAGGAACCTCCATATTGTTTTCCAGAGTGGCTCTATCAGTTTGCATTCCCACCAATGGTGTGAGAGTGTTCCTTTTTCTCCACATCCTTGCCAACACCTATTGTTTCTTGTGACTTTGATTTTAGCCGTTTCTGACAGGTGTGAGGTGGTATCTCATTGTAGTTTTGATTTGTATATTCCTGATGGTAAGTGAACATCTTTTCATGACTCTATTGGCCATCTGGATGTCTTCTTTGGAAAAAGGTCTGTTCATGTCTTCTGCCCATTTATTTAATTGGATTATTCATTTTTGGGGTGTTGAGTTTTATAAGTTCTTTATATATTTTAGATACTAATTCTTTATCAGATGCAAATATCTTCTCCCATTCTTTAGTTTGCCTTTTAGTTTTTTTGATTGTTTCCTTTGTCGTGCAGAAGCTTTTTTTATTTTGATATAGTCCAAATAATTTATTTTTGCTTTTGTTTTTATTGCCTCAGGAGACCAATGTAGAAAAAAATTGCTATGGCTGGTATCAAAGTGGCTACTGCCCATGTTCACTTCTAGAATTTTTATGGTTTCAGGTTTCACATTTAGGTCTTTAATCCATTTGAATTTATTTTTGTGTATGGTGTAAGAAAGTAGTCCAGGTTCATTCTTTTGCATGTTGCTGTCCAGTTTTCCAAACACCACTTGTTCTTTTTCCATTGGAAAGTCTTTCCTACTTTGTCAAAGATTACCTGACCATATAATTGTAGGTTTATCTCTGGGTTTCCTATTCTACTCTATTGATTTATTAGTCTATTTTTGTGCCAGAACCATAATGTTTTGATTACTACAGCTTTGTAATATAACTTGAAGTCTAGTATTGTGATGCCTCCAGCTTTGCTTTTCCTTTTCAAGATTTCTTTGGCTATTTGGGGTCTTTTGTGGTTCCATACAAATTTTAGGATTGTTCTAGCTCTAAAAAAAATGCTGGTGCTCTTTTGATAGGGATTGCATTAAGTGTGCAGATTGCTTTGGGTAGTATAGACATTTTAACAATATTCTTCCAGTCCATGATCATGGAATGTCTTTTGATTTCCTTGTGACATCTTCAATTTCTTTCATCAGTGTTTTATAGTTTTCAGAGTACAGGTCCTTCACCTCCTTAATTAGGTTTATTCCTAGGTGTCTTATGATTTTGGGTGCAATTATAAATGGGATTGATTCCTTAATTTCTTTTTCTGTTGTTTCATTATTGCTGTATAGAAATGCAACAGAATTCTATATGTTGATTTTGTATCCTGTGATTTTACTGAATTCCTTTATCAGTTCTAGCAGATTTTTGGTGGAGTTTTTTGGATTTTCTATATATAGCACCAAGTCATTTGCAAATAGTGAAAGTTTTACTTCTTCCTTGTGAATTTGGATGCCTTTTATTTATTTCTGTTGTCTGATTGCTGTGGCTGGGATCTCCTGAACTATGTTGAATGAAAGTGCTGGGAGTGGAGTCCTTTTCTTGTGCCTGACCTTAAGGAATAAGCAGAGTTTTTCACGGGATGATGATAGCTGTGGTTTTTTCTATATGACCTTTATGATGTTGAGGTATGTTCCCTCTAAACCTACTGTGAGGAGGGTTTTCATCATGAGTGGATCTTGTACTTTGTCAAATGCTTTTTCTGCATCTATTGAAACGATCATATGGTTCTTATCCCCTCTTATTGATGTGGTGTATCAAAATTGATTTGTGAATATTGGGCCACCCTGGCAACCCAGGAATAAATCCCACTTGACTGTGGTGAATGATTTTTATAATGCATTGTTGGATTTGGTTGCCAGTATTTTGTTGAGGATTTTTGCATCCATGTTCATCAGGGATATGGCCTTAGATCTCTTTTTTAGTGATGTATTTTATTGGTTTTGGTAACAGGGTAATGTTGGGCCTCAGAATGATTTTGGAAGTTTTCCTTCCTTTTCTAATTTTTGGAATAGCTTGAGAAGAATAGGTATTAACTCTTTTTAAATGTTTGATAGAATTCCCCTGTGAAGCTATCTGGAACTGGACTTTTCTTTTTTGGGGAGGTATTTTATTACTGATTCAATTTCTTTGCTGATTTTTGGTCTGTTCAAATTTTCTATTTCTTCCTGTTTCATTTTTATCTGTTTATCTGTTTCTAGGAATTTATCTATTTCTTCTAGGTTGTCCAATTTATGGACATACAGTTTTTCATAGTATTCTCTGATAATTGTTTATATTTCTTTGGTGTTGAGTTGTTATTTTTCTTCTCTCATTGGTGATTTTTATTTGGGTTCTTTCTCTTTTTTTTCTTGATAAGCCTAGCTAGAGTGTTATCAATTTTATTGATTTTGTTTTAATTCTCCCCAAAGAACCAGTTTCTGGTTTCATTGATTTGTTTTTTGTTTTGTTTTGTTTTGTTTTGTTTTTGTTCTCTTTTTGGTTTCTGTATCATTTCTTTCTGCTCTAATCTTTATTTCCTTCCTTCTGCTGGTATTAGGTTTTGTTCTTTTTCTAGCTCTTTTAGGTGTAAGGTTACCTTGTGTATTTGAGATTTTTCTTGCTTGTTGAGGTAGTGCTGCATTGCTGCAAATTGCCCTCTTGTTACTTCTTTTGCTGAATCCCAAAGGTTTTGGACTATCATACTTTTATTTTCATTTGTCTCTGTGTACTTATTTCTTTATTTCTTGTTTGACCCATTCATTGTTTAGTAACATGTTATTTAACCTCCATGTATTTATGGTCTTTCCAGATTTTTTCTTGTGCTTGACTTCTAGTTTCATAGCATTGTGGTCAGAAAAGATGCATGGTATGACTTTGATTTTCTTGAAGTTGTTGAGGTTTATTTTGTGGGATGATATGTTATCTATTCTGGAGAATCTTCTGTGTGCACCGAAAAGAATGTGTATTCTGCTGTTTTAGCATGGAATGTTCTGAATGTATCTTTAAGTACATCTATTCCATAGTGCCATTCAAAACCATTGTTCCTTGTTGATTTTTCTGTTTAGATGATCTGTCCATTGATGTAAGTGGGATGTTTATGTCCCCTACTATTATTGCATTATTATTGATTAGTTCCTTGTTTGTTATTAATTGTTTTATGTATTTGGGTGCTCCCATGTTAGGTACATAAATATGTATAATTGTTATACCTTCTTGTTGGATTGTCCTCTTTATTATTGTAGAGTGTCCTTTTTTATCTCTTGTTGCAGTCTTTGTTTTAAAGTCTATTTTTTTTTTCTGATATAAGTAGTATTGCTACTCCAGCTTTCTTTTGATATCATTTGCATGATGTTTCTCCATTCCCTCACTTTAAGTCTGCTTGTGGCTTTGGGTCTAAAATTAGTCTCTTGTAGGCAGCATATTGATGTTTTTTTTTTTTTAATCCATTCTGTCATTCTATGTCTTTTGATTGGAGTGATAGTCCATTTATAATCAAACAAATTATATATTTATTATCATTTTATTATTTGCTCTGTTGTTTCTAAAATTTTCTCTGATCCTTGTCTTTGTCTCTCTCATGATTTGCTGATTTTCTTTAGTGATATATTTTGATTTATTTCTCTTTATTCTTTGCACATTTTTAGTGGTTTTTTGATATACAGTTACTATTAGGTTTGTAGATAAAGTCTTCTGTGTATAGCAGTCTATATTAAGTTGATTATCTTTTAGGTTGAACACATTCTTGACAACTCCTCTCCCCACATTTTAGGTATATGTTTTTATATTTTACATCCTGTTATTTTGTGAGTTCCTTGACTATTTTTTACAGAAATATTCATTTTTACTGCTTTTGTTTCCTACCTTCATACTGCCTCTTTTGGTCTCTCCTTTCCACTGAGTCCCCTTTAATATTTCTTGCAAGGCTGGTTTATTGGTCATGAATTCCCTTAGTTTTTGTTTGGTAAACTCTTTATCTCCCCTTCTATTCTGAATGCTAGCCTTGCTAGATAGAGTATTCTTGGCTGCAGATCTTTTCCATTCAACACTTTGAATATATCATGCCATTTTCTTCAGGCTTGGAAAATTTCTGCTGAAAAATTTCCTGCTATCTTTATGGGATTTCCCTTGTATGTGTCTGTCTTCTGTTTTTGCTTTTAAATTTTTTTCTTTATAATTTTTTCAATTACAATATGTCTTGGTGTGGATCTGCTTTTGTTGATTTTGATGGGACTTCCTTGTGCCTCCTGGATCTGGTTATCTGTTTCCTTCCCCAGACCAGAATATTTTTAGCTATTCTGCCTTCAAAGAACTTTTCTGCCACCTTTTCTCTCTCTTCTTCTGGGACCCCTATAATATGGATGTTATTACATTTGAAGGAGTCACTGATTTCCCTAAGTCTGGTCTTGTTTTGCATAATTCTTTTTTCTCTTGTTCATCTTGATTACTTTCCATTACTCTGCTTCCATCCTGCTGTGTATTCCATCAAGTGTGTTTCTCATTTCATTTATTAAGCCATTTATTTCTGCTGCTATTCCTTATCTCTGTGTTAAGTATCTCACTCATGTCTTCTACTCTTTTCAAGTGCAATATGTATCCTTATGATAATTTAAATTCTCTGTCAGGCATGTCACATATACCAGTTTTGCTTAGATCTCTGATTGTGGCCTTGTCCTGTTCTTTCATTTGGGATAAATTTCTCTGTCTTCTCACTTTGTCTAAGTCTCTGTGCCTGTCCTTGTGTTAGGAAAATCCACTACCTCTCCTGTTTTTGAGGGTAATGGCCTTATGAAGAAGAGTTCCTGTAGTGCATTGCCACGTAGTATCCCCCGCTTCCCAGGGCCTGGTGCTTCTAGGAGTGTCTCCAGTGTGTGCTGCATATGCTCTGCTGTTGTGTCTTTGCCACTTTATCCTTCAGGCCAGTCATCTCCAGAGTCTTTCTTTGCCTGTTGTAGTCAGTGTTGGTTCCTTGGCCTGAATGTGGTGAATTTTGACTCAGTGTGCTCTGGTCTGCTTGTGAAATGAGACCTGTGCCCATTACAGCTTGAACTGAGGCTCTGAAAAATTCCTATGTTGAGAGATGTGGTGTGAACGGGGGTTTGGCCTGATCTTCTACAGGAGGGACCTCTCACACTGGGTTTCAGGCAAGTGTGACTGGGAGAGGTAGCTCCACTGGAGTGCAGTGGTTTGGTTTGGTAAGCAAGTTAAGTAGTAAGTGTCAACATTGCCTAGGTTCCTACAGGTAGCCTTGTGCTTGTGCTAAGGGGTGAGGGAGGGAAATGGTGCTGGCCAGTTCCTAACATCCCAGAGTGTCTCTCCATGAATGCTGTCTCTCTGGAATGTGCTCTGAGATGAGTAAATAATCTCCCCACTGTGTGCTTCAGGTGCTCTTCTGATTGCTGTTTCCATACTGTGTGTCTGTGGATTGTTGTCCTGCTTTCTTTCTAAGAGAAGCACGGTGTCCTCTGGGCTCTATCCCAGCTAAGCCTACTGACCTTTCAAATTCCTGGCTTTAAGCCCCACTGGTTTCAAGATCTCATGAAATTCAGCCCTTCTCACTTCTTATGCCAATTGCAATGGAGATTCATTTTCTTTCTGCACAAGTCTGTCTCTTGTGATTCTTTGTGACCATGGCTCCCTCCCCACTGCAGTGGCCACGATCCACTTCTCTCCCAAGCTGTGTGTCCTCATTTCCTACCTTCTCTGATGTGGCCTGTTCTCTACCTTTAGTTGTGGAGTTTGTTCTGTCAGTGTTCAGGTCAATTTATGGGGTATTTAGGATGATTTGATAGTCATCTAGTTGTATTTGTGGGACAGGGCAAGCCTAGGATCCTCCAACTTTGCCAGTATGTCCAACCATCAAGGTAGAAATAAATTTAAATGACTTAGTTCCACTCTCTTTTTATAGAGTAGGCACTTATATCAGTTTTGTTTTCAAAGTGGAATTGATCCTCTGTAGTCTCCTTATGTGACTAGAAATGTATTTTCTTTTCAGTTAAACACATGCATGATCAAAGCCAACTGAGATATTCTACATATTCTGAAGTTTAACACCCAACCAAGATCTTCACAGGGATATTTCAGTTAATTAATTATTTAATTATAATATATTTTGCGATCATTATATCTCAGCCACTCAACATTTCTGTTGTTCTTTCTCATACTTGTGGATAAACAAGTAAATAGCATCTTTAAAGGAAATAAGTATGGAAAAACTTCACTGATTTCAGGTCACATGTGAAATATCGAAATCATTTCATAGCAATTTAAACTGTTTGCAGTCAAATAACTATGGCAGCAATTCAGTTGGATCCAGAGTTTGAATGGATTTTCTATAAAAGTTTGTTAAGCTGTAATAATAACAATGGGCTGGTGCTATACCATTCTTTTTGCTCCTCTAAAGAGAGGACCTCCCAATGAAAAACAGTGGAAAGGGACTACCAGGGCTTATATAGAATTATATAATACATATAGTTATATATTATATAATATTATATATATATATATATAATACATATATACAATATATTTCTGGCTTTTGTTTTGTCTATATGCTTTATTTATCAAAAAGGTAAATTTCACACAGGTTTTAAAACATCATTCAACATCTTGATACTTTGAGGGCTTCTGAAAATCCAAAGTAGGTTACAATTAGATCATATTTTCAGGTTCATATATATTGCCATTAGAATTCCACATATGTGCTTTGCCTTCTAAGGAATGTGTAGACACTAATTTCAAGGCTCTATGTATAAGTAGTTAACAAAATGGAGCAGTTGGCATTATTTGAACATACTGTAAATAAAAATATGCACACACACACACACACACACACACATATATATATATATAAAATAAACCGTGTGTATATACACATTGGCTGACTAAAACAGTACAAAAATGAAGCAAAGGGATGAACAGGGGTACTGATGGTGGCTGGCAATAGGGATATATGCCTCAGCCCAATTTAGAGATATGCTGGGAAACAGTTAGTGAAGGAATGAATACAATTATGGAAGAAACAGAAAAATTGTGAAATACTGCTACAAAAGCAAGTCTAAGGAGTCCAAAACCACAGGAGATAATAGTGGGCTATCCCAAGAGGTCATGGGTTTCATTCAAATAGCTCTAGGTTTGAATCCTGACTCAGCCATCTCAATGGGCATTTTTAACAATTTTCTAAGTGATTTGAACCTTGGTATCTGTCTTAGCTTGGGCTGCCAGAACAAAATACCATAGAGTGCATGGCTTAAATAACAAATTAATTTCACATAGTACTGGAGTCTAGGAAGTCTAGGATTAAGGTGCTAGCCCATTTGGAGCTGTTGAGGGCTCTCTTCCTAGCTTACAGTTGTCCTCTTTCTATATCCTCACATGACCCTCACTCAGTGCATGCATGTGGGGATGTGGGGGAAAAAGATCTCTTCGTCTACTTATAAGAACACTAAAGCCATCATGAGGGTCCTATCCTACATAATCTAACCCTAATTACCTCCCAAAGTCCCCATCTCCAAATACTGCCATATTGGGGGTTAGAATTCAGCATATTAATTTGGTTAGTGGGAGGTTACAAATAATCAGTTTGTAACAGTATCTTCTGAAAATGGCATAAAACAGAACTTTCTTTGATTCATGAAGATTAGTACACAATAATCTTGGTGGCGGTGCAGTGGCATTCTTGTAATTTGTGACCATCAAGTCAGGGAGTCAATAACTGGTCCAAATAGAATGGCCCCTATTGGCTGAGGTTCCAGGGAAAGAGCTCTAAAATTCCAATGGAATTTGCTGGAATGATATAAGAAACTTGCAAAAGAGGAATGGATAAATGGTTTTGTACTATTAGTTCATCTATTTTGAGGATTTGTGAGGGGTAGATAGAAAATAAATGGTGCAGTTAAAGAGACAAACAGAATTAAATTTGCAAACATTGTAGGAATGCTGTGGCATTTCTCATCCTTTAAACTAAATAAGAAAAATTTCATAAGAACCACTATCCAAGCTTCCTATATATATCCCCCAGGTATGGTGGGCCACAGACATGAGGACAGCTAAGAAATACAATTGTAAAGAATATCATTTGCTGGAAGTGGCAGAATAGATGGTAAGACAAAGGTACATGTTTCCCTTGGGTCAGATGTGGGCCACAAGAGGATTTGTTAGGTTCTGTAAAGGCTTAACCCACCTGGACTAGGATTGAGAAGACTGCAGGTATCCTGTTAGGGCCAAAGCTGAGTTAGATTGGGAGTGGCATAAAAGGTCAGCTGGAGGAGACCTCAATAACAAGGTAGCTACAGTTGGAACTTGCGAGGGTGGGAGGGGATATTCTTAGTAAAACATGGAGAAAACCATTTTGAGGAAGAAGTTAGCAATGAATATCTGCCTAGTTGAGAGATGGCCAATAGGAGATCAAAATAGTATTAGGCTACACTTCTCACCCGAAATCACCTCTTTTCTGATTGAACTGAACTTTTGATGGGGGCTGTGGCACCAGAAGATAAAGCTAAGGAGTGAGGGAGAGATGAGCAAAGAAGGAGATAAGCAGATATTTTCTTCTCAAGTTCAGGTATCTAGCCCTGAAGTATCATTCAGTGGGAGAAGAAAAGTTTTAATATAATTGAGGTTCAGAGTTCTGATTTTTATGCTAACTTGTGATTTCACCTCATTAAATGGAATTATTTTGGGCTTGGAAATACCTGAGGACTACCCCATGAATTTATCCCAGAAGCACAGAGAACCAGGCTAATGAGTCAATTTGAAGGCACTGGGAAAATAAAGTTGCTTTATGACTAGCATATGAAGACCAATATGTTTAATAAAATGGCTACATTATTACATAGTGGTTAATATTAATACTATATTAAACAGTTTATAGTATGCTAACATTTTTATAATTTCAGGAAATGTTATATACTTAACAAAATTTTCCCATATTGTAAAATTAAAATGAACATTTTAAGGTTTTGGTTTATAAGCCTATTGTGAAAGTTCTATTTATGTAGTAATTTGAGCCTATTCCCTTCATTCCCACAAGTTAGGTATAATTGTCTCTGGACATATCTTCACAAACTTTAAAGAATACACTACTCAAAGATCCAAAACATACAGATTTCATTAACTACCTAATTTCTACTGGGCTTTGAGATCCACAGAAGTTGATGTGTAAGTCTCTGAGTTTCAGTTGTATTTGCATTTCTGATGCTGCTCAAGAATAAACCCCTCACAGGAATATCAGTTATTAAGGAAGTGTCTCCAGTATAGCAGATAATCAGTAAGGCAGCCAACAAATAAAGCAACACCAGGCATATGTTCTTCTAGTTTCTTGTCTGAAGTCCAAAATATTTATCCAGATTATATAGCAGCTGTTGTCAGTGTCACTAAGAGCAAAGCAACAAAAGACACCACAATTATTTGAAGCACATTTGATTGCCCTTTTTATTTATTTATTTATTTATTATTTATTTATTTATTATTATTATGTTAATCACCATACATTACATCATTAGTTTTTGATGTAGTGTTCCATGCAAACAATGAATCTTGATTGCCCTTTTTAAGTATAATGGGAAAAACAGCATTTGGGGTGTGTGTGTCTGTTAAAAATATGAAGAAAAAATGGGCATCAATCTAGGTTCCTACTTCTTTGACAAGTAGAAAAAATTAAAATGTTGAGTATTAGAATGGGATCAAACTAAACTCATCTACTTAAAATAGACTGTTATAGATATAAGTAGTTATATGTAGGCCTCATGGTAGCCTCAAAGCAAAAGCCCATAGTAAACACAAAAAAGATAAAGGAATATAAATGTACTACTAAGAAAGTCATCAAATCACAAAGAAAGAGAGCAACAGATTAAGAAAGGAGTAGAGAGATACTATAAAAAACCTAGAAAACAGGGGGTGCCTGGGTCGCTTAGTTAAGTGTCTGCCTTCAGCTCAGGTCATGATCCCAGGGTCTTGGTATTGGGTCCCGCATTGGGCTCCCTGCTCAGCAGGAAGCCTGTTTCTCCCTCTCCCTCTTCCCTCTTCTCCCCCTGTTTGTGCACTGTCTCATGCTCTCTCTCTTTCTCTCTCAAATAAATAAAATCTTAAAAAACCTAGAAAACAAATAACAAAAGGCAATAAGCACATACCTATCAACAATTACTTTAAATGTGAATGGGCTAAGTTTTCTGATCAAAAGACAGAGTTGCTGAAGGGACAAAAACAAACTATATGCTGTCTACAAGAGGCACATGAGGTCAACTCAATAAAGAATAAAACGTTTGTAAATATTTACATACCCAACAAAGGAGCACCTAAATATATAAAGGAAATATTAGCAAACCTATGATAGAAATACATAGCAATATAATAAAAGTGTAAGACTTTAATATCTCATTTATACCAATGAATAGATTATCCAGGCAGAAAATCAATAAGGAAAAACTACTTTAAATGACATGTTATATGCAAACAATGAATCATGGAACACTACATAAAAACTAATGAGGTACTGTATGGTGACTAACATAACATAATTAAAAAAAAAGACATGTTAGACCAGGTGGATTTAATGTATATTTATAGAACTTTGTATCCAAAAGCAACAGAACACTCATTCTCAAGTGAACATGAAACATTTTCCAAGATTATGTGTTAGGACACAAATCAAGTCTTAATAAATTTAAGAAGATTGAATCCTATCAAGCATCTTTTCCAATCACAATGTACAAAACTCGAAATTAGTTATACAAAAACACCTGGAAAATCACAAATATTGGGATATTAAAAAACATGCTACTGAACAACAAATTGGTCAATGAAGAAACCAAAAGAAAAAAATCCCTTCAGAAAAACAAAAATGGAAAACACATACTAAATTATCAGATAGGATGTGACAAAAGAAATTCTTTTTTTAAAGATTTTATTTATTTGTCAGAAAGCACAAGCAGGGGAAGCATCAGGCAGAGCAGGCAGAGGGAGCAGCACACAGAGGGAGAGGCAGGCTCCCCGCTGAGCAAGGAGCCTGATGCTGGATTCGATCCCAGGACCCCGGGATCATGACCTGAGCCAAAGGCAGATGCTTAACCAACTGAGCCACCCAGGCATCCCCGACAAAAGAAGTTCTAACAGGGAAGTTCATAGCCATAAATGCCTACCTCAAAAAAGAAGAAAAGTGTCAAACAATCTAACATTGCACCTTAAGGAACTAGACAGAGAAGAAAAAATGAATTCCTAAGTTAGTAAATGGAAGGAAAGAATAAAGATTAGAGCAGAAATAGATGCTAAAAAGACAACAGAAAATATTAATGAAATTAACAGTTGGTTCTTTGAAAAGATAAATGAAATTGACAAGCCTTTAGCTGGACTGTCCTCCTCCCCTCAAAAAGAGGATTCAAACTCAGAAAGGAAAGTGATGTTACAACTGATATCCACAGAAATATGAAGAGTCATAAGTGACTATTATGCACAATTATACACCAATAAATTGGATAACCTAGAAGAAATAAATTCCTAAAAACACAAACTACCAAGACTAAATCATGATAAAAATGGGAAATCTGAACAGAATGATAACTAGAAAGGAGATTTAATCACCAAAGAGCTCCCAACAAAGGTCTAGGATCTGATGGATTCTACCAAATATTCAGAGAATAATTAGCCAATCCTTCTCAAACACTTCTAAAATATAGAAAAAGTTGGAACACTTCCAAACACATTTTAGGAGGGCAGCATTACCCTGATACCCAAATCAGACAAGGATCTCACACACACACAAATACAAGTAAATATCCTTGTTTAACATAGATGCTAACTAAAATCCTCAAGAAATATTAGCAAACCAAATCCAACAGTTGATTAAAAGAATTATATGCCATAATTAAGTGGGTTTATTCTAGGAATGCAGGCATGACTCAATATCTTCCAATCAATGAATATGATATATCACATTACCACAAGGAAGGATAAAAAATGATAGGATTATTTCAGTAGATACAATAAAAGCATTTAACAAAACACAACATCCTTTCATCATAAAAACTCTCAACAAAGCATGTATAGAAGGAACATAACATAATAAGGGCCATATATAAGCCCACAACTAACATCATATTTAATGGTATAAACACTGAAAATTTATCCTCTAAGATCAGGAAAAAAACAAGACACATATTCTCATCACTTTTATTCAACCTAGTATTGGAAGTCCTAGCCAGAGTGATCAGTCAAGAAAAAGAAATATAAACTATCCAAATCAGACAGGAGAAAGTAAAACTCAGTATTTCAAGATGACATATATATATATATATAAAACCCTGAAGACTCAATCAAAAAACTGTTAGAACTAATTAACAAATTTAGTAAAATTGTAGGATACAAAATCAATAAGCAAAAATCTGTTGGTTTTCACACTAATAATGAACTATCAGAAAAAATAAGAAAATCAGTTTATAATTGTATCAAAATGAAAAAAATAACTAACAATAAATTTAACCAAGAAAGTGAAAGACCTATATTTGAAAACTACAAGGTATTAATAAAAGAAATTGAAGAAGATGGGTGCCTGGTTGGCTTAGTCAGTTAAGGGCCTGACCTGATTTCAACTCAGGTCATGATCTCAGGTTCATGAGACTGAGCGCCATGTTGGGTTCTGCCCTGGATAGGAGACTGCTTGAGATTCTCTTCTCCCTCTACCTCTACTCCTCCCCCCCACCCCACTCACACACTCTCACTCTCTAAAATAAATAAATACAAAATCTTTATACCATCAAAAGGATTAAAAACTTGAAGGTAGGGGCATCTGGGTGGCTCAGTCATTAAGCGTCTGCCTTTGGCTCAGGTCATGATCCCAGGGTCCTGGGATCAAGCCCTGCATCAGGCTCCCTGCTCAGCAGGGAGCCTGCTTCTCCCTCTCCCACTCCCCCTGCTTGTGTTCCTTCTCTCGCTCTCTCTCTCTCTGTCAAATAAATAAATAAAATCTTAAAAAAAAAAAAAGTAAGACCTGAAACCGTTAACTCCTAGAAGGAAACATAAGGCAGTAAGCTCTTGACATAGGTGTTGGCAATGAAGCCAAAGCAACAAAAGTAAAAATAAACAAGTGGGACTACATTACACTAAAAAAGTTTCTGCACAGCAAAGGAAACCAACAAAATGTAAAGACAACCTATAAAGGGGAGAAAATAATTGCAAACTGTATCTTAATATTTAAAATATATAAAGACCTCATATAATTCAACAGCACAAAAACAGTACAATTTAAAAAATGGGTAGAAGAAATGAATAGACATTTTTCCAAAGAAGACATACAGATGACCAACAGACATATGAAAAGATGCTCAACATCACTAATCATCAGTGAATTGCATCTCAAAATCACAGTGAGATGTCACCTCATGTCTGCTAAGAATGGCTATCATCAAAAAGAAATGTCAAGTGTTGGCGAGGATTAGAGAAAAGGGAACACTTGTGCACTGCAGGTAGAAATGGAATTTGTTGCAAAGACTGTGGAATGCAGTATGTAGGTTCCTCCAAAAATTAAAAATAAAACTACCATGTGATTCTGCAATTCCACTTCTGTGTATTTATCCAAATAAAGTGAAAACACTAATTTAAAAAGATATATGCAACCCCCATATTAATTGCATTATTATTTACAACAGCTATGATATAGAAGTAGCCTAAGCGTCATTGATGGATAAATGGGTAAAGAAATTGTGGTGTACACACACACACACACACACACACACACAAAATGGGGTATTATTCAGCCATACAAAGGAATGAAATCTTGCTATTTGCAACAACATAGACTCAAGGGCATTATGCTAAGTGAAATAGCTCAGACAAAGAAAGATGAGTAACATATGATCTAAAACTGTAAGCTCATAGATATAGAAAACTGATGGTTGTAAGAGGTTAGGGGGTGGTGGCCGGTGGGAGAAATGGGTGAACTATTTTGTTTAAATAAATTGAATAAAACCTTAAAAATATGAAGAGGGAAATGAGAATCAATCTAGGTTTATACTTCTTTGAAAGTGATTTTTATAATGTTTAGGAATTTTTAGAACTCTGTATCTATAAATATTTTAAGCCCTTTAAATAAAATTTTTCTTTTGTTATCAGTAGAACATCACTCCAATTTGATACTTTAAGGTCATGTAAGGAAGTTAGAGACTTCAAGATTGCTAAGTGTGAGTAGATAATATCACTAGTAATATTGTTCATGAAATACTTTCATACTAAAAATAACATCTTGGAATATATTGTTTGGATTCAAAATTATTGCCAATTATCATAAACATACCTATATAGTCATTTTCTCATTAGTTGTACTATGTGATAAAAGGTACAATTTTAAAACTGAATTTTAGAAAAAATTGAAGAATTTTAAATGTGGTAATAGCCTTGACTCTGCTATAGATTTTCCACTTATTATACATTGGTTTATAAAACTATGGCTTGGGAAGTTGTTAAAATGCTCAGCCACAGCATATTATTTAATACTATGTCATAATATAATGTCATAATGTTATAGCTCAGAATAATTAAGATTGTCTTACCAGGACAGGAGTTTCTATTTTTTCAGTAATGTGTGCCTAGTGCTTCAAACAATGGCTTGGCCTTAGTAGTGCTCAATAGATATTTGTTGAATGGGTGAATAAAAGTCATAACTAATACACTATTGGTATCAGGTACTAGTAAATAACATTTGCTTTGGAGTCAGAAAATGGTTTAAATCCCATTTAAATCACAGGGCTCACGCTACACAATGCCTGAGTTTCCTTGGGTTTCTGGGGTTAGGAGGGCAGCATACATACTGCTTTTATACTTAAAAACTCTTCTGATGTTTTTGAAAATGTTTATGCCACAGAATTTGCTAATATATTGTAATCATGTTTTTTAGAAGGACTTTGATAATTGATTTTTTGCATTTAAGTTTTTGTTTTTGTTTGTTTGTTTTTCCCCCAAATTGACTACCATGTGGAGCCACTTCAGAGACCTTTAGTTCTCCTGAGTGCATGTTGTCCTTGCCTCCATCAGCAGCAGTCTGGATCTCTGACAAACACTGAACATCTTTCACTTCATCGCCTGCACTCAGACTGGCAGTGTGGGTGTTGGGCAGGAGTCATTGTCCCCAGAAGAGGGAGGCCTGACAGGAAGTTATTTCATGCTGTGAGGTCCCATGATACTTGTTTCCCCAGACCCAGTATCCCCCCTCACCTCCCTTTTCCCTCCCCTGACACTAGGCCACCAGGAGAGTCCCTGCTCCTGCTCCCGAAGCTGTGTCACCCAGTGCTTTACTGACTGCCCTCCCCAACTTTTCCCAGTGCCAGGGTTTGAGGGTTTGGCTTGCCCACACATGGCTGGCATCATCACTGGGACAAGGCCTTGGTCCCCTGCAGCCGGGCTCTGTGTCTGCTGTGTGAGATAATGGACAATTGTTGCAGGGAGGCAGGTGTCTTCTCTGTTGTAAACTGCCGGAAACATTCTTTCCATCAAGGCACCCATGCTCTTTGTGCCAAAATACCGTGCCAAGTGACAGTAAAATTTGATTGATTGACTTGGCTAAAAAGCGAAGGAAAGAATGAGTTCCCCACCCAGGATTCTACCAGTGGAAGCTCCCCATGGACTCTGCATGAGAACACATCGCCCTCCTGAGAGCCCAGGAGATTGGGTCAACACCTGCAATGGTCAAGGGAAGTGTTTTTCCACAAGATCCTGTGGAGGTGTCTTGGATGTTTGGGACATTAGTGTCTACTTCTTAAAGGGCATTTCTGCAAATCCTTGCTTTACCACAATTAGGTCGGGTTTTATATGCAATTATTGTATCTAAGTTTCTGGAGCACACATTATAGGTATGACTTTTTTGAAAAATTTTCATTGTGTAGTGCCATTTGATCTGAGTACCTGGCATGTAAATCAGCATGTACTTCTGTCCTACCTGCCTCTACACATAAGGTTGCCACCATTCCCCCTTGGGAACAAGGAAAGAAAAGTCTTTCAACCAGAACCTGGCTTAGTGCAAGCTCTTCATCTACAACCTGATTATGAGGGGGTTCCTATGGCATATCAGGAGGTGGGGTTTGATCTTACTCTTCCTCTTAGTTTTTTATGGTTCCTGGTTCCACTCTTTTCATTCATAGGGTTTATGCTTCAGCCTCTGAACAATGAGATTCCAAAATGTTGTGACCAGTTTCCTACTCCAAAATGTAACGTTTTTTTTTTTTAAAACCAGTGACTGTGTTGGAATATACCTCCATATGTCTGATTCAAATTCCTGTAATATGTACATTGAGAACCTTACATTTCTAAAGTCATATGATTTAAAATAACACAAGAATCACAATCTGTAATGATAGAGCACTTTTTGAAACAGAAAAATCCATTTTATGTTGCCTATAAGTTTTGCATTTTCTTCAAGCATGCAGTTGTGTGAATGATGCTAGTTTTGGCTGTTCCAAGAGAAACCCCTGTATTTTTGTAAAGTTGAAAAAATAACTGGATTACTGCCTCAAGGAGAATAGAAGATCTCACATATTTCAAAGGATGGAAACACAGAAGTTCTATTAACTTATCCTCCCAGTGGAATTCTAGATTTAAAATATTTTTCCATGTTATGGGGAGAAACATTCATGTGATGTACCTGCAAGTCATTAGTTGCTGTCCAGGTTGTCTCTGATCCTAACAGTATTGAAAAAGAAATAACAGTTGAATAACAGCAGGATTGATGGATCACCCATACTGAAAAACCAGGATGATGGTGATAAGGTTTTAGGACTAGATGTATTTAATATAACAGAGCATGCATAGTATGAGTAGGATCCACAGAGTAAATATGTGTTGTCAGTCTTCATATTGAATCCACTGGACCCGCCTTTCTAGAATTATGAGACCACCTTGAAGAAAGGTGGAGTGGTACATGACACTGTGATAACAATATAATGTGCTTCTAAATCATAGCGTTCAACGTCCAGCAAAGTAATTACCTCTTGCCTCTGCTGCCTTTGAACCAGGCTACAGTCACCAGATAGGAATAGTAAGCACTTGATTCTCAACATGTAGAATGGCATTTGTGCTTTATTTTTATATGGTATCTAAGGCTTAACATGTTCTGCTCTGTGAATATATTATGGATTTAATACTGGTTAACTGTCCTATTTTGAGGTCAATAAAATTTGAGGGATGAAATTGTACCTGAACAACATCAAGAGACTTTGAAGTTCTATACATGAGGAGGAAAAAAGAAAAGCAGATTTGAAAGCGTTGTCTTAGATTTTTTGTAGAATTACTTTTTAATATGCTGAATTAGTCTGTGGATTTTATTAAGAACACCTTTTTTTGTGGGGTGCCTGGGTGGCACCAACGGTTAAGTGCTGACTCTTGGTTTCAGGCCCGGGTCTCAGGGTCCGGGTCTCAGGGTGGATGGAGCCCCACTTCAGGCTCTGTGCTTGGCTCAGTGTAGAGTTTGTTATAGTTTCTTTCTCCCTGTTCCTCTGCCCCTCCCCACTGGATGCTCTTGTGTGCGCTCTGTCTCTTTCTAAAAATAAATAAATATTTCAAAAAAAAAAACCCACAAAAAAAACCAACCCATATTTTGTTGGGGTGCCTGGGTGGCTCAGTCAGTTAAGCATCAGACTCTTGATATCAGCTGGGGTCTTGATCTCAGGGTTGGGGTTTGGCTGGTATTGAGGCTATGCATTGGAGCTTACTTAAAACAAAAACAAGGGTGCCTGGGTGGCTCAGTTGGTTAAGCGACTGCCTTCGGCTCAGGTCATGATCCTGGAGTCCCTGGATCGAGTCCCGCATCAGGCTCCCTGCTCAGTGAGGAGCCTGCTTCTCCCTCTAACCCTCCCTCCTCTCATGTACTCTCTCTCTCTCTCATTCTCGTTCTCTCAAATAAATAAATAAATCTTTAAAAAAAAATAAAAAATAAAACAAAAACAAAACCCCCCAAAACAAAAGAAAACCCACATTATGTCATAAAAAGAAAATGTACAAAATATAGAAAAGATAGATTATTTTTAGTACTGAAATTAAATCTTATATTTAAGAGCAGAGATAAAGCATAGCATTTTTAAGATACCCCAAATGAGCATATACCTAATTTTTTTTTGTAAACCTAATTTTTTTATGAAATTCATAAGATTTAAATTATAAAATAGTTTATGAAATATCTTGTTATTGTTTTTATTTAGCAGGATGTGCTATAAGAAAAGTATAAATTATGAAATATTAAAAATACATATTCTGTTGTTTAAAACAACTTTAAAAGGAAAAAATGTATATTTTTATAATTTATGCTCTGTATTTTTTGTAATGAATGGATAATTAACATAGTGTTATATTTCAGATGTACAACATAATGTTGTACAATCTTACAATGTTAGTTTCAGATGTATGGTATAGAAAAACTATTCTGTGCATTACTCAGTGCTTACCATGACAACCTTAGTCCCCATCTTTTACCAAACAACGTAATTACAATATTCTGACTATATTCCCTATGTTGAACTTTTCATATCTGTGATTTATTTATAACTGAAAATTTATACATCTCAATATGCTTTATTTTATCACTCACCTGCAATCTCTTCTGGCAACCACCAGTTTATTCTCTGTATTTAGGTGTCTGGTTTTGTTTATTTGTTCATTTGTTTTGTTATTTAGATTTCACATATAAGTAAAATCATATAGTATTTGTTTTTCTCTGACTTACTTCACTTAGCATTATATCCTCTAGGTCCATCCATGTTGTTGCAAATGGTAAGATCTCATTGTTTTTTAGGACTGAGTAATATCCTGTTATATTTATACACACACATCCCACTTCTCTTTGCCCTGTTCATCTATCAGTGGACACTTGGGTTGCTTCTATATTTGGTTATTGTAAATACGGCTCCAATAAACATAGGGGTGCATATGTCTTTTCAAATTAGTGTTTTTGTTTTCTTTGGGTAAATACCCAGTAGTGGAATTATTATATGATACTTCTATTTTTTAATAATTTGAGGAACCTCAATATTGTTTTCCACTGTGGCCACACCAAACTATCTTCCCACCAAAAGTGTGTGAAGTTTCCTTTTTCTTCATATCACCAAAATTTGGCTAGACTCAAAAAGACAAGAAACATTCTGATAAGTGTGAGGTGGTATCTCATTGTAACTTTCATTTGCATTTCTCTGTTTAATGATATTGAGCATCTTTTCATGTTTCTATTGGCCATCTGTGTGTCCTCTTTGGAAAATGTCTGTTCAGGTCCTCTACCCATTTTTAATTGGATTATTTGTGGTTTTTTGGTGTCGAGTTATGTAATTTTTTATATATTTTAGATATTAACCCCTTATCTGATACATCATTTGCAAATATATTCTCCTATTTGGTAGGTTGCCTTTTTGTTTTGTTGATGGTTTTCTTTGCTATGCAAATATTTTTTATTTTGGTGTAGTCCCAGTAGTTTATTTTTCCTTTTTTTCCCCCTTGTCCAAGGAGACTTATCTAGAAAAATGTTTCTATAGTCAATGTCAAAGAAATTACTGTGTTTTCTTCTAGGAGTTTTACAATTTCCTGTCTCACATTTATCCATTTTGAGTTTATTTTTGTGTATGGTGTAAGAAAGTGGTTCAGTTTCCTTCTTTTACATGTAGCCATAGACCAGTTTTCCCAGCACAGTTTGTTGAAGAAAATGCATTTTATCCATTGTGTATTCTTGCCTCTTTTTGTCATAGATTAATTGACCACATAATCATGGGTTTGTTTCTGGGCTCTCTATTCTTTCTATTGATCTATTGATATATTGATCTTTGTGCCAGTACCAAACTGTTTTGGTTACTGCAGCTCTGTACTATATCTTGAAATCTAGGATAGTAATACATCCAGCTTTCTTCTTCTTTCTCAAGTTGCTTTGGGTATTCACAGTCCTTTGTGGTTTCATATAAGTCTGAGTATTTTTTGAAAAATGCTATTAGTATTTTGATAGGATTGCACTAAATCTGTAGATTTAATGTAGATTGTTTTGGGTAGTTAACAGACATTTTAACAGTATTAGTTTTTCCAGTCTTTGCTTGTGATGCCTCCAATTTCATTCATCAGTGTCTTGTGAGATTTCCAATTTGCTTGTGATGCCTCCAATTTCATTCATAAATGTCTTATAGTTGTCAAAGTACAGGTCTTTTTACCTCTTTGGTTAAGTTTATTCCTAGATATTTCACACTTTTTGGTGCAATTGTAAATAGAATTGTTAACTTCTATTTCTGTGACTTCATGATTAGTGTATAGAAATGCAACACATTTCTGTATATTAATTTTGTATCCTGTGACTTTACTGAATTCATTTATTAGTTCTAATAGGTTTTTTTTTTTTTGTAGAGGCTTTAGGGTTTTCCATATATGCCATTGTATCACTTGCAAAAATGAAGGTTTTCCACTACTATATTGAATAGAAATGATCAGACTGGACATCCTTGTTCTGATGATGATCTTATAGGGAAAGTTCTTAGTTTTTCACCATTGAGTATGTTAGTTGTATGTTTTCATATATGGCCTATATCATGTTGAGGTGTATTTCCCCTAAACCCACTTTGTTGAGAGTTTTTATCATAAATGGATGTTACACTTTGTAAAATACTTTCTCTGCAGCTATTGAGGTGATTATATTGTTTTTATCCTTTCTCTTTTCATGTGGTATGTCACATGAATTCATTTGTGAATATTAAAACACACTTGCATCTCTGGAATAAATCTCACTTGATCATGGTGAATGATTTTTTTTAATGAACTGTTGGATTCATTTTGCTAATATTTTGTTGAGGATTTTGCATCTATGTTTATCAGAGATATTGGATAGTATTTTTATTTTTTGATAGTTTGTCTGGTTTTGGTATCAGGGTAATGCTAGCCTTATAGAATGAACTTGTAAGCTTTCCTTCTATTTTTTTGGAACAGTTTGAGAATAATAGGTATTAAATTTACAAATATTTTGTAGAATTCACATGTGAAGCCATTTGATGCTGGACTTTTGTTTATTGGGGTGTTTTTGATTACTGATTAAATTTCATTGCTTATAATCAGTCTGTTCAAATTTTCTATTTTTCCTGATTCAGTTTTGGAAAATTAAATGTTTCTAGGAACATTTATCCATTGTCTCTACGTTTTCCAAATTGTTGGTATATCATTTTTCAGAATATTCCCTTATAATCTTTATATTTCTGTGGTGTCAATTATTATTTTTCTCCTTCATTTCTAATTTTATGTATTTGAGTCCTTTGTTTTGTACTTGATGAATCTGGCTAAAGGTTTCAATTTTATCTTTTTAAAAAACCAGTTCCTGGTTTCATTGGTCTTTTCTATTTTTTGTCTTTATTTCATTTATTTCTGCTCTAATCTTGATTATTTCCTTCTTTCTACTAGCTTTGGTCTTTATTCTTCTTTTTCTAGCTCTTTTAGGTGTAAAATTATTTGTTTATTTAAGATTGTTTTTGTTTCTTGTGGTAGGTAATATTCTTTCCTAGACCTGCTTTTGCTGTATCTCAAAGATTTTGGGATACTGTAATCTCGTTTTCTTTTATCTCCATGTATTTTTTTAAGTTCCTCTTTGATATCTTGGTTGCCCCATTCATTGTTTAGTAGCATGTTGTTTAGCCTGCATGTTATGCGTTCTTTCCAGGTTTTTTTTTTTGTTGTAATTGATTTCTAGCTTCATACTGTTATGGTTGGAAAAATGCTTGATATGATTTCAGTCTTTTTGAATTTATTGTGACTTGTTTTGTGGCCTGACATGTGATCTATTCTGGAGAATGTTTCATGTGTACTTGAAAAGAATGTGTACTTTGCCGTTTTAGATGAAATGTTTTGTAAGCACCTGTTAAGTCCATCTGGTCTAATGTTTCATTAAAGCCATTGTTTCCTAGTTTATATTCTGTCTGGATGATCTAACTATTTATGTATGTGGGAATAAAAAAAGTCCCCTATTATTATAGTATTACTGTTAATTTCTCCCTTTATGGCTGTTAGTAATCACTTTATGTATTTAGGTGCTCCCATGTTTGGTGCATAGATATTTAAAATTGTTATATCTTCATGGTGAATTGTTCCTTTTATCACTCTGAAGTGGTATTCTTTGTCTCTTGCTACAGTTTTTTATTTATAGTCTATTTTGTCTGATAGAAGTATTGCTACACTGGGTTTTTTCCCTTCCATTTGCATTGTAAATATTTTTCTATCCCTTCACTTTCAATCTGCATGTGTCTTTAGGTCTGAAGTGAATTTTTTGTTGACAGCATATAGCTGGATCCTGATTTTTATCCAATCAGTTGACCCATGTCTTTTGATTGAAGCATTTAGATAATTTTTCTTTAAAGTAAGTATTGATACTGATATTGCCATTTAGTTACTGGTTTTCTGGTTGTTTTGTAGTTCTAAACTATTCCTTTCTTCTCTTCCTTTCGTCTCTATGGTTTGATGGCTTTCTTTAGGGTTATAGTCAGATTCCTTTCTCTCTGTGTGTGTGTGTGTGTGTGTATCTATTATAGGTTTTTGATTGTGGTTACCATTATGTTCATATATAGCATTCTATATTAAGTTGATGATTGCTTAAGCTTGAACCCATTCTAAAAGCACTAAGTTTTCACCCCACCACCACATTTTATGTATATGATATCATACTTGCTTTTATTTATGGATCCCTTGACTGATTTTTGTAGATATACTTAACTGCTTTTGTGTTTTAACCTCTATACTGGTTTTAGAAGGGATTAATCTGCTACCATTATGATAGATATGCCTTTACCAGTAAGTTTTTTCCTTTCATTATTTTCTCCCACTGAGGGCCTTTTGTTTCCACTCAAAGAATTCCCTTTAACTTCTCTTGTACTGTTGATTTAGTGGTGATGAACTCCTTTTACTTTTGTCTGGGAATCCCATTATCTCTTCTTTATGAATGATAACCTTGATAATCTCTCCTTCTGTGAATGATAACCTTGCTGGGTAGAATATTCTTGGTTGCACAGTTTTTCCTTTCAGCACTTTGCAAATATCATGCCTACAAAGTTTCTGCTGAGGAATCAACTGATGGCCTTTTGGGATTTCCCTTATATGTAGCTATTTTCTCTTGTTGCTCTTAAAATTTTTTTTTTTTTAATCACTACTTTTTGCCATTTTAATGATTATGTATCTTGGTGCAGACTTCCTTGGGTTCAACTTGTTGAGGGCTTTCTGCAATTCCTGGATCTGGATGTCTGTTTCTTTCCATAGTTGAGGGAAGTTTTCAGCCATTATTTCTTAAATTTTCTGCCTCCTTCTCTCTCTCTCTCTTTTCCTTCTGGGATCCCTAACATGCAAATATTATTACTCTTGGTTTTATTATTGAATTTCCTTAACCTATTCTCATTTTTTAATTTTTTTTGCTGTTCAGCTTAGTTGCTTTCCATTACCCCGTCCAGATCACTGATCCATTCTTCTCATACTGTGACCTGCTATTGATTCCCTCTAGTGAATTTTTTTTTTATTTTACTTAATGAGTCTGTATCTCTGACTGGTTCATTTTATATCTTAGCTCTGTTGAAGATTTCACTGAGATCCTTCACTCTTTTCTCAAGTCTGGTGAATATCTTTATGACCATTATTTTATTCTTTATCAGACACATTGCTTATTTCTTTTTTACTTAGCTCTCTTGCTATGATTTTTTACTGTTCTTTCATTTGAGACCTATTCCTCTGTCACTTCAATTTGTCTCTCTGTTTGTTTCTATGTATTAAGGAGGTCAGCTTAAAGTATTAAAGGTACTGGCCTTTTAAAGAAGAGCCTAGTGGTGCCCTATAGTGCAGTGTGCCCTTTTCACCAGAACCAGTTGCTCCAGGGGTATTTCCTATTGGGTTGTGTGTGCCCTACGGTTGTGGCTAAGTAGAGTTTGCCTTCCATCCAGTCAGCTGCACAGTCCCACTTTTCCTGCCATGGGTATACCTGACAGGGTTTGGTCCCAGCCCTGTTGAAAGGCTTATTTATAGGTGGGTGGTGTCAGCAATCAGACTAGCTGTCTACACTTACTTTTCTGTAGCTGTGGGCATACTGAAAGACAGAATACTCTCCCTGAGCTGCCCTCTGAGAGGCTCTCATTGGTGGATAGTGCCAGCAGTCAGATTAGATGTCAGCACCCAGTCTTTCTGGTGCTACTCTGTGTGCATCTAATGTCAGTCTTCTCTCTGCACGGCCAGCTAAGTGTCTCAGCTGTTGGAACTGTAGGCAAACTATTATATTGGATCATCTCCCCCTCTCTCTGGGTCAGGAGTCACTTTGGACTGGCATGGTCCTTGCCAGAGCTTCTTGTAGGCTGTATAGGAATAGGAGCCCCTTTAGAGAAGTGGCTGCTGAGGTGGACAGATTGGATGGGGCTGGACCACAGGGTTAAGGGGGGGTGGGGCACATAATGCTGTCAAGACAGGTAGAGAGTGTTAGTGATGGTTCCTGCAAATACCCTGGTATCTAGGCTTAAGAAGGGAAAGAGAAATGGCACTTCCTAGCACTTTTGTTTTTGGAGAAGTCTCCTAAAGATCCCTGCCCCTCTAGCACATGTTCTGAGATAAGTAATAACTCCCCTTCAGGTATACCCCCAGGTGCTTTTCAAACTGCTGCCTCTATGTGTGTCTTTCCAGATTATTTATTATACTAGTTTTTTAAGGGTAGACACTGTTTCTTATTTTTCTCTGGCTCTCCTGGAGCTAAGTTAACTGATTTTTAAAGTACCAGGAGTGGAACCCCACTGATTTTAAAAGCTCATGAAGTTATGCTCCACTGGTTTTTCAAGCCAAATGTTATAGAGACTCATCTTCCCAGTGTGTTCCCAGTGCCTAGGATGCCTACTCTGGAATCTGATCCTCTCGCTTATTTGTATTATGGTATTCCTCTGAGTTGTGATTAGTATCACTGGGGTTTGTTTCCCAACCTTGTCTCTGCCTCTCCTTCCCTTTTTTATTAACTGTAGAAGGTCCGGTATGCCAGTCTCTGTGTCATTTTCAAAGTTGTTTGTACAGATGTAGCTGCTATTTTGGTGTGTCCATGGTACAAGGTGGACTGAGGATCCTTTTACTCTGCCATCTTCCTCAGTCTCGGAACAAAAATATTTTAATACCTTTCTTAATATAACCTAAACTTATCAAATTAAACTAAAGAGGCTAGTTATTGATAATATTCAAACTGAATTTCTTATTTAATATACTTTTTTGACAACTTCATACATATTATAATTAGTTTAACTAGCATTAGCCTGCAGCTATGTACTTAGAAAAATTTTCCTGAGGCTTTGTCATCATTTTTTGTCTTAATGACATTATTGCTTATGTTCCAAACTTTTAAAATGTAGAAACTTAATTTCTTCAATTAGAGGTTAAATTTTGACACCTGAGGGTGTTAGAACTTAAAATTACATTTTAAAATAATACTCCTGAAAGTTTTACTCTCTGGTGTTTAATGTAGAGGCAAACTTACATTTGAATTCTAACACCATCTGTCCAATGGATTTGAATAAATTACATAAATTCTACCAACCTTGTTTGTTTTATCTTTAAAATAGAAACAATAGAAACAACTTATAGGGTCTCATGGAGACAAAAGTTGACAATGTTGCTCTAAGACAGTTCCTGACACAAAGCAGGTGCTCAGTAATTTTACTGTCTTTTTTTTTTTTTTCTTAAATACTTCTTTTACAAACATAGATGATCCCTGGTGACTAAGTCTACATTTTTCTCTGTGGGAAAGCTATTGAAAAATAATTAGATTTGGAAAACTATGAATACTTTCATTACACTTTTCTGTCTCACTGTGTTTCCCTTTGATCTGCTATTTCTTGCTGAATGGTCTTTTCTGGAAGAAAATAGACTTTTTTTTGGTTGCTTGTTGTCTGAAAATACTGTTTAGTATGTTAACATGTAGAGGCAAAACACCATTAAAGTTCAGAAAATAAACAGAATCAAGATATTTAGGGGAGAGCTGGAGCATTTAAAAATAAAGAATATCTGCTCACAGGTTCTCACAACTTTTAAGGAAGAAGCATGGGGAAAATGTAAGGGAGTTTAATAATCTGTAATATATTATTCGTGATTCCTCAAAATATGCCCTGAGCACCATACAACTGGGTCATATTTAATTCCATCTTCTCCCAAATCCAGTTAATTGTCAAGAACTGTCAGTTCTACTTCCTGCACTTGCTGTGAATATATCTGTTTATGTTCATTATCTTCATTATCACTACCCTAGGCAGATAATTTCCTCCAGGTTGTTCTGTTCAGATTTGTAGCACAAGCAGACTTTCTAACATGTCCATCTCATGATGTTTGCTATTAACTGAGTGTTTGGGTTACTCCCCCCCAATCATTATGTTGAAGCCCTAACCCCCAATATGATGATATTTGGAGGAGGAGCCTTTGGGATGTAATTGGTTTTGTATGAGCTTCTGGATATGGTGCCCCAATGATAAGATTGGTGCCTGTGATGGTTAATTTTGTGTATCAACTCTAATGGATCATAGGTGCCCAGATATTTGGCTAAATATTATTTCTGCATGTGTCTGTGAGAGTGCTTCCGGATGAAATTAGCATTTTAACTGGTAGACTCACTAAAGCAATTTCCCTTCCCAATGTGAGTGGGCATTTTCCAATCTTTTGAGGGCCTGAATAGAACAAACAGGCAGAGGAAGGTAGATTCCAGCCCTTCCTGCCAGACTACTTGATAGGGATGTCAGTCTTCTTCCCTTGGTAGTACTGGTTCTAAGATCTTCACAATTAGACTGGAATCTACATCATTGGCTCAGTTGGTTCTCAGGCCTTTGTACTTCCTTTTTTTTTTAAGATTTTATTTATTTATTTTAGAGAGAAAAAAGGGGTGGATGTGGAGGGGCAGAAGAGAGAGAATATCTCAAGCAGACTCCATGCTGAGCATGGAGCTAAGTGCAGGGCTTGATTTCCTGACCCTGAGATCATGACCTGAGCTGAAATCCAGAGTTGAATGCTTAACCAACTCAGTCACCCAGGTGTCCCACAGGCCTTTCTACTTTCACTGATATCATGACTTTCTTGGGTCTCCAGTGTGTGGATGGCAGATTGTGGGACTTCTCAACCCCCATAATTATGTAAGCCAATTCCTTATAATGAAGCCCTTCAAATAAATATATAAATATATGTACATATTTATGTTTGTGTGTATGTATAATTATTGGCTCTCTTTTTCTAGAGAACTCTGACTAATACAGGTATTTTGATACTGAGAATGAATCTAAAGAAACAAAATTTTAAGGGTGAGTTTTCTGAATTGGTTCTACGTTTTCTGATACTGGCTCTCTGATTAAATTTAAAGACTACTGACTTTCCTTTAAGGAGGACACGTGATGTGATGAGCACTGGGTGTGTTATAGGCAACTAATGAATCATTGAACACTACATCAAAAACTAATGATATACAATATGTTGGTTAATTGAATTTAAATTTAAAAAAGGACTACTGACTTTCTAGTAGTAAAGAGAGCACTGATTTTCTATGGTGTTAAATATTTATAGAGATATACAAATTATCTATATTAGATACCCTTAATCAACCACTTAAAAGAAACAAGGAACTATTGCAAAGGAGGCAAGGGAGTATACAATGGGAAGAAGACCATCTCTTTAATGATGCTGGAAAACTGGACAGCTACATGTAAAAAGAATGAAACTGGACTACTTTCTAATACCACACACAATAATAAACTCTAAATGGACTAAAGACCTAAATGTGAGACCTTTTATGGTTATAAAATTTCTGAAAGAGAACACAGGCAGTAAATTCTCTGATATTGACCACAGCAAGTTTTCTAGATATGTTTCCTAAGGAAAGGGAAACAAAAGCAAAATTAAACTGTTGGTATTACATGAAAATGAAAGTTTTGCAAAGCAAAGGAAATGGTCAAAAAAAAAAATAAAAGACAGCCTACTGAATGGGAGAAGATATTGGCAAATGATACATTTGATAAGGGGTAGTATCCAAAATATATAAGGAATTTATATAACTCAACACCAAAAAAACCCCAAATAATCCAATTTAGAAATGGTCAGAGAACATTTTTCCAAAGAAGATATACAGATAGTCAAGAGATACATGAAAAGATGCTCAACATCACTCATCAGGGAAATGCAAATCAAAATCACAATGATCTCACCTCATACCTATCAGAATGGCTAAAATCAGAAAGATAAACAAGTGTTGGTGAGGATGTAGAGAAAAAGGAATACCAATGCACTGTTGGTGGAAATGTAAATTGGTGCAGCCTCTGTGGAAAAGAGTAAGGAGATTCCTCAAAAAGTTAAAAATAGAAATACCATATGATCCAATGATTCCACTATTGGATATTTACCCAGGGAAAATGAAAATGTTAAAAATACTTATACATCCTTATACAACTCAAAAAGACTTAATACAATAGCCCAGACATGGAAGCAACGTAAATGTCCATCAGTAGATGAATGGATAAGGATATACACACACACTAGAATATTACACAGCCATAAAAAATGATGAGATCATGGCATTTGAGACAACATGAATGGACATAGAGGATATTACTGTAAGTAACGTGAGTCAGACTAAGAAAGACAAATACCATAAGATTCCACTCATAAATGAAATCTAAAAAAAAAAAATGATCAAAAAAGTAGAATCAGAACATTAATACAAACTGATAGTAGCCAGAGAGGAGGGAGGTGGGGGTTTGAACAAAATGGGTGAAGGGGGAGAGGGAGATACAGACCTCCAGTTATGGAATGAGTAAGTCATGTGAATAAAAAGCAGAGCATAAGGAATAGTCAATTATGTTATAATAGTAATGTAATGATACAGAGAGTAGCTATACTTATGGTGGACATAGCATAATATATAAACTTGTCAAATCACTAAGTTGTACAACTGTGACTAATATTGTGTGTCAACTATACTAAAAAAAAGAAAAAAAGAAAAAAAAGAAACCAGGAGCTACATGATTCTGTATATGATACTTCTGAACGTTTTTTGAAAGCTAATTAATGACTCTGGTTGGTAGCTCCTAATGTCCCTGAACAATGTGGTGAAAGAAAAGGATAAGCTCAGGGATTCATATATTCAGTTCAAGCTTAGAATAAATGAAACCAGAGCTTCTATATGTGCCCTATTTATAATAACAGGGCTGGAATTGCTGAAAAACAAACATAGAGCCTCATCTTGAGTTTGGCTACATTACAAACCAAGTGGAACTTCCAGCTTTGAAAGATGTCTACTGTTAAAGTGAGGGCATTGATTAGGAGAGAATGGGATCCCACAAATTGGAATGGGGACGTGCAGAAAAACTCTCATAATGATGGGTCATGAAGCCCCTAAATTCTGATGAGTCTTCTTTGCCTGTGGAAAAGTTCTCCCCACTCCCAGTGGGAATTAGCCACCCCACCTCTAGGAGAAGTGGCCTCCGATCCCCCAATGGCAGCAGATTCTATTCCCAGCGATTTTGACTTCTCCACCTACGGTGGTACTGGCCTTTCTACCTCTGTCTGAAGGGATTAACCCTGTATTGCCTGAGAAAAGTAATGACATCTTCTGAGGCAGTTATCCTGTAAGACAATGCTGATTCTCCTCAAGATTCACCCCTACCATTCCTCTCTGCTTCTACACCCTATAACTAGACTCAAGTCCCAGTAGGTCCTTGAAAGTATAGTACAAAATATGTCCTATGAGGAGGTGTGCAACACTCCAAAAAAACTACTGTGTTTTCTAATTTATACAGACAGAAATCTTGGGGACATGTTTGGGAATTGATGCAAAGGATTTGGGTAGTGGTGAAAGAAATGTAATGTAGAATCAAGCCAAATTGATGCATATGGGCTTGCTTACTAAGCAGAAATTCTGACTTTCACATTGCAGCTTTACGACACACTCTTGTAATTTGTCCACAGTGGTGTGAGGCGTGTCAAGATAAGCCTTCTAAGATGAACAGGTTGCCTCATCTAGCCCCTCCTGCAACCAAAAAAGGAGGTATAATGCTTAGTGGGCCCTTTTGGATTTTGGAGGTAACATATTCCTTATTTGGATGTGTTCTCCAGCCCATTTACTTAATGATCCAAGAAACTGCTGGTTTTAAGTGAGATGCCAAACAAGAAAAGGCTCTGCAATAGGTCTAGGCTACTGTGCAAGCTGACATATAATCCAGACTATATGATCTAGCAGATCCAGTGATGCTTAAAGCATCAGTGGCAGATAAGATGTTGTTTGGAGCCTTTTGCAGGCACTTATAGTGAATCAACACAGGATCTTAGGACTTTGGAACAAAGACACATACCCCCATCTTCTACAGATACTCTCCTTTTAAGAAACAGCTCTTGGCTTGCCACTGGGCCCTGATAGAGACTGAATGCTTGGCCATGAGCCACCAAGTTACCATGAGATGTGAGTTGTCCATAATGAACTGGGTATTATCCAACCCAACAAGCCATAAAGTTGTGCATACACAGTGATACTCCATCATCAAATGGCAGTGGTCCAAACTTGATCAGGCCCTGAAGGCACAAGTTACATGAAGAATTGACTGAAATGCTCATGGTCCCTATTTCTGCTGCACTGCCTTCTCTCTCCAAACCTGCAACTATGGCCTCAAGGGGAACTCCCTATGGTCAGTTGACAGAGGAAGAAAAACTAGGGCCTGGCTTAGCGATAGTTCTGCACACTACGCTGGCACCACCCCAAAATGAACAGTCTCAGCACTATGGCCCCTCTCTGAGGCAGTCTTGAGGGACAATGGTGAAAGGAAATCTTCCATGTGGGCAGATTGTGAACAATGCATCTGGTTGTTCACTTTGCTTTGGAGGGGAAATGGTTAGATGTGTGATTATATATAGATTCACAGGCTGTAACCAATAATTTGTTGTATTGATCAGGGACTTGGAAGGAATATAATAGAAAAATTGTGACAAAGGGAATTGGAGAAAATATATATAGCTAGACCTCCATGAATAGGTTAAAAAAAATGTCCCATGTAACTGCTCACCAAAGGGTGACCTTAGCAGAGGAAGATTTTAATAATTACGTGGACAATATGACCTATTCCAGAGATACCAGTCAGCCACTTTCCTCAGCTACCCCTGCCATTGTCAAATGGGCTTGTGAAAATGTAGCCATAACGGCAGTGATGGAGGTATGTATAAACTCAGAAACATGGACTTTCATTCACCAAGGCTGACCTGACTATAGCCACCAATGAATGCTGAGTCTGTCAGCAGCTCTGAGACCAGCACTAAGTCTATAATATGGCACATTCTCCATTGAACAGCCAGCTACCCGGTGGTGAGTTGTTTATATTAGACTCCTTCCCTCATTAAAAGAGCAGTGTTTTATTCTAACAAAATAGACAATTACTCTGAATACAGATTTCCCTTCTCTGAACACAATGTTTCTGCTAAAACTACCATCCACGCTAGTTAAAGAATGCCTTATCCAGCATTCATGGTATTCTACATAGCATTGTTTCTGATCAAGGAACTTACTTCATGGTGAAAGAAGTATAGCAATGGATTGGTGTTTATGAAATTCAATAATTTTACCATGTTACCATCCTAAAGTAGGTGGCTTGATAGAGGGGTAGAGTGGAACTTTTGAAGACCCAATTAGCATGCCAGCTAGATGCTAATACCTTGCATGGCTGGAGTAAGGTTCTCCAGAAGGTTATATATGCTCTGAATCAGTGTCTAATATATGTTGCTGTTTCTCTGATAGCCAGAATTCATGCTTCCAGGAATCAAGAGATTGAAGTGGGAGTGGTACCATTCATTATCTCCCCTAGTAATCCACTAGAAAAATTTTTATTTCCTTTTCCTATGACTTTATGCTCTGCTAGTCTAAAAGTCTGCCTCTCAAAGGGAGAAATGCTTCCACCAGGAAAAAAGCAATGATTTTTATTGAAATGGAAGTTAAAACTGCCACCCAGCATTTTGGATTCCTTATGCCTCTGAACTAACAGATAAAGTAGTAAGTTACTGTGTTGCCTGGAGTGATCGATCCTGACCACCTAAGGGAAATTGGACTACTACTCCACAATGGAAGTAAAGAAGAGTGTGTCTGGATTACAGTAGACCCCTTAGGTTGTCTCTTACTATTATCGTGTCCAACGATTTAAGTCCGTGGAAAAGTAAAACAACCAAATCCAGGCCTAACTACTAATGGCCCAGACTTTTCAAAAAGGAAGATTTGAATCACCTTTCAGATAAAGAACTTTGACCAACTGAGGTGCTTGCCAAAGGCAAAGGGAATACAGAATGAATGGAGGAAGAAGGTAGTTACATATACATGACTGGTTACAGAAACAAGGATTTATTATCATGAGTATTTTCTCCTTATTTTGTTATTCATATGCTTGCGTGTGTGTGTGTGTGTGTGTGTGTGTGTGTATGCAGGCATACCTCATTTTATTGTAGTTCCTGTTATTATGTTTCTCAGATATTGTGTTTTTACAAACTGAAGGGTTTTTTTAAAATTTTGCCTTTTTAGTTTTTATTTTTTTATGGAAGTATAATTAAAATACAGTAACATTAGTTTCAGGTATATAATTGTATATATTACTTCCTGCTCATTACAGTAAGTGTACTCTTTAATTCCCTTTATCTATTTTACCCATGACCCTACCTGCCTCCCTTCTGGCAACCGTCAGTTTGTTCCCTGTATTTAAGAGATTTTTTTTTTTTTTGGTCTCCTTTTTTTCCTTGTATGTTCTTTTGTTTGTTAAATTCCACATGAGTAAAATGATGGTATTTGTCTTTCTCTGACTTATTTCACTTAGGATTATACCCTCTAGGTCCATCCATGTTGTTGCAAATGACAAGATCTCATATTTTTTATGGCTGAGTAATATTCCATTGTATATTTATGCAACATCACCTTTATTGATGTATACTTAGTTTACTTCCATATCTTGGCTATAGTAAATTATGCTGCAATAAACCTAGGGGTGCATATGTACTTTCAAATTAGTGTTTTCATTTTCCTTTGGTAAATACCCAGTAATGGAATTACTGGATCATATTTTATTTCTATTTTTAACTTTTTGAGGAATCTCCATACTCTTTTCCACAGTGGCTGAACCAATTTTATTTTGTACCAACAATTCATGAGATTCTCTTTTCTCCACACCCTTGCCAATACATGTCATTTCTTGTCATCTTTATTCTAGCCATTCTTACAATTGTAAATTGGTATCTCATTATGGTTTTGATTTGCATTTCCCTGATAATTAATGATGCTGAGCATCTTTTTATGGGTCTGTTGGCCATCTGTAGGTCTTCTTTGGAAAAATGTCTATTCAGTTCCTCTGCCCATTTTCTTAATCAGATAATGATGATGATTGGTGTTGAGTTCACTTCCATTTGCATGATAAATGCTTCTCCATCCCTTCACTTTCAATCTGCATGTATCTTTAGGTCTGAAATGAGTCTCTGATAGGCGGCATATAGATGAGTCTTGCTTTTTATCTATTCAGTTACCCTATGTATTTTGACTGGAGCATTTAGTCCATTTACATTCAAAATAATTATCGATAGGTTTGTAGTCATTGTCATTTTGTTACTTGTTTTAAGGTTGTGGGTTTTTATTGTTATGTTAATCACCATACATTACATCATTAGTTTTTGATGTAGTGTTCCATGATTCATTGTGTATAACACCCAGCGCTCCATGCAGTACGTGCCCCCTTTAATACCCATCACCAGGCTAACCCATCCCCCCACCCCCCTCTAGAACCCTCAGTTTATTTCTCAGAGTCCATAATCTCTCAATTTTTGTAGTTCTTTTCTGTTCCTTCCTCTCTTGCTCTCTTCCCTGTGGTTTGATGGCTTTCTTTAGTGTTGCATTGAATTTCTTTTTATTTTTTGTGTGTCTATTACAGGTTTTTGGTTTGTGGTTACCATTAGGTTGATATATAACCTCTTGGGCATGTAGCAGTCGATATTAAATTGATGGCTGATTAAGTTTGAACCCATTCTAAAAGCACTAAATTTTACCCCCCCATGTTTATGTATATGATGTCATAGTTTATATCCTTTTATCTTCTAAATCCTTTAACTGATTTTTGTAGATATAATTGATTTTACTGCTTTTGTGCATTAAACTCCATACCAGGTTTATAAGTGACTTCTACTACTTTTATTATTTGTTTTCCTTTACTTAAGCAATTTCTTTTCCTTTCATAATTTCTTACATTTATGGCCTTTTCTTTCCCTTCAAAGAATTTTCTTTAATATTTTTTGTAATGCTGGTTTTGTGGTGAGGAACTTTTTAAACTTCTATATGTCTGGGAAACTCTCTTACCAGATAATCTTACCAGTTAAAGTATTCTTGGTTGAAATTTTTTTTTCCCTTTAGTACTTTGAATATATCATGCTACTCTCTTCTGACCTGCAAAGTCCCTGCTGTAAAATCAGCTGATAACTTATGGGGTTCCCCTTGAATGTAACCATTTTCTTTTTTCTTTCTGCTTTTACAATTCTCTCTTTATCACTATATTTTGTCACTTTAGTTATATGTTTCTTGGTGTGGACTTCTAGTGGGTTAATTTTGTTGAGGGCTCTGTGTTTCCTAAAACTGAATTCTGTTTTTCCCCAGATTAGTGAAGTTTTCAGCTCTCATTTCTTCATATAAATTTTCTGCCCTTTTTTCTCTCTTCTCCTTCTGGAATCCTTATAATGGGAATGTTATTATGCTTGATGATGTTGCTGGGTTCTCTTAATGTATTCTCATTTTTAAATTTTTTTTCCTTTTTGCAGTTTAGCTTAGTTGCTTTCCATTATCCTATCTTCCAG
Organism: Leptonychotes weddellii; assembly: GCF_054177405.1. Classification (NCBI taxonomy): domain Eukaryota; kingdom Metazoa; phylum Chordata; class Mammalia; order Carnivora; family Phocidae; genus Leptonychotes; species Leptonychotes weddellii. Next base: position 101,312,656 of record NC_138369.1, on the reverse strand, counting down.
ATCTGTTCTGCCTTCTCTAATCTGCTATTGATTCTTCCTAGTGTAATTTAGTTATTGAGTTCTCCATCTCACTGATTCTTTTTATATTTTCATCTCTTGTTGAAGGTGTCACTGGGATCCTCCACTCTTTTCTCAAGTCTAGTGAGTATCTTTAAGACCATTACTTTGTATTATTTATTAGGCATGTTGCTCGTCACCATTTCATATAGCTTTTCTGCTGTGACTTTTGTCCCACTTGGGACATATTCCTCTCTCCTTATTTCGTCTAACTTTCTGTGTTTTTCTGTGTTAGGTAAGTCAGGTATGTCTGTAGATCTTAAAAGTAGTGGCAGTATGGAGAAGGGTTCCTGTGGTGCCCTGTAGCACAACGTCCCCTATTCACCAGATCCAGGCACTTCAGGGGTATCCCCTTTGTGAGTTACATGCACCCAACTTGAGGCTGAGCTGTGTTTGCCTTCAGTCCAGTCAGTTGCAATGGCCCACTTTGACTGTTGTGGGTATACCAGGCAGAGTCTTGTCCCAGTTTTGTTAAGGAACCTGTATGGGACCATGGCATGCTTGTCGTTGGGCAGTATTGACAGTCAGTTCAGATGCCTGCCCTCAGCCCACTTGCATGGGCTGTAGTCTCACCAAACTATAGGGCACTTTCCTATGCTGCATCCTGAGAGACTTTTGTTGGTTGGTGGGCCAAGCAGTCAGACCAGATACCTACCTCTAGTCAATCTGTTGGGACTGCAGTCCCACTGACCTGCAGAGTGCTCTCCCTCTATTGTGTCCCTGAGAGGCTTTCATTTGTGGGTGGTTGGGGCTGGCTGTTAGATGAGATGCCTGTCTTCGGTCTGTCTGCTGGGGCTGCAGATGCACTGATCATCAGGGCACTCTCTCTGTGCTGCCAGGTATAAGGTTCAGCTCTGGTACTACGGGTGCACTAGTGTGTGTGGTTAACTTTCCATCTCCCATGGCAGGAATCACTTTGGAGTGGTGCTGGTCCCTGCTGAGGTTACCTACAGGGTATGTCAGGACATAAGCTGCTTTGGAGAAATGCCTGCAGAGTGGGGTGTGTTGGGGGAAGCAGATCTGCAGAAGAACATGTAGAGGGGAGTCCACTGTGCTAACAAGTTAAGTGGAGAGTGTCTGCACTGGTTCCTACAAGTATCAGGCTATCTGGGCTGGGAGAGGAGGGGAGAGAAATGGTATCTGCCAGCACTATTTTTTTGGAAATGTCTAAAGATCCCTCCCCCTCCAGAGCTTAATTAATAAATCTCTGTCTTGTATTCCCCCACGTACTTTTTAAACTGCTGTTTCTTTTTCTTTTCTTTTTTTTTTTTAAGAGAGAGATGGGAGGGGGTGAGTGGGAGGGGAAGGGCAGAGGGAGTGAGAGAATCTCAAGTAGGCTCCACACCCAGCACAGAGCCCAATGCTGGCTCTATCTCACAACACTGAGATCAGGATCTGAGCCAAAATCAACAGTGGGATGCTTAACCGATTGAGCCACCCAGGTGCCCCTTAAACTGCTGTTCCTATGCTGTATCTGTCTGGTTATGTGTTATGCTGGCATTTTATGGGCAGAGATTCAGTTTCCTCTCATCCTCTGGCTTTCCTGAAGTTAAGCCTACTGATTTTTAAAATACCAGGAATTAAGCTCCACTGGTTTGCAAAGCTGCAATGTTATTGGGACTTGTTTTCCTGGTGTGGGGCCTCTGTGCCTGGGATGCTGTGTGGAGGTCTGATCCTCTTGTTTCTTCATGCTTGTGGTGTCCTTCCCATTTGTGGTTAGTCTTACTGGAGGTTTGGTGTCTCCACCCCTTTTACTCTTTTTGATGTGGCCTCCTCTCTAGAATTAACTATGGAAAGTCTGTTTTGCCAAACTTTGGGTCATTTTCAGAGTTAGTTCACTAATATGCATGTTATCTTGGTGTGTCAGTGGGACAAAGTGTGTTCAGGATCTTCCTAATTCACCATTGTTCTATAAATTAAAGGTTGATGGAAACCCTGAAATGACCAATTCTTTCAAAACCATTTTTTCAACAGCATTTGCTCACTTGTGTCTCTGTGTTACATTTTGGTTAATTCTTGTAATATTACTTTTTCATTGTTATTATATTTGTTGTGGTGATCAGTGATTATGACTCACTGAAAGCTCAGAGGATGGTTAACAATTTTTTAAGCTATAAAGCATTTTTAAATTAAGGTACTACGTATTTTTTGGACATACTATTGCACACTTAGTAGACTATAGTATAGTGTAAACATAACTTTTATAACATTAGAAAACCAAAAAATGTATTTGACGTGCTCTATTGTGATATTCCTTTTACATGGTGGCCTGGAACAGAATTCCCACTATCTCTGAGGTATGCAGATAGATAATAGAGGATAGATAGATAATGTTTTCTTTCCTCTCATTCGTTTATGTAACATAGGATATGTTGATCATATATTCTATTACTTTTTTTTTTTTTTTAAAGATTTTATTTATTTATTTGAGACAGAGAGAATGAGAGAGAGAGAGCACATGAGAGGGGGGAGGGTCAGAGGGAGAAGCAGGCTCCCTGCCGAGCAGGGAGCCCGATGCGGGACTCGATACAGGGACTCCAGGATCATGACCTGAGCCGAAGGCAGTCGCTTAACCAACTGAGCCACCCAGGCGCTCCCATATATTCTATTACTTAAGGTACAAGATATCAAAAAGAATCAACGTCACTCATGGACGTTTTCTCCTTTCTCAGAAAAGGGGTGTGTGCATTTTTGGTTGTATGCAGGATAACTATATCATGTTAGGCCTTGTCACTGTCTTTATTTGGAAATTAAGTATGGTTTAAGGGCATATGGGTACCAAGGTGAAAAGGGGTGGACTTGTGACGGTTAATTTTATGTGTAAATTTGACTAGATAGATCTTGGGTGCCCAGGTATTTGGCTAAATATTATTTTGGGTGTGTCTGTGGCAATGTTTCTGGATAAAATTAGCATTTGAGTCAGTGGACTCAGTAAACTGGTTTGCCCTTTGCAATGTGGGTGGACATCCTCCAATCCATTGCAGGTCTAAATAAAACACAAAGAAAGGAAAAATTCAGCCTTTTCTTCCAGTTGCTTAAGCTGGGATGTTGATCTTTCCCTGCCCTTGGCACTCCTGCTTCTCAGGACTTCAAATTTAAGCTGAATTACACTAACCAACTCTCCTGGATCTCCACTTTGCAGATGGCAGATAGTAAGACTTCTCAGCCCCCCATAATTGTGTGAACTAATTCCTTATAATAGAGCTCTTGCTGTATATATTCTATTAGTTCTGTTTCTCTAGAGAACCTTAATAATGTGCCCTTATAAGGATGAAGAGAACAGAGTGCTCTCGCTACACTATGTGAGCATATCTACAGACCAGGAAGAGGGTTCTCACCAGGAATGGAATATGCTGACCCTTTAATCTTGGGCTAAAAGCCCCAAAATTTTTAGCTTCTAGAACAATCAGAAATAAATTGTTGATTAAACCACCTTGTCTCTTATATTTGTTATAGTATCCCAAAGTGATCAAGACAGTGTTATTCTACTATAAAAAACATTCCTATGGCTTTTTATGCTCTATTTTGTCTATTTGAATACTTTCTGTCTGAAATTATTCCACCTCCCTCTGAAAATACTAGGCTCTTTCTGGATTTTGAATCCCTATGCTGGCTGTATTCTTCTCATCCCCACTTAAACTCTGTAAATTTTTGGAAAATTTTTCATGACCCTGTTTAGACCAGGTAATTTTCAGTGTCTTTCATTCCAGACACATGTTAGCTCAGATTCCTGTAATCCAATATCTGTATCTATATTTCACTCTATTTCATTTTTTTGTCCCATTTTTTTTTTCCTCCATTGAACAGGATCCTGTCTTGTTAAGTGATGGATCTCAATTTGTAGTGCAGCACCTAAGATTATGGGCAACTAATAAGGATAACTATTTGATAAATAAATGCAAATGGTGTACACAATATGCACACACTGGTTAGTGGATATTGAGGATCATTTTAAAATTAAGTATGTTAGGAGCCTCTAGTTGATCCTGTGGTAGGATCAGAATATAAATGTGATAATTTTTCCTTTCTTCTCCATGTTCCCCTCATGAACATTTTCTTTTGTTCCTTTATGATTCAGATTTTAAAATCTGACAAAAAAAGATGGTAAATGAAAAATAAAGGCATCCAGGCTGGGGCTAAAGAGGAATTTTTCTGAGTTGTTAAAAAAGAACAAAAGTAATTTTAGGGTGTGGAAAAAAGAAAATAAACAGATTTTTAAAATATTGTCATAGCCTTACAATCTTAGAATAAAAGCCTCATTTTCCTAGAATAAAAAGTATTTATTTCCATATATAATTTAAATATAAAAATACATATTAAATATATTTATTTTAAACATATAAAACATATGCTAAACACAAATTTAGAAGAGTGAATCTAGGAAAGGAAGTGAGAAGAGCAGAGGTGGTCAAACTATAGCTATTTCTTTTAGCAAATAAATTGGAGAAAATATGGCCATATATGAGAGTTAGGTGCATGACTCCTATTGTTTTTGGTACATACATTTTTAAATAAATTAAATGTGAATATAAATCTTTCCACTTCATTCAACAAACATTTTTTTTTAAAGATTTTATTTATTTATTTGAGAGAGAGAGAATGAGAGACAGAGAGCATCAGAGGGAGGAGGGTCAGAGGGAGAGGCAGACTCCCTGCTGAGCAGGGAGCCCGATGCGGGACTCGATCCCGGGACTCCAGGATCATGACCTGAGCCGAAGGCAGTCGCTTAATCAACTGAGCCACCCAGGCGCCCCTCAACAAACATTTATTAAAGTCCAAACATTTATTAAAGCTCTTGGTACTGGGGCTATAGCAGTGAAAGAATGGGAATCCTTATGCCTATAGAAGTTACATTCTCAGAAATCAATAGTTACCTTGAAATTATCTCACCCAAGAGCATGAGACCAGAAGAACAACTGACAGATTATTAAAATGAAATTAAATATTCCTTAATAGCTTGCCAATTTTTATTGAGTACCTCTCTTCTAGACATCGATCTAGGAAGTGAGAATGTAGGTATTGATCTAGATATTGAGAATATTAAAATAAAAATGTATTTAAATTAATATGCCTTGGTCTGTAAAATTGACTTTAAGAATGATTGAGTTTCTAATTTTGTAAACTATTTTCCTGTGAAAGATAAGAATTTAGCAAATAATAATCATGTAATTTTCTGTGAGGGTATTGAGCAAATATGAAGGAAGCCTTAGAGATGTGGGCTTTGGGCTTTGGGAGATTCCTTTAAAAAAAGGAATCTCTTTCAGACGAGGGGACTAGGAAAGCCTGTATTCCCTGGAACTGTTTTAGCAGATAATAACATTTTTGTTTTAATAGTTTCCATTTTGTTTTAATAGTTTAATAGTTTGATGTTTAATTTAGTCTTTCTCTTTTAACTGTACTGTGATGAGAATCTCATTGGCAAACCATAATGATCAAGTCATGGGGATAATCTGAACTCATCTGGCCCATCATATCAACTCTGAAAAAGAATGCTAGAATTAAAAGTGCTCTTTTTAAACCAGGTACAGGAGACTAGAGAGAACATACTGAAACTGTCACATTTTCCTTTCCTTATGAGGGCCAGTAGGATATGTTTCTCCTTTCTTTTCATCCTCCTTTTTCTTCTTCTGAGATATAATTGACATTACATTAGTTTCAGGTGTATAATGACTTCTTATTTATGTCCGGTAACCTCCATCACCATACATAGGTACCTTTTTTTTTTTCTTGTGATGAGAACCTAAGATCTATTCTCTTAGCAACTTTCAAATATACAGTTCAATATTATTAAATATAGTCACCATGGTGTACATTACATCCCATGGCTTATTTTATACCTGGAAGCTTGTACCTCTGACCATGTACCTTCACCAATTTCATTCAACCCCAATCCCCACTTTGGGCAATCACCTATCTGTTCTCTATATCTAAGAGCTCAGTTTTGTTTTGTTTTTAAATTCCACATATAAGTGAGATCATATGGTTCTTTCTGTGACTTATTTCACTTAGATTTCATTTTCTTATGGCTGAATAATATTTCATTTTATATGTTTATATATATACACACACTGCATTTTCTTTATCCATTTATTGATTGACAGATACTTCCTTTACATGTCATGGATATTTTAAAAATTCTGTAATGAACATGGGAGTGCATATATCTTTTTGAGTTAGAGTTTTTCTTTCTTTTGAATTAAGTATGAAGAAGTACAATTACTGGATAGTACGGTCGTTCTGTTTTTAATTTCTGTAGGAACCCCCATTACTGTTTCTCATAGTAGGTGCACCAATTTACATCCCCACCAATGGTGCATGAGGGGTCCTTTTTCTCCATATGCTCTCCAACACTTGTTATTTCTTGTTTTTTTTTTATTATAGTCATTCTAAATGATATAATATTTAATTGTGGTTTTTAATTGCATTTCCCTGATGATTAGTAATGTTGAGCATTTTTTCATGTACCTGTTGGCCATCTGTATTCTTCTTTGGAAAAATGTCTATTCAGATTCTGTGCCCATTTTTACTAGGATTGTTTACTTTTTCCTATTGAGTTACAAGAGTTCCTTGTATATTTTTTAATAATAACATCTTATCAGATGTATGATTTGCACTATTTATTTCCCATTCAGTAGGTTGTCTTTTCATTTTTATGATGGTTTCCTTTGTTTTGCAGAAGTTTTTTAGTTGGATATCATCTTACTTGTTATTTTTACTTTTGTTCCCTTTGCTTTTGATGCCAAATCCAAAATTTTATCACAAGTTTGATGTAAAGGAGCTCACTGCCTATGCTTCCTTATAGGAGTTTTATGGTGTCAAGTCTTAGGTTCAAGTCTTTAATCCATTTTGGTTAATTTTTTGTGTATAATTATAAGGCAGGGACTAAGTTTTATTCTTTTGCATGAGGCAGTCCAGTTTTCCCACATCATTTATTAAAGAGACTGTCCTTTCCCCATTGTATGTTCCTGGCTTTTTTGTCATAAATTAATTGATCAGATATGCATGGGTTTATTTCTGAGTTCTTTTCTGTTCCATCGATTTATTTGTCTGTTTTTATGCCAATTTCATACTGTTTTTATGGCTACGGCTTTGTAATATAGTTTGAAATTAGGGAACATGAGATCTCAAGCTTTCTTCTTTCTCAAAATTGCTTTGGCTATTTGGAGGCTTTTGTGGTTTCATACAAATATTAGGATTATTCTATTTCTGTGGAAAAAATATCATTGGATCTTGATAGGAATTGCTTTGAATTTGTAGATTGCTTTAGGTAGTATAGACATTTTAATATTCTTCCAACCCAATTGCATGGAATATCTGTCCATTTATTTGTGTCTTCTTTAATTTTTTTCATCAGTATCTTACAGTTTGTAGGGCACAGGTCTTTCACTTCACTGGTTACATTATTTCTAGTTATTATTTTTGCTGCAGTTGTAAATGTGATTGTTTTCTTAATTTATCTTTCTGATAATTCATTAGTAATAGGAAGGCAACAGATTTTTGTATATTGATATTGTATCCTGAAACTTTTCTGAATTTGTTTTAGTTCTAGCAAGTTTTCTTTCTTTCTTTCTTCCTTTCTCTTTCTTTTCTTTCTTTCTTTCTTTCTTTCTTTCTTTCTTTCTTTCTTTCTTTCTTTCTTTCTTTCTTCTTTCTTTCTTTCTTTCTTTCTTTCTTTCTTTCTTTCTTTCTTCTTGTGGAGTCTTTAGGGTTTTCTGTATATAATACGCCATCTTCAAATAGTGACAGTTTTACTTCTTTCATGATTAGATGACTTTTATTTCTTGTTCTTGCGTAATTGCTCTGGCCAGTACTATGTCAAGTAAAAGTGTGGGAGCAGGCATTCTTATTCCTGATCTTAAAGGAAATGCTTTCAGCTTTTTACAGTAGAGAATGATGGGTTTGTCATATATGACCATTATTTTGTTGAGGTATATTCCCTCTATTCTCACTTTGTTTTTGAGAGGTTTTTGTTTTTGTTTTGTTTTTTGGTGTTTTTTGAGAATTTTTTTTTTTAAATCATGAATATTGAATTTTGTCAAATGCTTTTTCTCCATGTTTTGAGTTGATTATATGAATTTATCCTTCCTTTTGGTAATATGGTGTATCACATTGATTGATTTACAGATGTTCAGCCATCCCAGCCATCCTTGCATGCCTGGAGTAAATCTCATTTGATCATAGATCATAGTGTATGCTCCTTTCAATGTAATGTTGAATTTGGTGTGTTAATATTTATTGGCTTCAATTTCTTGTGATGTCTTTTTCTGGTTTTGCTATCAGGGTAACATTAGACTCATAAAATGTGTTTGGCAGTGCTCCTTTGTCTTTGATTTTCAAACACTTTGGAAGTGTTTGAGAAGAACTGACATTAATTCTTCTTTAAATATTTGGTAGAATTTACCCGTGAACCGTCTGGTCCTGGGCTTTTGTTTGCTGGGAGCTTTCTGATAATTGATTTCATCTCCTTACTAGTAATCAATCTGTTCAGATTTCCTATTTCTTCTTGATTCAGGTTGTATGTTTCTAGTAATTATCCATTTCTTTTAGGTTGTCCAGTTTAGTATAGTTATATAGTACAGTTATTATAGTAGTTTCTTATGAATCTTTGTATTTCTGTGGTATCAGTTGTAACGTCTCTTCTCTCAGTTTTTATTTCTTAGTCTAGCTAATGATTTGTCCATTTTATTTATCTTTTTAAAAAATCCATCTCTTAGTCTCATTGATTTTTTCTCTTGTATTTTGTCTCTATTTCATTTATTTCCACTTGGATCTTCATTACTTCCATCTTTCTAATAACTTTGGCTTTTGTTCTTTTTTTTTCTAGTTTCCCGAAGCATAAATTTAGGTTATTTGAATTATTTCTTTTTTCTTGAGGTAGGCAATTTGCCCTTTGAATGTCCCTCTTAGAACTGCTTTTGCTGCATCCCATAAGTTTTTGTATGTTGTATTTCTATTATCATTTGTATTAAGATATTTTTTAATTTTTTGATTTCTTCTTGAATTCATTGGTTGTTCTATAGCATGTTGTTTAATCTCCAAATATTTGTGAATTTTCCAGTTTTCTTCTTGTATCTTATTTCTAGCTTCTTATCATTGTGTTCAGAAAAGATGGTTGACACATGGAAATTCATAATGCCTGGCTAGCTAAGATATGATAATAAAAACGGAGGTAGAGTTTGGCCCCGGGCTCTTTGCCACCAGAGCGTCTGGTCCCCAGGCCCTCTCCTTTCTCCTACTTAGGTGTCTGGAGTAATCTTTTCATTCACTCTCTCAGGGTTTGCTGGCCAGACCCGACACTGATATTATTTCAATCTTCTTAAATTTACTAAGATTTGTCTTATGGTCTCACATATGATCTATCCTGGAGAAGATTCCATGTGTGTTTCTGAAGAATTTATATTCTGTTGCTTTTGGATAAAATGTTCCGTATAGGTCTGTTAAGCCCATCCAGTCTAACATATTGCTTAATGCCAGTGTTTTCTTAATGTTTTCTGTTTAGATAATCTATCCATTGATGAAAGTGGGGTATTAAAATCCCCTGTTATTTTTGTATTGCTTTCTATTTCTCCCTTTAGGTCTGTTAATATTTGTTTTATATAGTTAGGTGATTCTATGTTGGGCGCATAATGTTTACAAATGCTATATCCTGTTGTTGTATTGACAAGTTTATCATAATGAGTTTCTTTGTCTCTTAGTATAGTTTCTTAATGTTTATTTTGTCTGATTATAGGTATAGCTACCCCAAGCTTCTTTTGGTTTCCAATTGCATGGAATATCTTTTTTCATCTCTTTACTTCATATGTGTCCTTACATCTGAAGTGGGTGTTTTGTAGGCAGCAAATAGATGGGTGTTGTTTTTTTTTATCCATTCAACCACTCTATGTCTTTTGTATGGATAATGTAGTCCATTGACACTTAAAGTAATTGTTGATAAGTATGTACTATTTTGTAATTTATCTGTTCCTTTCTTCTCTTGCTCTTTGTGATTTGAATATTTTCTAAAGTGGCATCCTTAGATTGCTTTTTCTTTATTATTTGTATTTATTATAGGTTTACTTTTTGGTTACCATGAGCTTACTTAAAACAAGTTATATTTATAACAGGCTATTTTAATTTGCTAACAACTTAATTTCAAATCCATTCTAAAGCTCTACATTTTTACTTGCCCCCTACCTTATATTTTTGATGTTATATCTTTTTTATCTTGTGTATCTCTTAAATTATACAATTATAGGTATTTTTATAACTTTTGTCTTTTTACCTTCATGTTAAATTTATATGTGATTAACCCACCCCAATTCAACACTTGATAATTCTGAATTTTATTATATACTTACCTTTACCAGTGTTATTTATACTTCCATTGTTTTCCTATAACTAATTTGTATCCTTTTATTTCAGCTTTAAAAGTCTGTTTAATAATTTTTTGCAAGGCCAGTTTAGTTGTGATGAACTCCTTTAGCTTTTGCTTGTCTAGGAAATCTTTATCTTTCCTTCAGTTATGAAGAATAATTTTGCCCAGTAGTGCATTCTTTATTGGCAGTTTTTCTTTTTCTTTCAGCACTTTCAATATATCATGTCTCTCCCTTCTGGCTGCAAAGTTGCTGCTGAAAAATCTGCTTATGGTCTTATGGTGGTTCTCTGTACATAAGTTGTTTTTCTCCTGTTACTTTAAAAAACTCTCTCTTTGTCTTTAACTTTTGACACTTTAATTATAATGTGTTTTGGTGTGGGTTCTTGGGTTTATCTTTTTTGGAAATCTCTGGAATTCTTGAATCTGTACATCCTTCCCCAGGTAAGGAAAGTTTTTAGCCATAATTTCTTTAAATAAATTTTCTGCCCCTTTTTCTCACTCTTTCCATCTGAGAATCCTATAATGTGAATGTTGGTCTGTTTGATGTTGTCCCATAATTCCCTTAAGCTAGCTTTACTCTTTTTCATTCTTTTTTTTTTCTTTTGCTGTTTTGTTTGGGTGAATTCCACTGCTTTGTCATTAAGTTTACTGATCATTTCTTGTGCTTGATTGAGTCTGCTGTTAAGCTCCTCTATTGAATATTTCAGTTCACTGTGTTCTTCAGCTCTGTGACTTCTTTTGGTACTATCTTATATTTTCTGTCTCTTTGTTGAAATTCTCACTTGTCCCTATTTCACTAAGCTCTTTTTCTAAGGTTTTATTTATTTTCTTTGAAACTTATTCCTCTGTCTCTTCTTCCTTGACTCTCTGTGTTGCTTTCTATGCATTAAATAAAACAGCACCTCTCCCAGCCTTCAAGGAGTGTCTGTGTGTAGGAGATGACCTTATTGTTTATTCCTGCCCTATTTTGGGGTGTCTCTCAAACTTCTGTGATTGTCCAAATCATCTACTTTATTTTTAATGGCTCTCTGTAGTTTAGTGTATGCCAAGACTTGTCAGTGTCCCAGAAGGGAGGATCTCAGTCAGCACCTATATTCAGGTTGATTGGAAACCAGACCCTCAGGCAGCAGCTTTTAAAGTATGTAGATGTATACAATTTTGTGGAACTGTAAGTATAAGCCCTACTGGCCACAACAGCCTGGTGATCAATGGGTGGCAGCCACAAAAAGGTATTGTGCCCTGGGGGTGGTAGTTGGTTAAGAAATTTTTCTCCATTGGTTATAATCTGTGGGGCCCATAAGTGTAAGACCCACTGTCCACCAGAACCAGGTAATCCAGAGGTGTCCCCTGTGTGGCAGCTGCAAAAATCAGGGCACCAGATGATAGTATAAGCTCTTTTCTGAGACATACGTGTAACAAGGAATGAGGTAGAGGGAAAATGCCAAAATGGTGCCCATTAGCCTTTACCTCTGGAGAGTTTATCGGTAGGACCCTAGATGTGTGTTAAATTAGATGCTTGCCTCTCAGGCTTATGCTTTTATATAAGCAAATAAGCCTCTTTCACAGAAAGTCTGGGTGCTTTTCAGTTGACTGTCTCTGTTTGGGCCATGTTGTAGGTAAGTCTGTGTATGTAAGCCCCTTAAGAAGTGTTTCTCAGATCAATATTGCTTTGTGGGTCTTATGGATGCAAACCCTGTTCGCTTTCAAATCTAGATGTTTTGAAGGATTGTTTTACAGGTACAGGTCTTAAAATTTGGGGTGCCATTGTGGGTTTCAAATGCTTTACCCTTCAGGGAGAAGCTTAAGGTTATGAGTTCCTTCCTGTATGTGGGTTTCAGTGCCAGGGTTGGGGTTTATGTCATGATTATGTCTCAGTCTCCCCTACCCACTTCAATGTTGGTTTTTCCTTGGTTACTCAATGTGTAGGAATTGCTCAGCCAGTCCCCCCCACCACTCTAAGGAAATTGTTCCATACGTTGCTGTACACTTGTGTCCATTGGAAGAGGTGAGTTGAGGCTCCTTCTATGTCAGAATCTTGAACTGAACCTCTTTTTTTTTTTAAGTGTCTATTGCTCAGGGTGATATAGTGACTATTGATATAAATTATTTTTCGTCTTCATTCATTTAGAACTTAGAATCACCCCAAACAATGTCATATATGTTGATTTTTATCTTCTAGTTTTGGGTTAAATGTGGGTTGGGTCAAACATTTGGATAAAATGTTCTGTATAGGTCTGTTAAGCCCATCCAGTCTAACATGTTGCTTAATGCCAATGTTTTCTTAATGTTTTCTGTTTAGATAATCTAACCATTGATGAAAGTGGGGTATTAAAATCCCCTGTTATTTTTGTATTGCTTTCTATTTCTCCCTTTAGGTCTGTTAATATTTGTTTTATATATTTAGGTGATTCTATGTTGAGTGCATAATGTTTATGCACTTAATGTCCTTAAGTAGTTTTAGTAAGGTGCCCAGTATACTCAGAGTATAAATGGAGGTAAATAAGAACTCAAATGTGCAATTTAAAATTATACTTTTTACTAAGAAAAAAATAGCATTTCATGGTAATTCCATTTCAAATTTTACTGTGATAGGCATATGCCTTAATCCCTCACTCTGTATACTTTCCTTTTGGAAGGATATAGCCTTCTTTAATATGTGGAAAGGATAGAGCATCTTTGTTTGGAGACAGCACAGCTTCTTACAGTGCCTACCAGGGCACTCTCTGTATGCTCTTGGCGCACTTTGCAACTGGGTACTCAGTATCTTGGCTTTCTATTTCCATCATCACTAAAGTGATTTTATGCAAGGATTTCATACTGATTATCTGAACTGACAGATAATCTTGACTGCTTCCTCCCTGTTCATAATGGAGCCTCTGGGACTCTAAACATCAGTTGCCAGTTCCTCAGGGAATATTCATATTCTCTGTTTATTTCCCTCTGTTCTATTGAAGTTTCATTTTAAAGCTATTTTTTCATGAAGTTCTCCTTGGATTTCTAATGACTTCTGCTTTGTGAATATAGCTGCTAAGCTATTAGTTTTCTACAACTTTATTACTGTTTTACCTTTGTAAAGTGTGTCTTTTATCATGACACAATATTCTTCTCACTCTCTATTGTACCTTTAACCTTACATTACAGCATGTTTGTGTATGATGCTAATAAAACTATTTCTGTTGTGGAGCTTTCCAGATACCTATGTCTTTATTTTCAACTTTTCTTCATTATTGATTTTTTTTAAGAATTTTTTATTTATTCATTTGAGACAGAGAGAGACAGAGAGAGAGAGAGAGTAGGAGCAGTGGGGAGAGGCAGAGGGAGAGGGAGAAGCAGACTCCCCACCGAGCAGGGAGCCCGATGCGGGGCTCGATCCCAGGACTCTGGGATCATGACCTGAGCCGAAGGCAGACGCTCAACGACTGAGCCACCCAGGCGCCCCTCTTCATTATTGATTTTAAGTATGTTTCTTATGGCCTGAATTTAAAATGATGGATTTGAACTCTTTTAATAGGAGTCATAATTCTATTCACACAGAGGGCAATGGTATAAATAGTTGTCATGCTTCTTCCATCTTATTTTGTTTACTGATTATTTTAAACTATCCTTTCCTATATTTCCTTATTTTACTTTTAAAAGATTTTATTTATTTATTTCACAGAATGAGAGAGAGAGAGAGAGAGCACACAAGCCGTGGGAACAGCAAAGGGAGAGGGAGATCAATGTGGGTCTTGATCCCAAGACCTGGGATCACAACCTGAGCTGAAGGCAGACACTCAACTGACTGAGCCACCCAGGCACCTCTATTTCCTTATTTTTTACATGCTTTTATCAAGTGGCTATTAATTTCATGTTTTCCCTACATATTTGGATATTCTAACTATAATTTTTATTCTATTACCTTACCTGACCCTGTATTTATAATTACATATATATTTCTCCACTATTGTTTGATAACAAAATAAGTATTTCCCCATGATGGCATACTGATTCCCCACCAAGATAGTCTATGTCAACCATCCCATTAAGAGGAGATATTAAAAAACAAAACAAAACATTACTTATCCTATATCACCACGCTCCCCACTTCCAACCTTCACTATAGGGTCTTTAGATGCCCCAGTCCTGGCTGACATAGTTAAAAATTTTAATTCTTAATTATGATTAAGATTTTCTTACAGTTTAGGATGTTCCTTCTGTTTCAAGTGTCCTTAAGTAGTCCCTCAATCATCTTCCTCAGAAGGAATATATTACATTATAACACATTAACAATTTGCTGTGAGATAACGACTTTTGTCAGTAGGTATAGGATTTGGGGGATACATTTTTTTTTCTCAGCAAATGTTACATTACCCTCTTCGAGTTTCAAGTGTTCCAAATGAGAAATTTGAGGCCAGTCCTTTTACCTGGGTAGATAATGTTTTGTTGTTATTATTAACAATAGCATAAATTATTTTTATATTCTAGGAACTTGAAGATTTTACATTTATCTGTAAAATTAAAAAATTTTTCACATAACAAGGTATATTGCTTTTTTCACTAATCTACCTTAGAAACTGATAGGTGCATTCATATCCAGACACAGGGCTTCCTAAAGCTCAGACAGATTCCCTTCCATTATTTGTTTAATCATTGCCTATTTCATATTTGTTCTTTTTTATTTCCTTTGAAATATTATTTGCACATTGAATGTCTTAGATTCCCTTTTATGTGTCTTTTTTTTCCATATGTTTTATCCATTTATATTTTTTCTTTGCTTTTGGCAATACTTTTTATACTTTCAGACCACTAATTTGTGGATAACAAGAGTGACTATCCTCTTTTTAATTATATGAGTATGTTATATTTTTAAAATGTAGGGTTTTGTCTGTTTAATCTTCAGAATTCCCTTTAATGCTATTTTTGTTTGGTTTTGTTTTTAATCATCTTTCTCCACCTGCTTTAATATGTGAAACTTATGACAGATCTCTGTAGCTACTGGTCTAGCTTAGACATACTATTATTGATCTTTGTTGAGTGAACTGGCTCACTGGGGCACAGGGCTGGTTCTTTCCTTATGCTGTGCAGTTGATAGTGTGAAAACCTTTTCTTACATAGCCAACAGTTATACGTGAGACTGCTAAGCGTAGCAGAATATGTCACTCCAAAATGTGCCTCCTTGGCATATTGATTCTTTTGAATTAAAGGTACTAAAAAAAAAAAAAGCTGGAGCAAAAAAGACACTCTGACTCTTCTTTGCACTGCCCCCACCCCAAAGCAGGAGATAAATCTTCCATGTGAAAGGTACCTAGAAGAAACCTTTATCACCAGAGGTAGGAAATTTAGGGCTGAGAAGGCAATATAAACAGACCTTGTTACTTCTGCACCATTTACTCTACCCATAGCCCAAACCCCCTTGTCTTGTTAATTCTTTACAATTATTTTTATCTTTGTCTAGAAGGTATAAAAGCTTCCGTTCTGCTGATTTCTTCAGGTCTTCATTCTCTTATGAAAGCTCCAACATACATGTAAAAATTCAATAAAGTTTGTATGCCTTTCTCCTATTAATCTTTTTTGGTTTAATTTTCAGACCCAGCCAGGGATCCTAAAACAGAGAAAACTTTTTCCTCCCCTATACTTGTAAGGTCATGGAACATGGACTATTCTCCTAACACTGTATCCCCTCAAGGTTCTCATTTCCCCGGGTTGGTTCACATCTTAAACTGCTCCTTCATTTCCTATTGGTCTTCTTGCCCTGGGAGAGATTAGGGTGAGTTTTAATGTTCAGATAGCTGAAGGTCCTGTTATTCTCAGGATTCTCTGCTTTGAGGACCTCACAACCTTATATCTGTGCATCCTCACTCGGTGGTCCCAAAATTCATCCACCCTCATGGAGGAGAAAACCATGTATGAGTCCTCTCTATCTTCAGTACCACAGAACAGTCTTCTTTCCACCTATGTGCCTTTAAACTCTAGTGGTTCTTTGGTTTAGGCAAGGGAGGTAGATTGGGAATTCTCAATAGTGGAAAGCTGGGGTTCAGAGTCATAGTCCCATAATCCTCTACTATTCCTAGAAGACACTTCCAAATGTTCCAATTCTCCTTGTTCTGCCCTCAAGTCTCTAGAAGCAAAGATCATCTCCCATTGCTTTATATCTAATTTGGTCTTTTTATCCAGATATTCAAATTATGTTCAAGGATGCTTTGAACATTTTCTTTCAGGTTCTCTTTGTTCATCCATCCAAACTCCACTCTGTGTGCTTTTCTGGTATATCAGTTTAGGCTTTTGTTGACTCTGGTGGGTAAGCCAACCCCTGATTGACTAGAACAACTATATAAATTCCCAGGAAAACTTCAATTTGATTGACCCACACATGTTTTATTTTTTAATTAGAAAATAGGATCGTATACACATGTGCATACATCAAGCTTCCAATATTTTTCAGAGATATTTTAAGTCCATATTAAATCTCCCCAAAACACCCTTAATAAGTATTAAATATCACTCTGAAAAATGCAATGTAACTGTAGTGTCTACATAAACTTCCTTAGAGTCTTTGTAGCTGTATCCATAACATTTCTAGGATGATTCTTTTGCTGTCATTTGTAATGAATTCCTTCCTTAGGCCATCAGTGGATGTTCTATGTATGCACAGAGCAAATCTGCAAGAAACAAAATGTACAAGTACAAATTCTGGCTTGTGAAGTGCAAGCAAATCAATTGTGACCAGTTCAAATTAAATTCTTTTCCCTACTGAATATAATTTTAGAGGAAAATATACCTATATAGTTTATTCTAATGGAATACTTTAGTGAGTCATGATGTGACATTTTTAATATCTCATTTTATTTCTAAGGTAAAAGATAATGTACAAAATAAACAATTAATAGTGATACAATTTATTAGATACTTATTCTGTGCCAAGTAGTCTTAGTACTTTAGATGCATTGTAACTTTAATAAACATAACCAAATTAGTGGTGAGTTATTTTCTTATTTTATGGATGAGGACATTAGAGTATAGATAAGTTAAGAAAGTTGTACAAAACCTCACAAAAAATGACTGATAAAGCTTGATTTTAAAACCATATTGTCTGAATCCAGGTCTCAATTAACTATAGCAGTATGGAATTTTAAGCTTATTCATGAATACCTATGTAAATTAAGAAAGCCACAGATGAAGAATTTTAAGTAAATATATCTGAAAATATTTGACTTATTAAATGTGATTTTATATAATCATCAAATACTTTGATAACCAAGAAATATTTCTAAATATGAGCCTGTGGCAACTGGCATTGAGGAAAAAAAAATTCTCAATTATTAGTCTTTCCTGCATAAGTGTATTTTCTCATTTTAAAAAAAGTCTCAATTTTATAAATTATAGAATGGTACTATTCAGAAATAACTTTATGTGGACTTTAATGGTAATCAAAATAATTAACAAATTTAAGCAAAAATCCGTGTGTATGGTTTTGTTATTCAGTCCACTTTACTTTGAAATTCAGTATTGATCAATAAAGTCCCCTTTAAACACAGGCAGAAAAACGCTGGATTATAACAGCTTATGTAGTATATTAAAAAAGAATGCCCTTAGTGTAAGCCAAAAAGGGCATGTTTACTTGAGGCAACAAAGTCAGCATATTTAATTTAAGTATTTGGTTTTTTTTCTTCTATGTGAAAATATACAATGGTTATATAAATGAAGTATGTATAATTTATATATTAAAATTATAATCCTTTGTAATAAATTATTACATGGACAAGAAAAAAATTAGCCTTAGAACATAATAAGATTTCTATCCATCTTTTAAAATGGGGAATTTAAAAATATTTGCTTATAACTATGTATAAAGAAAAAAACAGCTTTTCTTTATTTTACTTTGTGTTCACATAAAGGCCCAGGTCAGCCCCCAAACTTCTTGAAGTTGCACATTCCTATGCTGTCCTGGCAGTTCAGCCATGGCTAGGCACTGGACCAGTCCTCATCAAGACAATTATATATGTATGTGTCCTGGAAAAACATTTAATTTCATCTGGAATGTGTCCTCCTGCCATTACCTTTTCAAAGCAACAGTGTTTAATTGCTCCTCTTGGTTCACAAAATAAAATAGCAAAAATAAGAAAGGGTCAAAATTTATTAGTAGCTATGTTTTAATATGGTTGAAACCCTATTTTTGGATTTCAATAAAAGAAAAAAGAGAATAGTCATTTCAAAAAAAGTTCCCACATGCTTGTACCTGAATATTTTTAAAATATTTTATTTATTTATAATTTATTATTTGTTTGTTTGTTTATTTAGAGAGCAAGAGCAGGAGGGGCAGAGGGAGAGAATCTCAAGTAGGCCCCCCACTGAGCATGAAGCCTGACAGTGGGCTCAATTCATGACCCTGAGATCATGACCTGAGCAAAAACCAAGAATCAGGAGCTCAATCAACTGAGCCACCCAGGTGCCCCATCACCTGAATAATTTTGTCCCCAATTTACCATTGGGAAAAATAAGACAATGTAGAAAATACTGAGGCTAGAAATATTGGCATTTCCAAATTTGAAAGGTCATGAACTTTTATATACATGATTTGGATCCAAATTTGTTATCAAGTATGGCAAATTTACTTCAGTTTTCACTGGCAATTTCTTTTTTTTAAAGATTTTATTTATTCATTTGACAGAGAGAGGGTGAGCACAAGCAGGGGGAGCGGGAAAGGGAGAAGCCAGTTCCCCACTGAGCAGCAGGGCTCAATCCCTGGACCTTGGGATCATGACCTGAGCTGAATGCAGATGCTTAACCAACTGAGCCACCCAGGTGCCCCATCACTGACCATTTCTTTAGACAAAAGTGGAGAAATCCTAATCAGTAAGGGAAGGCTAGCCCTTTATTTATCCTTTTACTTACTTATTTGGTTTTTAAGTGTGTGATTTATGTTCTTTTATTTCTAAAATCTTTTGTATGTAATTTGGTTTGTTTTTTTATAATAATGAAAAGAAATTCTGTGTGTTTTGGTGTTCTATAGGGGGAGAATTTCAATGTCATGCTATCGTCTGATTCTGTACTTGGCAGGTGTGCTTAAAAATTTGGCTACACAAGCCTCCTCAAAATGCTCCAAGACAGCACAGCCAGGTGGCATATGCCAAATCATATACATATCGTGTTGCCCTTCAACATTCAACAAGAACTCATCCCCTTTATTCCTCATCCTAATGAGACATATCCAGAATGATCAATATACATGCTAAAAACAAAATAGGAAAAGAAACAATTGCTTACATTATCCACACAACAATTAATTGTTTGGACATGACTTAATTATTAATAGCTCAAGGAAATAGAATTGGTGATCTAAATGTTTTTAAAATGTATTCTAAAAGATTTTTCTTGAGATGGTAAAAACAATTTTTCAAGAAAATTTTACTGTTGTAAAGTTATGTATGTAACTATGTAAATAAAATTAGTTTTCAATCAGATAGCGATACAAAGAATTATCACTTGGGTCATGCATGTATCTATCAACATTTTTAAAAAATATAGGTATATTTGTGATACCTTTTAGGGATCTGGTCAAGTTTTTTAAGCTAATTGAAAATCACCCCTAAGACAGCAGTGATCATGAAGACTGATAATCTCATATAAACTATTACTAACTTTCTCTGAAGTTAAGCAATGTCCAAGATACCAGAATATATTCCACAACCAGAATTTACACACTATGACATCTATTGTAATAAGCAATTGTGACTTAAAATTTAGGGTTTGCAAAATCACTTACTACTAATCGTATTTCATCTGTGATAAAGCTTTCATATAAATCAAACTTCAAAAAATGATAAATCATTACATGTAATTCTACTAAAACTGTTAAATTGTTACTAAGTAATCAACAAAATATTTAAACTTATGCACATAATCCTTTTTTTAGGAAAAACTATGACAGTTTCTAATATTTACTCTATCAGAAAAATGTGCATCAAAGACTATTCAATTGTATTTCACATCTCAACAAAGTTTACTTTTTTTTAAAGGTTTTTTTTTTTTTTTTAATTTTAGAGAGGTAAAGCATGCACCTGTGGGGCGGGGGCAGAAAGGGAGAGAGAGGGACAAGCAGACCCCATGCTGAGCACAGAGCCTGATGCAGGCCTAGATCTCACAACCAGGAGATCATGACCTGAGCCACCCAGGCGCACCCCTCCTCTTTTTTATTAAAAAAAAATTCCACTCTCCAGCATTCAAGATTAAATGCTTCTCATTGAATCCCAAGCAGACTCCTCAATGAGCATAGAGCCCAATGTAGGATTTCATCCCACAACCCAGAGATCATGATATGAGCTAAAACCAAGAGTCAGATACTTAACTGACTGTGCCACCCAGGCACACCTAGTGTTTTCATTTTCTTCAGGTAAATACCCAGAGTGGAATTACAAAACTTTATGGTATTTGTATTTTTAAGAAATCCTACATAATGTTTTTCATAGTGGATGTACCAATTTATTTCCACCAATAGTGCATGGGAATCCCATTTTCTCCACATCCTTGTCAGCATTTGTTATTTCTTGTCTTTTTGATACTAGACATTCAGACTGGTATGGGATGATATCTCATTGTGGTTTCAATATACATTTACCTGATGATTAGTGATGTTGAGCATCTATTCATTTACCTCTTGGCCATCTATATGTGGGCATTCTTTGGAAAATGTCTACTCAGGTCTTCTGACTGTGTTTTAATCAGATTATTTGTTTTTGTTTGCTTTTTGAGGTTGTATGATATTAACCCCCTTGCATCACTGAAATAAACCCCATTTGATTGTGGTGAATTATCCTTTTAATGTATTGTTCAATTCACTTTTCTAATATGTTGAGGATTCTTGCATCTATGTTCAACAGTGTTATTGGTCTGTAATTTGTG
Organism: Leptonychotes weddellii; assembly: GCF_054177405.1. Lineage (NCBI taxonomy): Eukaryota > Metazoa > Chordata > Mammalia > Carnivora > Phocidae > Leptonychotes > Leptonychotes weddellii. The sequence continues at coordinate 101,291,367 of NC_138369.1, read as the reverse complement.
TGTGTGTGTGTGTGTGTGTGTGTGTTGTCTGTCTGGTTTAGTATCAAGGCAGCCCAAACGGACCATTACTGATGGCCTGCATGGCTAGACGAAGGCATGGAAGTGACCACAGCCCAGCTTTCGGGTCTCGGCTCTGACTGGGCCCTGCTGTCTAAGCCCACAGGAGAAGTGGGTGTGGGGGACAGGACTAGCACCAGCTGTGCACTAATGCCCAGTCTGCAGGCTAGGAACACACTGGCATTGGGGAGCAGGGCGTGTCTGGGGGAGATGCTACAGCAGTTTTCCAATCAAAGGAGAGCAGGCAAAATGATCACCAAGGCCCCACTTTGTGACTGGCTCTTAGAGAACCACACCAGGCCTCCAGGATTTTGTCACATGTCCAAAACCAAAACAAACTTCTGTGAACTGTGAAGTAGGACACCCAGGACCACAAACATTTACAGACCCAATACCATCTCACACATTATTATTAGTACTATGGGAGTTTTCATCACCAAATTACAAATTCCAGGAGTACTTCAAACCCAGAAGATCCCAGAGCATTCAATAGGGAAAGAAGAGAAGCAGATGTCTGAGGGGTAACTCTGAGTCATTCTGCAGATGGGGTGACTGTGGGAAGGTTTTGTGTCCTTACCCGGCAAGAATCTAAAAAAAAAATGAAAAAATTTAATACTTGAATTTTTAAAAAATGCTGGCCTCATAGAATAAATTTGGAAGCATTCTTTCCTTTTCTATATTTTGGAATAGTTTAAGAAGGATAAGAATGAACTTGTCTTAAAATTTTTGGTAGAATTTACCTGTGAAGCCATCTGGTCCTGGATTTTGGTTTGTTGGGAGCTTTTTGTTACCAACTCAGTTTCACTACTAGTAATCAGTGTGGCCAGATTTTCTATTTCTTCCTAATTCAGTGTTGGAGGATTGTATGTTTCCATGAATTTATCCATTGCTTCTAGGTTGTTTAATTTGTTGGTATATAATTTTTTTGTATTAGTCTCTTAAAATAATTTGTATTTCTGTGGTGTTCTTTGTAACTTCTCTTTCATTTCTGATTTTATATATTTGAGTCCTCTCTCCTTTCTTGATGAATCTTGCTAAAAGTTTATAAATTTTGATTATCTTTTCAAAGGCCCAGCTCTTAGTTTTATTGATGCTTTCTATTGTTTTTTTAAAGTCTCTATTTCATTTATTTCTACTCTCATTTTCTTCATTCCATTAAATTTGTTATTCTTCTTTTTCAGGTTCCTTTGGGTGTAAGAGTAGATTGAGATTTTTCTTCCTTTCTGCAGTAGACCTGTATTGTTAGAAACTTCCCTCTTAGAGTGGCTTTCGCTGCATTCCAAAGATTTTAAATCCTTGTGTTTTCATTTTCATTTGTCTCCATGTTTTTTTCAAATGTTATATTTGATTTCTTGTTGACTCATTCATGTAGCAGAATGTTGTTTAGCCTCCATTTATTGGTATTCTTTCCAGATTTTTTCTTATGATTGATTTCTCATTTCATACCATGTGGTCAAAAATGCTTGATATGATTTTAGTCTTCTTAAATTTATTGAGACTTGTGTCCTATCATGTGATTTATATAAGAATGTTCCATACATACTTGAAAGGATGATCTCTCTCTTTTTTGTTTTGTTTTGTTTTTTGCACTTCAGCTTGGGTAGTTTCCACTACCCTGTCTTATAAATTATTCATCCATTCTTTTGCATCCTCTAATCTACTGATTATTCCTTCTACTCTATCTTTTTTAATTTCCGTTATTGTATTTTCAGCTCTGATATGTTCTTTTTTATATTTTCTATTTCCTTGTTAAATTTGTCACTGAGTTCATCCACTCTTCTTTCAAGTCCAGTGAACATCTTTATGATTATTACTTTTAACTCTGTCAGGTAGATTGCTTTTCTTTACTTTGTTCTTTTTCTGACATTTTGTTTTGCTCCTGGAGAAAGCTCCTACAGATCACTTTCGATAGGCACATGCCCTCATATTATTCCATAAATTTTCTTTAGTTATAATCCAGGTACTATTCAAACTGCTGCCATTGTTCTGGGTCTCTGACCAAGTCATATAGTAGTCTGGCCCTTTAAGAAAAAGTTTTAGTTTCCTATAGCCCTCCAGCTCTCCTGTAGTTAAGTCCTGCTGATTTTCAAAGGAAGTCATTATGAGCACTCGTCTGAGGTATGGGTGTTGGTGGGGCTGATGCCCTGTCTGGCTGCAATGTTCTTGTACTGAGGGAGTAGGCAGCAATGGTGTTTGGCCTACCTGCCATGTGTGGCTGAAATGCAGCTTAGTTATGGGTGGGGCTGTCACCTGGCCTTATTTATATATTGATTTTGTATCTTGCAACATAGAGTAAAAGAATTCAGAACTAATAAATGAATTCAGAATTACTGGAGTCTTTAGGGTTTACTATACGTAAAATCATGTCATCTGCAAATACTGACAGTTTTATTTCTTCCTTTCGTATTTGGATGTGTTTAAAATTTTTTCTTGCCTAATTTTTCTAGCTAGGACTTCCGATATTATCTTGAATAAAAGTGATGAGAGAGAATTTTTGTCTTGTTCCTGATCTTAGAAGAAATGTTTTCAGCTTTTTACTACTGAGTATGATGTTAGCTCTGGGCTTGTTATATATGGCATTTATTATGTTTGCTCTATACCCACTTTATTGAGACTTTTTATTATAAATGATGTTGTTTTGTCACATGCTTTTTCTGAATCTAGTGAGATATCATATGATTGCTAGTCTTTATTTTGTTAGTGTGGTGTATAAAATTGATTTGTGGATATCAAATCATCCTTGCATCCCTGGGATAAATCCCACTGGATCATGGTATATGATCCTTTTAATGTACTGTTGACTGGTAGTTAATATTTTGTGGAGGATTGTTGTATTTATGTTCATGAGGGATATTTGTCATTTTCTTTTCTCATAACATCCTTGTCTGTTTTTGATTTTAGTAATGCTGGCCTTATAAAATGGAATCGGAAGCATGTTCTCTTTTATTTTTGGAACAGAAGGATTGGTATTAATTCTTTGAATGTATGGTAGAATTCTCCAGTGAAGTTGTTCATCCAGGACTTTTGTTTGTTGGGAGGGTTTTGATTTCTTGGTCAATCTCCTTACTAGTAACAGGTCCATTCAGATTTTCTATTTCTTCATGATTTGGTCTTGGTAAGTTGTATATTTCTAGGAATTTAGCCATTTCTTCTACATCATCTAACTTGTGGGTGTATAATTTTTCAGAGTAGCTGTCATAATCCTTTTTTATTTTTGTGGTACTAGTTTTAACATATACTCTTTTCGAGTTATTTTTTTTCTTGGTTAATCTAGCTAAAGGCTTATCAATTTTACTTTTTGAAAGAACTGAAGAGCTAGCTTTGGTTTCATTGATCTTTTCTATTGTCTTCTTAGTCCATTTTTAATTTATTTCTGTATGATCTTTATTTTTTTTTCCTTCTAATAACTTTGAGCTGCATTTGCTCTTTCTACTTCCTTGAAGTGTAAAGTTAGATTCTTTATTTGAGATTTTTTCTTGTTTCTTGATGTTGAGCAATTTTTGCTGTGAACTTCTCTCTTAGAACTGCTTTTGCAGCATCTTATAAATTTGGTTTGTTTCATACCCGTTTTTATTTGTCTCAAGATATTTTTTTAATTTCTCCTTTGATTTCTTTTTTGACTCATTGGTTCAGTAGCATGTTGCTTAGTCTCCACACATTTCTTAATTTTTATTTTCTTCCTGTTATTGACTTCTAGTTTCATATAATTGTGGTCAGAAAAAAAATGTTATAATTTCAATCTTCTTAAATTTATGAAGACTTGCTTTGTGACCTAAGATATGATTTATCCTGGATTATGTTCCATGTGCACTTGATAAGAATGTATAGAATGGAATGTTCTGTCTGTATCTGATAAGTCTATTTGGTCTAACATGATGTGTAAGGCCAAAGTTTCCTTACTGATTTTCTGTCTAGATGACTTATCCATTGATGTAAGTGGGTCATAAAGTTCTATATTATTGCATATTGCTATTTCTTCTTTTATGTCTGTTAACACTTGCTTTATATATTTAGAAACTCTTATGTTGGTTGCATATATATTTACAAATATATCCTCTTCTTTGATTGAATCCTTTATCGTTATATAATGCCCTTCTTTCTTTCTTACTATTGTGTTTAAAATCTATTTTTTCTAAACATATCTACCAGCTTTCTGTTGCCATTTGCTTGGAATACCTTTTTCTATTTGTTCACTTTCAGTCTGTGTGTGTCCTTGCATTTGAATTGAGTGTTTTATAGGCAGTATACAGATGGGTCTTTTTAAAAAATTCATTTAGCCACTCTTTTTATTGGAGAATTTAGTTCATTTATATTTAAATAATTATAGATAGATATGTAATTATTGCCATTTTGTTCATTGTTTTCTGGCTGTTTTATAGTTCCTCTTTGTTCCCTTCTTCTTCTCTCTTTTCCTTTGTGACTTGATTTTTCTTAGTGGTATGCTTAGATTCCTTTATCTTTTGTGTATCTAATATAGGACTTTGCTTTGTGATTACTATGAGAATGACATATAACACCTTATATCCATAACAGTCTATTTTAAGTTATCAACTATTAAGTATGTTCACATTCTAAAACTCTGTTTTTTACTTTCCTCCCCTTTATGTTTTTGATGTCACATTTTACATTTTTTTACCTTGTGTATCCCTTAACTACTGTGGTAACATTTTTACTACTTTTGTCTTTTAACCTTCATACTAGCTTTAAAGTGATCATCCACTTCTTTTACTACTTATTTAACTTTACAGTGGGATGTATTATTTCATGGTTATCTTGTTACTCAATAGTGTCATTTCTTACAAGTTTAAGGAATTTCCTTTAACAGTTCTCATAGGATTGGGTTAGTGATGATAAACTTCTTTAAATTATGCTTGTCTAGAAACCTTGTTATCTCTCCTTTAATTCAGAATGATAATTTTCCTGAGTAGTATCTTGATTAGGAGTATTTTTTTTTTTCTTTCAGCACTGAGATATAACATTCCACTTCTTTCCAACTTACAACTTTCTGTTGCAAAGTCAGCTGATAGCATTATGGGGATTCCTTTGTAGGTAACAAGTTGTTTTCCTCTTGCTTCTTTTAAGATTCTTTCCTTGTCTTTATGTTTCAACATTTTAATTAATACATCTTGATGTGGGTGTCTTTAGGTTCATCTTAATTGGAACATCTGAACTTTCTGAATCTGATGTCTGTTTCTTTTCCCATACTAGGGATCTTTTCATCTATTATTTCTTCCAGTGAAGTTTTGCTTCTTTCTCTCTGTCTTCTACTTTGTGGACCCTCATAATGTGATTGTTAGTCTGCTTGATATTGTCCCATAGGTCCCTTAAGCTATCTTCCCTTTTTAATTTTTTTTCTTTTGTTTCTCTGAATGGATGAGTTTCACTGCCTTGTCTTTGACTTCACTGATTGTCTCTTCTGTTTATATATTCTGCTGTTGAACCCTTCTCCTGTATTTTTTAGTTCAGTTATTGTTTTTATTAGATTTGTAACTTCTATTCAGTACTTTCTTAAATTTTCTATCACTTTGTTGAAGTTCTCAATGTGTTCATTCTCTTTCTGAGTTCAGTGAGCATCTTTATAATTACTTTGAACTCAGAGGTGCCTGAGTGACTAGGTTGGGCATCTGCCTTGGGCTTGGGTCATAATCCCAGGGTCCTGGGATCGAGCCCCAGTGGTGGGCTCCCTGCTCAGCAGGGAGCCTGCTTCTCCCTCTCCCTCTGCTGCTCCCCGCCTGCTTGTGCACTCGCACTCTCTCTCTGTCAAATAAATAAATAAAATCTTTTAAAAAATAATTACTTTGAACTCTATTAGGTAAATAATTTATCTTCATTTAATTATAGATTTTTATCTGAGGTTTATCTTGTCTTTCTATTTGGAACATATTGCTCTGTTGCTCATTTTGATTGGCTCTGTGTGTTGGTTTCTATGTAATGCATGAAACAATCAACTCTCCCACTCTTGAAGGAATGGCTTTTGTAGGAAATGATACTTATTCAACCCTGCCCTAGCTCATTGTTGTCTCTCAAACCTTTGTGATTGTTCAAGCAACTATTATATTTCTAGTAGTTCACACTAGCTGAGGGTGTGCTAAGACCTGTCAGTGTCCCAAAGGGGAGGATCTCAGTCAGCACCTAGACTAAAGCTGATTGGAAGCTATACTCTTCAGGCAGCAGCTTTTAAAGTTTGTAAATATATATAAGTCTTGGGGAACCTAAGCTAAATCCCACTGGCCACCAGACCCAAGTGATCTGGAGGTGTCCCCTAAGCAACAGTCAAAAAAAAAAAAAATCAGAAATCAAGGTGACTGTATAAGCTCTTTTCTAGGAAATACCAATGAGCTGTAGTGCAATAGAAGGAGAGTTCAATAATGGCATCCACTTTCCTACAGATTCTTAGAGTAACTCCACAGGCCCCTAGGTGTTTGCAAGCTTGAAGCCTGCTCCTCAGGCTTCAGGACAAGCAAACAGGGCCCTTAAACAGAATGACTTGATGGTGTGTTTTCAGTCAGCTGTCTGTGAAGTGCCCTTTTGGGTTGTAGCCTGCCAAAAAGGGTCTCTGATTGTTACTGTCCCATGTGACCCAAGTATACACACACCCCTTAGCCATCAGATCAAGACAGTCAAGGAGAGCCCCTAGGCAGCAGCTGCAATAACTAGGGCAATAAACACATCTGAGTTCCCCTTTGAAGATACTGGTATTCTGGAGTACAGCAGAGGGAGAGCACAAAAATAGCACCTGCCCTCTGACTACTCTAGAAAGGATGACAGTCCCTAGATGTGTGCTTCATTAGAATCCTGCCCCACTGTCAGAGTGCCCCACAAGTTTATAAGCTCATATCTGAGAGATCCTTGCAAGTTGGTGCAAGGCAGAGGGAAAGCAGAGATTGCATCCACTGATCTCTATTCCCTGAGAGCACTTCTGTAGGCCATGAGATATCTATTCTAGAAACCTGCCCCTTAGACCAAAGGTCCTGGAAAAGCAACTAAGCCTCTTAGAAAGATTAGGGTTGTATTTCAGTCCACTGTCTGTGCAGTTGCCTGACAGTGGTAGCCTATCAAAACTGTTTCTCCAATTGTTACAGTCCCATTGTACCCTGGAACAAAGCTCCACCTGGCCAGGTGATCAAAGGATGCACCCTAGAGAGCAGCTGCAAAAATCAGGTCATCAGATATTGTAAAAGCCTCCTTCTAGGAGATAACTTGTACTCTGAAGCATAGCAGGTGGAGAGTGTGATGATGGTGCTTAGTGACTGTAGCAAGACAACAGCAAGGCAGAGGAGGAGTGTTAATATGGTGCCCATGGGGAAAAGATGGGTAAAAAAAGAAAAAGAGAAAAAAGAGGTGGTGCCCACCAGCTAGTGGAAGGCAGTAGAGGAGCATAAAGATAGCAAACACAGGGGGAAAAAATGGTGCTCACTGCCTACAGTGAGGCATAGGGAGAGCACAAATGTGGTACCAGCCAATATCTGTCCCTGGAGTGTTCCAGCAGGCTCTTAGATGTATGTGTTAAATTAGATGCTTGCCCCTCAGGCTGATGCATTAATATAAACAAAGTCTGAGCCTGACCAGATGCCTCTGAACTGGGCTCAGGGGTGGGTGAATCTTTAAGAGTTGTTTTTCAGATCACCACAGTATAATACATCTTAAGGATGCAAGCCCTGTTGGTTTTCAAAGCTCAGAGTTTTGAGGGCTCATTTCTCAGGTGCACCTCTTAAGATTTGGATACCCAGCGTGAGGTTAAAATCCTTCACTCCTCAGGGAAGAGCTTCAGGTTTTGAGTTCCCTCCTGATTGTGGGTCAATGTACTGGGAGTGGGGTTTATGGTGAGATTGTGTCCCAGCCTCTCCTCCCTTTGATGTGGTTTTCTCCTTTGTCTAATGTGTCATTGTCACTTAGCAAGTGTTTGTTTGTTTGTTTTTGGGTTTTTTTTTTACCAGAGGAAATTATTTCATGTGTAGCTATTAGGAACATTTGTGAGAGGAGGTGAGTTCAAGATCTTATGTTGCCCACTTTAATCAGAACCTCTTACTATGTAATTTTGATATGACTTTTAAAACATTTTATATTTCTATAGACATATCTTCAAAATTAACAGCAAAAATCATTAAAAAATTTTATTGAGCTATAACTGACATATAACATTCTATTAGTTTCAGGGATACAACATGATTTGATATTTGTATGAAATGATCATCACAATAAGTCAGTTAACAACCATTACCACATTTTTTTTCTTATAACTTTTAAGATATACTCTTTCAGAAACTTTCAAATACATAACACACTATTATTACCTATAGTCATGATGCTCTACATTACATGCCAAGACTTACTTATTTTATAACTGGATACCTTTATAACTTATTTACTTTATAACTGGATTCAAAAGTTTCTAACTTTTGAATACCTTCACCCATTTGGCCCACACACTGCCCCCTGCCTCTGGTAACCACCAATCCTCCTTATGAATTTATTTAGTTTAGATTCCACATAAAGGTGAAATCATATTGTATTTATCTTTCATTTAACATAATGTCCTTGAGGTCCACCCATATTGTCACAAATGGTAAGATTTCATTCTTTTTATGGGTGAATATTACACACACACTACATTTTCTTTTCTTTTTTTTTTTTTTTTTAGAGAAAGTGAGATCAAAAGAGCAAGCAGGGGGAGGGGCTATGGGAGAGAGAGAGAAAGAGAGAGAATCCCAAGCAGGCCCCACACCCAGCAGGGAGCCTGACATGGGGCTTGATCCCATAACCCTGAGATCACAATCTGAGCTGAAATCAAGAGTCAGACGCCTAACCAACTGAACCACTCAGGCACCCCCATATACCACATTTTCTTTATCCATTCACCCATTGTTGGATACTTGAGTTGCTTTCATGTCTTGATTATTGTAAATACTATAATGAACTTGGGGTATATGTATAGTTTTGGGTTATTGTTAGGAATTGCATTGAATCTCTAGGTTGTTTTTGGTAGTATGGACATTTTAATAATATTATTCCAACTCATGAGCTTAGAATATCTTTCCATTTATTTATGTCTTCAATTTTTTTTAAAGATTTTATTTATTTGAGAGAGAGAGTACAAATTGGGGAGTGATTCATCACTTACATACAACACCTGGTGCTCATCACAAGTGCCCTCCTCAATACCTGGCACCTATTTAACCCATCACTACCCCCACAGCCTCATCCACCTCCCTCCAGTAACCCTGTTTGTTCTCTATTGTTAAGCATCTGTTTCTTGGTTTGCCTCTCTTCCCCCTGCAATATTCATTTGTTTCTTAAATTCCATGTATCAGTGAAATCATATGGTATTTGTCTTTCTCTGACTTATTTCACTTAGCATAATACTCTCTAGTTCCATCCACATCATTGCAAATGGTAAGATTTCATTCTTTTTTATGGCTGAGTGGTATTCCATTGTGTGTGTATATATATGTGTCTGTGCGTCTGTATTCATATATATTTGTATATACATACATACCACATCTTTTTTATCCATTCATCAGTCAATGGACATTTTGGCTCTTTCCATAATTTGGCTATTATTGATAATGCTGCTATAAACATTGGGGTGCATATATCCCTTTGAATCAGTGTTTTTGTTTTCCTTTTCCTAGGTATTCTTTTTGATACAATTCTATTATTTTTGATACAATTGTAAATGGGAACATTTTCTTAATTTTGCTGATCATTTGTTATTAGTGTTTGGAAATGCAACAGATTTTTTGTACTAGTTTTTTGTTCAGCAACTTTACTGAATTACTTTATTATAAGAGCTTTTTGTGGAAGACCTGACTGACTTAGTTGGTAGAGCATGTGACTCTTGATCTCAGGGTTGTGAGTTCAAGCCCCACATTGGAGATAGAATTATTATTTTTTTAAATTATAGTTTTCATTGCAGTTTTTAGGGCTTTTTATTCATAAAAATATGTCATCTGTAAATATATATGTATTTTTTAACCAATTTGGATGCCTTTTCCTTTTCTTTTTTTCTTGTCAGATTTCCGAAGCTAGGACTTATAATGTTATGTTGAGTAAAAGTGCCAAGAGTATGTATCCTTGTTTTGTTCCCAGTCTTAGAGGAAGAGTTTTCAGCTTCTCACCATAGGATCATGTTAGCTGTGGACTTATCATATATGGCCTTTATTATGATGAAATATACATTTTCTCTGTACCTAGTTTGTTTTTATCATGAATTGATATTAAATTTTGACAAATGCATTTTCTGCTTTTTTGAGATAATCTGTAACAAATCCCACTTGATGATGGTGTATGATCCTTTTCATGTATTGTTGAACTTAGTTTGCTAATATTTTGTTGAGGATTTTTGTGGTTATGTTCACTGTTATTGGCCTTTAATTTTCTTTCTCATGTCTTCTTTTTCTCATTTTGGGATCAGGGTATTGCTGGCCCTTTAAAAGGAGTTTGCACATGGCCCCTCTTTTACTTTTTGGAAGAGTTTGAGGATTGGCATTAGTTCTTTTAAAAATATTTGGTAGCATTCACCATCATAGAGCAGTCAGGTCCTGAAGAATTTTGACAACTCATTCAATCTCCTTTCTAGTAATTGGTCTGTTCAGATTTTCTTTTTCTTCAAGATTCGGGTTATATATTTCCAGGAATTTATCCATTTCTTCGAGGTTGTCCAATTTGTTGGCCTATAATTGTTCATAGTAGCCTCTTGTATTTTGTATTTATGAGTTGTAACATTTCTTCTTTAACTTGATTTGAGTATTTTTTTTTCTTAGTGGATGTAAAGGTTTGTCAATTTTTCTAAGAACCAGCTTCTAGTTTCATTGTTCTTTTCTACTGTCTCATTAGTCTCTATATCATATATTTCCACCCTAACCTTTGTTATTTTCTTTCTTCTACTAGGTTTGGGCTTTGTATTCTTTAGTTGACTAAGGCATAACATTTGGTTGTCTGAGATCATCTTGTTTCTTGATTTAGGCATTTATCACTATGAATTTCCTTCTTGGAACTTCTTTTGGTATATAAGTTTTGGTATCTTGTACTTTAATTTTAATTTCTGTCAAGGTATTTTTTGAGTTCTCTTTTGGTTTTTTCTTTGACTTGTTTATTTAGTAGCATGTTATCTAATCTCCATATCCTTTTGAATATTTCAATTTTTTGTAATTGATTTCTAGTTTCATACCATTGTGGTAGGAAAAGATGCTCCATTACGATTTCAAGCTTCTAAAATTTATTGAGTCTTGTCTTTTGGCCTAACATAATCTGCCCTTTAGAATGTTTCATGTGCACTTGAGAAGAATGTGTGTTCTTTTGTTTTAAGATAAAAGATTTGTATGTCAAAACCATCTGATCTAATGTGTCACTTAAGGCCAATGTTTTCTTATTTTTTTATCTCAATGATTTATTGAGTAAAGTGGGAATATTAAATTCCCATTCTATTGTTGTGTTGCTGTGTAGGTTTCCCATTAGGTCTGTTAAGTTTTATTTCACATATTAAGTCTCATATAAAAATCATTTTTAACTCTAGCCAATAGAAGAATCTTTCTCAACTTTCAACTGAAATACTTGATACCTAAAAAGTATCTAAAATCAAAATGATAACATTAATAGCAACAAAATTATTAACTAGAAAATCAAGAGACATTCATCATGCTAATTCATCAAATAGCAAGGATATAAAGCTAACTTGGGATTCAAAATATGCAAATGATGCATTTGCATGTTTTAACCTTTAAAAGAGAGCAATTTAGATGGCCTTACCTCCAATGGCTCATGATTTAAATTAGTCATAGTAAATCAATGATTTTATTCCTTAGCTATTGTGGCTCTTCTCTTTGAATGCACATCAGAATCACTGTTAGAGCTTTAAAAAAATACAGAGAAGCAGGACTTTAATTCAGATCCACTGATCCAGAATCTTGGGCATATTGCCTTGGAGCCTTTATTTTGTTAAAAGTTGAATTTTAGGCCCTGCCAGGATAAAGAATAGTTGCTCTAGTGAATGAGTGATTTTTCAGTTGGTCACTGATTTTCTTCTTATTTCTAAACCAAAGAAGAGATTTATCCTGCAATAAGCTGAAGTAAGAAAAAGAGTGGTAAGACAGTTTTAGACACTTGGTTTACCATAAAATAAAATCCTGAAAATAAAAGACAGTGGCAAAATGAACTTGATGGGAATTGTTCCCCACACTCAGGGACAATAGATGTTTTTGTGTATGTTTAGAGTATTCTATAATTAACAAAGTATTTTGAATTCTGATTTTAAATTTATAACATTAATAAAATTGGGAAATTAAAACAATTACTTAAATTATTGGTCAGAAAGTTAATCAAAAATTATAGTGACAAACTATTTACACTTTAAGGCTTTACTTGCCCAAATAATTTTGTCTATATTCTGATTTCAATCTGTACCCCTAAATTAAATAGTCCTTAATCCTGATTGTATATTAAGACCATTCAGGGAACATAAAAAAAATCTTGATTCAGCTTCATACAAAGCAACTAAAATAGAATCTAAGGATGGGGACTGATTATCTGGTATATTTTTTCCCCCATCAGGTAATTCTATGCAGCTAGAACTGGGAATTCTATTTGAAACCTAAAGTCTAGGAATACTTTGCAACCTAGTTTATTTTAATTATGCAAAATTCCACTTTCAGACAATGGTTTAGAAACCTTCTATGTCTTTAAATGTGTTGGGGAGTTGGAAATGCAAGGAATAAAAATCAATATTCAAAACAGAAACATAGGCTATCTTGAAAATACTTTCTTAAAACTGTAAATAGTTTTATTATTAAAACAAAAGTATCATAGTGTTAAGTAGGTCAACATATAAATAATAATGTAACCCTAATGGACTTTAAAAATAGAAATTATTAAATCAGGTGAAAAAAAATATGGTAAGAGCAGGATTATTCTGAAAAGATCAAGGAAGGATTTGGCAAAGTTAATGAGAAAAAGGAAGTAAAAGAAAATATGAACTTGCAATCAAAACAATTCTTTTCCTTAGGATTTTCCTAAAGAAGAATTTCTGAAATGAAAAACATTGTCAAAATGTTGAAGTCCTTGACTTTTGGTGGTTGTATAGGAGTTATATTCACTTTTTGTCTTTAAATGTTTTCCGTATTGAGCATTTAGTTCATCTATAATTATACTATGTGTACAATTATATACAACATATATAATTATATAAAAATTTATCAATAACTCTGTGGTAGGTGCTTTTAGAATTGTCAGTATACTATTGTGGGTTTTTTTCCCTAAATTTTTATTTAAAAAATTACATGACCATTCTATTAAAGGTGTACAAAACACAGCAGAGTTATGAAAGGGAATGTTTCCATAAAATATCATTGCTTTCTAGTCTAACTTCCTTTTCTAGTTCTGAAGTTACCTCATAGCTGCCATGGACCCTATTTGCAACTTCAGAACACTGGTTTATACTATGAAGTTTCAGGTACTAACAGTAAAACATAAATTATAGTTTTTGTTGCTCAGTTCTGTAATTCTTTTGTTTGTGACTTATACCTGTGAAAAGAGCACAGGGCAGTAATTGCATTGCTGATGTATTTAATTTACAGGTTGGGTGACTAGAGAAGTATGTTTCAATGTGTTCAGTCTTGTTAGCCATAAAGTATAAGCTGGAGTATTCTCTTCAACAAGTGAAGCAGGCAGATGTTGCAGCTTTGATTTCACAAGTAAATGACTTTTTTTTGTTGTTTCCTGGAAGCTTGTATTTTTACAGTGTGTCTGTGTATTTATAAAATATATACATATATTAAAGCAAAACTACATTTGAGATACTTTTCAATCAAATATATGACCATGAATAAGTGTAATTATTGAAGACATATACCATTCTGTTTTTCTTTGAGGAAATAATTTTAAGACCAGATTAGTTCATATATATCTTCTCAAGAACCCAGCTGCTGACTTTTTCACTTATACTCAGAGATGATGTTAGGCTGCTCTGGCAGTTAGTGGCTGGCTCATAGATTTTCAATCAGACATGACTTTGGGGAGGAGTAATGTTGCAGAGAGATGTATTTTGTGTATTGAATTTGATTGCTAATAATAAAAAATGTTCAAAACTTCTTGGCCAGTTCTCTCATATGAGAACCACTGGAGTAATCCTCTAGGAAGAAATTAAAAATAGTGCCACACCTTGAGCGACATACCAGTTGGCCATGTATCAAACACTTTCCAAATAAATAGAAGTGCTTTATGCATGTGACTGCAAGAACACATTTTCTAAACATGTAGACTCATTATACTCGGTCTAAATATTTGTTTTGTTTTTAATTTTTTCACTCAAATTGACATTGCATAAATAGAGATTTTATTGTATATTAATAGTTGCCTTGTTACTTAGAGGAGGTCACAAACAGTAAGACTGCCATATCAAAGATTTGAGTCTATGAATCTAGTATTCTTTGTCAGATTGCTTTTGTAAAATATTTAATTTCAAATGCCTATCTACCATGGAAGTGAGTAATCATTTCATTCTGCCCCTGACAGTTAAATAGTACCTTACATTTGATTAGTAAAAATGATATATCATTGTCTTTCATTTTATCTTTCATTCATCATTTAGTACCCACTAGGTGCCAAGTACCATACCATTATAGGCTCTGAGGATTCAGTAGTAAACAAAATAGATTTTTAAAAATGTCCCCGTCATATTGCTTACACAGAGAATTGGTGAAACAGTGTCCCTGAGAAAGTAAGAGTGGATATACATCACCATTGGAGGTATGAGCCCCAAATGTTAGTCTATGCATAGAGAAAAGTACGTATTATCACTAATGAAAGAGCAGTGGAAACTAGGGCAAACTGTTTTTAAATTGCTATATTTTTTATTCTTTAGTAAGAATTGGGATCATCATCTGGGAATAAAGATTAATGGGGGTATAATAGGTTTAAAAGGAAAGTACCATGTATAGAAGTTACCCTGGAGAATGGTTTAGAAAGTACAGTTTTGTTTGGCATCTGCATAAAAGGCTATTTTAGATGAGTGATTTAAAAGTATATATAAATTGAGACTACCCAATATGATTGTATTTTTTCCAGTGATATTCAGAAACAGAATATAGGCCTGTGGTAAGCAGAAGTTTGGAGTTTCTTCATGTGAGTAGAATGAAGTAAAAGGGAGGCAAGGGAAAAAGTATGTATGGAAGTGGATAAATATGATTCACCTTGGGAATATGATGAATAAAGGGGAAACTGAGGACATAAGGCTGAGGGATAGTGTAGCATCAGTGGCATGTTAGCTTAAATGAAGTTAAATAGTGTTTAGGGTGCGACAAAAGATAAGAATTGGTGGTTAGAAAATGAGATATTTGAAATTGATATTATAAAAGTACTTCATGTAAGGGTAATGACATCAATCAAGTGACTACAGGGGATGGAAAACAAATTGCAGGGTAGGAGATCAAGGAAGCAAGAATAATGTAGGGGTCATTTTTATGTTGTAATCATCCATACTATGACAGGAGATCTAGGCAGGGAGAGAAGCATAGGGGAACAGGTGATGACAAGAAGGAATAACACATGGTTACTCTCAGATTTTTTTTTTTTTTTAAAAAGGAGACTGGCCTAGAAACAGCAATGAACAAAGAGCACACCTGTCCCACCTCCAGAAATTTTTCTTTTACACCTTTTAAGAGAGCTTCAAGAGGAATAGCATCATCAGAAGTGAACTTGATGTCATCTAGCAGAAATATGAAGAGAAACTTTACAGAAGAGTTGAGGATTCTTTTTGTTTGGTGTGTGCCTGTGATTGATTGTGTTCCACAGGGCACACTGAAAGAGTTTCAGGGGTGTTTTAAAATTTTATTTTGCTCATGAATTTTACCAGATATTCCATTTGAGTGTTAGAAATTTTCCTATTTTGTACCAGCTGCTTATGTATCAACCCCTATCTGTGTCGCAAGTATGTTTCTAATTTTCTCTTGAAATATTGTATAATACTGATGAAATCATGAAGTAGAGTTTATTTGTAATTTATTAAGCAGGATCAATTTTATTTATGTCACAGATATTCTCATTTGAAAGCTCATGTTCATTTCATACCTGGGTCTTACTCCAGGTTTGTGAGTATAAATTTAGGCAAAAAAAAGTCATTCATGTTGAAATCCATAGGGTGTAAGAAAAAAAGAAGTTAAGGATTAAAATAGATTTTTCCCATGTACTTAATAAATGTTTCAAAATAATTTTTCAGTAGCTTACCTCTTCTTCTTTAGACTGTGATTTTTATCCACAGTAGCATAGTAATATCATTTTCAGAATATTCTGTTTAAGTCATCTGTCCATTCTTATATACTACTATACTGTTCATGCATTATACTGCAGATGAAATTTTATGCGTATGGAAAAGAATTCTAAATATCACATTAATGAGAAGGCTTCACAACAATTTGCTAGTTATATACATTTTTTTCTTTAAAAATGTACACATTCCTATATAGAGAGGATTTTGGAAAGGATGAACATCAAAGAGCTAACTGTGGTTCTCTCTGCCTGTCAGAGATGTTTATTTTATTTTTATTTTTGCTAAATATGATTTTTCATTTTTTTCAATAAACATATTGACATATATTTACCTTTTTTAAATACCACAAGATATATAGCAATAACCATTTAAAGAGACTTTGAAAATAGAGTGAAAAAATCCCAAACCATTTCTTTAGTTTCTCTGAGCCCCAGACAGCCATCCTTGTTTCATTTT
Source organism: Leptonychotes weddellii (assembly GCF_054177405.1). Classification (NCBI taxonomy): domain Eukaryota; kingdom Metazoa; phylum Chordata; class Mammalia; order Carnivora; family Phocidae; genus Leptonychotes; species Leptonychotes weddellii. The sequence goes on along the minus strand of NC_138369.1, from coordinate 101,274,593 downwards.
ATGAAATTCAGACTGAAAAATGTCACTTTTTGACATTGTCCAGTGACTCCTGTTTTTCATAAATAAGTTTATTTAGCTAAATCTTATTTTTCAGATCACAGCTTTTTTATTGATGTTACTTAATAAAAGCTTTGTCCCTGCCTCCACTCCAGCTTTGTATAATGTATACTTTTCCTTGTTACTCCTTAGTAAAATTGTTATCATTTGGCCACTGTCAACTTTTTGACTGTCAACTCCACAGGGAAAGGAATCACATTTGTCTAGATTCTTTGATACTTAGTACTAGAGAGAGACATAACAGGCAATCAATATATGGTACACTGAATGGATGAAAAAGAGGGAGGCTATAAAAGCACAGATTTACTCTCCTGATGTCTCACAAGGCATTTAAATTTAGCTAAGTAACTTAGCTTCTCTTGATCTCAATTAGCTCTAAAAGATAATAGACTGCTTCCTTCATTATTTATTTTTTTAAGGCTAAAGAACCATATGAAAGGCACTTAATTTCTGCATATGTAATAAACATCCAATCAATGTTACCATGGCTTTAGAAAGATTCCAGGAGGGGCGCCCGGGTGCCTCAGTTGGTTAAGCATCTGCCTTTGCTCAGGTCATGAGCCCAGGATCCTGGGATCCAGCCCTGCATGGGATCTCTGTTCAGCCGGGGGCCTGCTTCTCACTCTCCCTCTGCCTGCTGCTCTATCTACTTGTGTTCATGCTTTCTCTCTCTGTCAAATAAATAAATAAAATCTTAAAGATTTCAGGAATAGATTCTTTTAAAACAAAAATGACTAACCAATGCAATGGAGAATACAACAGAGAATTCCTGAAAGAATGACAACTAACAAGGTGGGAGTGGGAGTGGTGGTGGTGTCAGTGTATGAAAGATCATATTAAATTATAAAGTAATCTGTCAGCAAAGTGATTTGACTTACAGCCACAGGGTTTATTTAAGTATAATTAACATAGTGTTATATTAGCTTCAGGTATACAATATAATTATTCAAAAATTCTACACATTACTCAGTGTTTATCATAAATGTACTCTCAATTCTATTATCTACTTCACCCATCCCTCCCACCCACCTCCTTTCTGGCAATCACCAGTTTCTTCTTTGTATTTCAGAGTCTATTATTTTGAATCTTTTTGTTTCTTAAATTCCACTATAAGTGAAATCATATGGAATTTCTCCCTTTCTGACATATTTCACTTAGCATTATATCCTCTAGGTACATTAATATTTTTGCAAATGGCAAGATCTCCTTTCTTTTAGAGATGAGTGATATTTCAATATTCCATATATACCACATCTTCTTTATTTATTGGTGCACATTTGGGTTGCTTCCATATCTTGGCCATTGTAAACAATGCTGCAATAAACAGGGGTGCATATGTCTTTTGAATTAGTGTTTTTGTTTTCTTTGGATAAATACCATAATGAAATTACTAGATCATATGAGAATTTTATTTTTAATTTTTTGAGGAACCTCCACACTGTTTTCCACTGTGGCTACACCAATTTGCATTCCCACCAACATTTGTAATTTGTGTTTTTTATCCTAGCCATTCTGATGGGTGTGAGGTTACACATCATTGTGGTTTTGATTTGAATTTCCCTGATGATTAGTGAATGTGTCTGTTGGCCATCTGCCTTTCTTTGGTAAATTGTTTATCCATTTTTTTTTAATTGACTATTTTTGGTGTTGAGTTGTATAATTTCTTCATATATTTTGATATTAACCCCTTATGAGATATATCATTTGCAAATATACTTTCCCATTCAGTAGGATGCCTTTTCATTTTTTTTTACCTTTTTGGATTTTTTTGTTTTTCTGTGTAAAAAGCTTTTTACTTCAGTACAGTCTAGAAAAATGTTTCTATCTGTCAAAGAAATTATTGCCTGTTTTCTTCAAGGAGCTTTAGTTTCAGGTCTCACAATTCAGGTCTTTAATCCTATTTGAGCTTATTTTTATGTATGGTATAAAAAGTAGTCCAGTTTTTCCAGCCCATTTGGTGAAGAGACTATCCTTTTCCCTAAATATTTTCTTGCCTCTTTTGTCATAGATTATATTGAGTATAAAATGTTGGGTTTATTTCTGGGCTTTCTATTCTGTGCCATTAATTGATGTATCTATTTTTGTGCTAGAATCATACTGTTTTCATTACTACAGCTTTATAGTGTATTTTGAAATCTGAGATTATGATACCTCCAGCTTAGTTCTTCTTCCTCAAAATAGCTTTGGGTATTCAAGGGTCTTAGGATTATTTGGTCTAATTCTGTGAAAAATGTTGGCTTAGTTCTTCTTCCTCAAAATGGCTTTGGGTATTCAAGGGTCTTTGTGGTTGCATACAAATTTTAGGCATATTTGGTCTAATTCTGTGAAAAATATTGGTATTTTGATAGGGATTACATTAAATCTTCAGATTGCTTTGTAGAGTATGGACATCTTAACAATATTTGTTCTTCTAATCCATGAGCATGGGATATCTTTCTAATAGTTCATGGCTTCTTTAGTTTTTGAAGATCTTTCACTTCCTTGGTTAAAAGCTTATTCCTAGGCATTTTATTCTTTTTGGTGCAATTATAAATGGGATCGTCTTCTTAATTTCTCTTTTTGTTTATTATTGTATAGAAAAGCAACAGATTCCCTATATTAATTTTGTATTCTACAGCTTTACTGAATTCATTTATTAGTTTAGTAGTTTTTGGTGCAGTTTTTAGGTTTTTCTACAAATAGTATCATGTCAACAGTACATAGTGAACTTTACTTCTTAACAATTTGAGTACCTTTTACTTCTTGTTATTGCTGTTAGGACTTTCAGTGCAGTTTTGAATAAAAGTGGTAAGAATGGGCATCTTTGTCTTGTTCCTGATCTTAGAGAAAAAGCTCTCAGCTTTTCATCATCGAGAATTTGGTTAGCCATAGGTTTTTCATATATGGCATTTATTATGCTGAGGTATGTTTCCTTGGTTTTTGCATTGAGAGTTTTTACTGAATGGATGTTGTATTTTGTCAATTGCTTTTTCTGCGTCTATTGAAAGGACCATTTGGTTTTTATCCTTTCTCTTATTAATGTGACATATCACATTGATCAATTTGTGAATATTGAACCACCCATGCAACTATAGAATAAATTTCACTTGATCACTGCAAATAATTTTTTAATGTAGTATTGGATTCAGTTTACTAATATTTTGTTGAGGATTTTTATATCTATCTTCATTAGGGATATTGGCCTGTAGTTTTCTATCAGGGTAATGCTGACCTATAGCATGAATTAGGAAGTTTCCCTTCCTCTTTTATTATTTGGAATAGTTTCATAAAATAGGTATTAACTTGTGGCACCTGGATGGCTCAGTCAGTTAAGGGTCCAACTCTTGATTTTGGCTCAGGTTATTTTGGCTGAGGGTTGTGAGGTCAAGCTGCACGTAGGGCTCCATGCTGGGCATAGAGCCTGCTTAAGATTCTCTCTCTCGGGCGCCTGGGTGGCTCAGTTGGTTAAGTGACTGCCTTCAGCTCAGGTCATGATCCTGGAGTCCCGGGATCGGGTCCCGCATTGGGCTACCTGCTCAGCAGGGAGTCTGCTTCTCCCTCTCCCGCTCCCCCCTCTTGTGCTCTCTCTCTCTCTCTCAAATAAATAAATAAAATCTTAAAAAAAAAAAAAGATTCTCTCTCTCCTCCTCCCCCACCTCTCTAAAAAAAATAGGCATTAACTCTGCTTTAAATGTTTGGTAGATTTCACCTGTGAAGCTATCTGGTCCTAGACATTCGTTTCTTGGGAGTTTCTTAATTACTGATTCTTAGTAATTTGTTTCTTCCAATTTTCTGACTCAATTTTGGAAGGTTGTATATTTCCAGGAATTTGTTCATTTCTTCTAGTCTAGTTTTTTGGCATGTAGTTTTTCATAATACTCTTATTCTTTATATTTCTCCTCCTTTATTTCTGATTTTGAGTCCTCTCTCTCTCTCTCTTTTTTATAAAATAGGTAAACCATTAGCCAGACTTATCTTTTCAAAGAACCAGCTTATGGTTTCATAGATGTTTATTTTTATTATTATTGCTTTCTTCCTTATACTTCTTTAAGCTTTGTTCTTTTTCTAGCTCCTTTAGGAATAAAGTTAGGAGGTTTAGTCAGGATTTCGCTTGTTTCTTGAGTTAGCCCTGAATTGCTACACACTTACTTGTAGAATAGCTTTAGCTGCCTTCCAAAGATTTTGTAACCATTGTGTTTTTGATTTCTTGTTGATTTCTTGGTAGACTCATTCATTTTTTATTATCATGTTATTTAGCCACCATGTATTTATGTTTCCAGATTTTTTCTTGTGATTTATAATTTCAATCTTTTAAAATTTATTGACTTGTGGACTAACATGTGATCTATCTTGGAAAATGTTTCATGTGTATTTGAAAAGAATGTATATTCCACTGGTTTTGGAAAGAAAGTTCTGAAAATATTTGAGAGGTTCATTGGTCTAATATGTCATTCAAAGCCACTATTTCCTTGTTGATTTCCTCTCTGGATAATCTGTCCATTGATATAAGTGGGGTTTAAAATCCTGTACTATTACTCTATTACTGTCAATTTCTTCCTTATGTTAATAATTGCTTTATGTATTTAGGTGCTCTCATTTTGAGTGCATAAATATTTACAATGGTTACATTCTCCTGTTGGATTGTTCTCTTTGACTATGTCGTGTCCTTCTTTGTCTCTTATTATAGTCTTTGTTTTAAAGTCTATTTTGTCTGATTTAAATATTGCTATCCTAGCTTTCTTTTTGCTTCCATTTACATGGTAAGTGTTCTTCCATCCCTTCACATTCAACGTGCATGTATCTCTAGGTCTTAAATGAATCTCTTGTAGGTAACCTAGAGATGAGTCCTGCTATTTTTAATTTTAACTTAACATTTTTAATATTTTAATTTAGGTGTACAATATAATGATTCAGCATTCCTTTACATTTCTCACTACTTATCATGATAATTGTACTCTTAAATCCCTTTACCCATCCCCCCCACCTACCTTCCCTCTGGCATTCACCAGTTTGTTCTCTGTATTTGGGTCTAGTTTTTTATTTTATTTTTTAAATCTCTTTTTCTTTGTTTTGTTTCCTAAATTCCACATATGAGTGAAAGCATATGTTATCTTTCTCTGACTGGCTTATTTTGCTTAGCATTATATACTCTAGTTCCAACATGTCATTGCAAATGCCAAGATGTTATTCTTTTTTATGGCTGACTAATATTCCATTGTATGTATATATCATCTCTTCTTTATCCATTCACTTATGGATGGATATTTGGGTTGTTTTTGTATCTTGGTTATTGTAAATAATGCTGCAATGAACATAAAGGAGCATATAAAACTTTTCAAATTAGTGTTTTGGTTTTCCTTGGGTAAATACCCACTAATGAAATTACTGAAGCAAATGGTAATTCCAGTTTTTATTTTTTGAGGAAACTCCATACTGTTTTCCACAGTGGCTGCAGCAGTTTACATTCTCACCAACCATGCTAAAGGTTTTCTTTTCATGTGTCTGTTGGCCATCTCCATGTCTTCTTTGGAAAAATATCCACTTTTAATTGGATTTTTTTTTTTTTTGGTGTTGAGTTGTATAAGTTCTTTTAATTATTAACCCCTTATCAGACATAATTTACAAATATCTTCACCCATTCAGTAGGTTGCCTTATTTATTGATGATTTTCTTTGCTGTGTAAAATCTATGTTTGTTCTAGGAATTTTATGATTTTGGGTCTCACATTTAGGTCTTGAATCCAATTGAACTTCATTTTTGTGTATGGTGTAAGAAAGTCCAGTTTTCCCAGAACCATTTGCTGAAGAGACCATCTTTTCCCCATTGCATATTCTTGCCTGCTTTATAGAAGATTAACTGGTATTATTTCGGGGCACTCTATTCCATTCCATTGATCGATGTGTCTATTTTTGTTTTGTACTGTTTTAATTAACACATCTGTATAGTATATCATGAAATCTGGGATGTGATACCTCTAGTAGTTTTCTCCTCCTTTTTCCAATATTGTGGTTCCATGCAGATTTTACTGTTTGTTCTAATCCTGTGAAAAATGCTGTTGGTATTTTAAGAGAGACTGCATTAAATCTGTAGACTGCTTTGGGTAATATGGACATTTTAACAATATTTTTTCTTCCAATCCATGAGCATGGAATATCTTCCATCTGTGTTGTCCTCAGTGTCTTCCATCAATGTTTATTGTTTTCACAATATAGATCCTTAACCAAGATATTTTATGATTTGGGGTGCAATTGTAAAAGGTACTGTTATCTTAATTTCTCTTTCTGCTACTTCATTAGTAGTGTATAGAAATGCAATGGATTTCTGTATATTGAATTTGTATATTATGACATTACTAAATTCATTTATCAGTTGTGGTAGATTTTTTGGTGGAATCTTTAGCGTTTTCTATATAATAGCATCCTGTCATCTGCAAATAGTGAAAGTCATACTTCCTCCCTACCAATTCAGATGATTTTCATTTCTGACAGCTGTGGCTAGTATTCTCAGTACTAGGTTTAATAAAAATGGTGAGTGGACATCCTTGTCTTGTTTCTGATCTTAGAAGAAAAAAAAATCAGTTTTCCCCCATTCAGAATGATGTTAGCTGTGTTTTTCATATATGGCCTTTATTATGTTGAGGTATGTTTTCTGTAAACCTACTTTGTTGAGTTTTTTTTTTTAATGATGAATGGATGTTGTATTTTGTCAAATGTTTTTTTCTCCATCTACTGAGATGATCATATGGTTTTTATTTCCCAGACAAAATTTAAAAGGATTCATGACTACTAAACCAGTCTTGCATCACATAACAAAGGAAATTCTTTGAGTGAAAAGATCATAACAAGGAGTAATTATAAGATGAAAAAATTTCACATGTAGATGCAAACATATAATTGCTTTTTCTGCTTTAGCCTACATAATGGTTTTATATCTACAAAATCAGTCAAGAAATTCATAAAATAATGTAAAGTATGACATACACATAAAATGTGGGTAAGGAGTAAAAATTTAGTGCTTCAGAATGGGTTCAAATTTAACTGACCTTCAACTTATTATAGATTGCCATACACATAAAATATTATATATGAACCTAATGGTAACTACATACCAAAAACCTGTAATAGATATAAAATAAACATAGATAAAGGAATCCAAGCATCACACTAAAAAATCCCATCAAACTACAAAGGAACAGAACAGGAGAAGAAGAAAGATTAAGAACTACAAAAACAACCATAAAACAAGTGACAAAGTGTCAATAAGCATATACTTATCAATAATTACTTTGAATGTAAATGGACTAAATGCCCCAGTCAAAATACGTAGGGTGACTACATTAAAAAAAAAAAAAAGCAAGACCCATCTATATGCTGCTTTTAAGAGACTCCTTTCTGACCTAAAGACACATGCAAATTGAAAGAAAAGGATGAAAAACATTTATTATGCAAATAGAAGCAAAAGGATAGTTGGAGTAGCACTACTTACATTGCACAAAATACACTTATAAGAGATAAAGACACTACATAAAGGGAGCAATCCTGCAAGAAGATATAACAATTATAAATATTTATGTACCCAACATGGGAATACCCAAGTACATGAAGGAGCTAATAGCAGACATAAAGCGAGAAATTAATAGTAATACAACAATAGTAGGGGACTTTAACACCCCACTTACATCAATGGATAGATCATCCAGACAGAAAATCAACAAGGAAACAGTGGCTTTGAATGACCTATTGGTCAGATGGATATGACAGATCTATTCAGAACATCACATCCAAAGACAGCAGAATACACATTCTTTTCAAATGCACAAGGAATATTCTGGAGAATATATCACCTGTTAGGCCACAAAAGTTTTAGCAAATTCAAAAGACTGAAGTCATATGCATCTTTTCCAACCACAATATTAGGAATCAACCACAAAAGAAATCTAGAAAGGACACAAATACATAGAACTTAAATAACATGTTCCTAAACAATGAAGACATTAACCAAGAAATCAAAGAGGAAATTAAAAAAATTCATGGAGACAAATGAAAAGGATAATACAATGATGCAAAAGCTGTACTAAGAGGGAAGCGTATAGCAATACAGGCCTACTTCAAGAAGCAAGAAAAATCACAATGTAACCTTCCACCTAAAGGAGAGAGAACAAACAAAACTTAAAACCAGTAAGGACATAATAAAAATTAGAGCCAAACTAAATGAAACAGAGAATAAAAAAACAATGCAACACATCAATGAAACCAAGACTTGGTTCTTTGAAAGAGCAGGGAAATTGATAAAACTTTAGTCCCAGGCTCATCAAAAAAAAAAAAAAAAAAAAAACAAACCTCATATAAAACCAGAAATGAAAGAGAAATAATTGACTCCATAAATAAAAAGGATTATAAGAGAATATTATGAAAAAATTATATGCAAAAAAATTGGACAACCCACAAGAAATGGATAAATTCCTAGAAAATGTATAATGTCCCAAAATCAAATCAGGAAGAAATAGAAAATTTGAACAGACCTGTTAACAGCAAGGAAATTGAATCAGTAATCAAAAACCTCCCAATAAACAAAAGTCTAGGACCAAATGGCTTCACAGGTGAATTCTACCACTTTTATAGAAGAGTTAATACCTCTCAGGGTTTGCCTCCCTCTCTTGATTTCTTCCCAGTTTTCCCTCCCTTCCCCTATGATCCTCTGCACTGTTTCTTATATTCCACATATGAGTGAAATCATGATAATTGTCTTTATCTGACTGACTTATTTCACTCAGCATAATGCCCTCCAGTTCCATCCACATCAATATTGTGGTAAGATTTCATCCTTTCTGATGGCTGAGTAATATTCCATTGTGTATATGTGTGTGGATGTGTATATATATATCTTATATATCCATTCCTTCTAGACTCTTAACTATAGGAAACAAACTGAGTGTTGCTGGAGGGGAGGTGGGTGGGGTGACGGGGTAACTAGGTGATGGGCATTAAGGAGGGCACGTGATGTGATGAGCACTCGGTGTTATATGCAACTGATGAATTACTGAACTCTACATTTGAAACTAATGATGTACTATATATTGGCTAATTGAATTTAAATAAAGAAATAATATTCTCAAACTATTCCAAAAAGTGGATGAGAAAGTTAAGCTTCCAAATTCATTCAATGAGGCGAGCATTAACTGATAACAAAACGGAGTACACTACTAAAAAAGAACTACAGGTTAATATGTCTGATGAAGATAGATGCTAAAATCCTCAACAAAATATCAGCAAACCAAATCCAACAATAAAGTAAAATATCATTTACCATGATCAAGTGGGATTTATTCCTGGGATACAGATATGGTTCAATACTCATAAATCAATCAGTATGATACATCATATCAACAAGTTAAAGGATAAAAAACTTATCATTTCAATAGATGTAGAAAAAGCATTTGAGAAAGTACAACATCCATTCATGGTAAAAATCCTCAACAAAGTAGGTTTAGAGGGAATATACTTCAACATAATAAAGACCATGTATGAAAAACCCACAGGTAGCATCATACTCAATGGTGAAAAACTGAGAGCTTATTTCCTAGACCAGGTAAAAGACAATGAAAGTCATCTAAATTGGTAAGAAAAAAGTAAAACTTTCACTATTTGCAGATGGTGGGGTTCTATATATAGAAAACACTAAAGATTCCACCAAGAAACTACAAGAACCAAATAATGAATTCAGCAAGGTCACAGGATACAAATTCAACATACAGAAATCTGTTTCATTTTTATACAATACTAATAAAGTAGCAGAAAAAGAAATTAAGAAAACACTGCCTTTTACAATTGCCCCCCAAATCATAAAATACCTAGGAATACCTATACTCTGAAAACACTGATGGAAGAAATTGAGGATGGAACAAACAGATGGAAAGATGCTCATGGATTGGCAGAACAAATATTGTCAAAATGTCCATACTACACAAAGCAGTCTACAGCTTTAATGCTATTGGTATTTTGATAGAGACTGCATTTTTCACAGAATTAGAGCAAATAACAGTAAATTTGTATGAAACCACAAAAGAACTCAAATAGCCTAAGCAATCTTGAAAAAGAAGAATACCAGAGGTATCACATCCCAGATTTCATGATATACTACAAAGCTATAGTGATCAAAACTGTACAGGGTGGCACAAAAATAGACACATAGATCAATGGAGTGGAAAGACAGCCCAGAAATAAACTCACAATCATATGATCAATTAATCTTTGACAAAGGAGGCAAGAATATGCAATGGAGAAAAAAGTCTCCAACAAATGGTGTGGAGAGAACTGGGTAGTTACATGCAAAAAAACAAAACTGGAATATTTTCTTATACCACACACAAAAATAAACTCCAAATGGATTAAGCACCTAAATGTAAGATGTGAAAATTAAAAAAAAAATCCTAGAAGAGAGCACAGGCAACACAAAAATAAACTATTGGGACTACATCAAAATTAAACAGTTTCTCACTGCACAGGAAACAATCAACAAAACAAAAAGGTAACCTATTGAATGGAAGACAACATTTTCAAATGACATATCCTATAAAGGGTTATATCCAAAATACAAAAAAAAAAAAAGGATCTAACTCAATGCTACATAATCAAATAATGCAATTAACATATAATAAAATTTAAAAAAATAGGTAGAAGACATGAACTGACATTTTTCTAAAGAAGACATCCAGATGGCCAACAAACACATGAAAAGATGCTCAACATCATTCATCATTAAGGAAATGCAAATCAAAACTACAATGAGGTATCACCTCACACTGGTCAGGAAACAGCAAGTGTTGGCAAGGATGCGGAGAAGTAACCTTTATGCACTGTTGGTGGGAATGCAAACTTGTGCAGCCACTGTGGAAAACAGTATGGAGGTTCTTCAAAAATTTAAAAATAGAATTACTCTATGATCCAGTAATTCCACTATTGGGTATTTACCCAAAGAATGCAAAAACACTAATTCAAAAAGATATATGCACTCCTATATTTATTGCAGCATCATTTACAATAGCCACAATATGGAATTAACCCAAGTGTCCATCCAGAGGTGAATGGATCACACACACACAGGAATATTATTCAGCCATAATAAGGAATGAAAGCTTGTCATTTGGAACAACATAGATGGATCTAGAGGGTATAATGTTAAGTGAAATAAGTCAGAGGAAGACAAAAACGATGATTTCCTCATATTTGTAATTTAAGAAATAAAAGCCCCCCCCCAAAAAAACAAAAAAACATTAAATATAAAGAACTGGCAATTACCAGAAAGGGGGGGGATAGGTGAAGGGATTAAGAAGAGTACAATTATTGGGATCAGCAATGTGTACTGTAGAATTGGTGAATCACTATATTGCACACCTGAAACTAGTACAACACTGTGTTAATTATACTGGAATTAAAAATTTAAAAATAAGGATATATTACCTTTGAAATTTAAAAATTTACTGAAAATAAAATAATTGCCTTAAAAAGTAATATAAAATGAACAACAAATATTAAAGGGGATACAGGATAATTTGGGTTTTTTTGTAACTCTGTTACAACATCTTATTTCTTATTTTAGATAATATTTTTCCCATTCACATTTTAACTGGTTTTGGAAATAAGAGTTATTTATACAACGACTTTTATAAGGTGTCATATATCATTAGAAATTTTCTTTAGTATCTTCTTCAAGTTAAAACTTTAGCAGTTGAAACATATCCACCATGTATTTTTTTAATGTGTTTTATCTATGATCACTTTTGTTATTTAATTTATCAAAGGTATTCTGAAGCCTGATTTTTAACTTTTGTGAGATTATCATATATATTCAAGTAACTTTATATTTTGTATATATTGTATTATATAATACAATAAATTTTGTCTTACTACAGATACATAAATATAGTTGGTGTTAACAATTTTAAAAATTTGCTCTAGCTTAAATGAAGCAAAAATCAAGTTATTAATAAGATGTGCTATTGACTAGTTTGATCTCTCTAGAATGTCTAACCTCCTTTTGGATGTTATTATATTTAGATACATATTTAAACAAATACTAGTGTAACCAAATCATAGCTATTACCTTCTCCAAAATCTCAATACTTGCTTTGGTAAAGATGATCATATAAAATCAAAATATCTCTAATTGCTAAGCAAGTATTAAGGAGGAAAATACCTTTTCACTATTCATCATCCTCAGATTTTTCATGAATAGTCTTTAAATTTTTACTTCATTATAATGCTTTAAAAGATTTTTTAAAATATATAATCATGGGATTACAAAAGGTAATGGACTTGAGAGATTAGACAATCTACTTCTATGTTTTAATAGAGAAGAAAAAGACACCAGGAAATTAAATGCCTTTCAAAGATTAGCTTTCTTCTTGCTTGCCCCACTATTTTTCATTTTCTGTAACTGTCTTCTTTTCATCCCTCCACACTGCCTTCTATCTTTCAGTCCTATGTTCTTTAAATATTTGGGAACACCTTTTGTGTTAGGCAGTGTTGAGATAAAGAAAGATGAATGCATTGTACAATACATCCACAAAATATTTAGCAATATTTGTCAAAATATTAAATGCAAATCAGTATTTTTTATTAATCAATATTACTTATAAGAACGTGTCACTATAATCACAAAAACGTCTACACAAGAATAATTATTAAAGCTTGTTGTTTGATCAAAAACCTCATATGGCAGATTAAAAATTACCTGGGATTCTTTAATATTCCTCCTACTGAGAAGAACTTATCGCCCCTCTTTTTGAATCTGTTCTGATCTGTGACCGCTCTGTCCAGTAGAATCTGGTAGTAATTATGCTGTGTCAGCGTGGGGCATCCCCTTTAGGAGGGTAGGAATCATCCACTTTGGTATCATAATGTTCCAAGTTGTTTTGTAAGAAAGCCAATTACCATACTAGTACCACATAGGGAAGCCCTGAGACTACTTGGAGAGAGGCCATCTGAAGCCAGTTCTCCAACTATCTCCATCTTATGTCATCCGGCCTGGCATCAACTAAGTACTACCTAGTAACCAGTTTATACAATGTGAACTAGAATAATCACCTTGCTAGGTCTTGTGCATATACCTTATTAACAAAATGATGAGATATAATAAAATCATTGATGTTTTGACTGATAAGTTTGAGTTTTAGGGTAGTTATGTTGTGATAGATAACTGGAACAATTGGAAATGTGTCTGTAATGCAGTAATTATACATAAGATGAGTCAGCTCTTATTACTCAGTATGGAATGACCTGGAATAAACTGAATGCAAAAGTAAGTTACAAAACATACATATTATTTTCTTGCTTAAGACATTAGCTATATACTACAACTATGCTTTCAAAAGGATAGAATATCTGCAAAGATACCCTCCAAAACTGACAACAGTTTTTGACTTTGGGGGTAAAATATGTAGATACATAGATTGTGCGTGTGTGTGTTTGAACTTAAAGCACTGGACTACTCGCTATGCTTTTCATCCTTTTAGTAGAAATTGGAAGAGAAAAGGAAATAAAGATAATAGTATGGTTCTAATTTTGCTTAGTCTTATGCTGGTTAGTGTCTAGTATTCTATAAATAAAAGAATTTTAGAAGTTGTCTTTAGGTTGTTTCTTAGAATATGAAAATGATCACTCAATAAATATTAGCAACTTAGCAAAACATTTCATGAGATACAATTGAAATCTGAGGCTAAATTCCTTGCTGAACTGATCAGGCCCTAAAAGAGATGTACAAATCCAGAACATCAGGTTTGCATTTCTAATCATCCTCTATACCCCATACAGCATGTATAATGAAAGATGATTACACAGTAACTGGTAACACAGCTGGGAGGTGTTCTCTGAGTAAGATTTTTTTGTTCTCTTTTCATTTCAAAACAGCTTTTATTTCTATGACATCTTGCATAGAGCAGATGGTCTCAAAAGTTAAATTTGACCATGAATACTACATTAGCTGTCATGTAACTAGGGAAGGAACATTATAAACAAGAACAACTTCCTTTTAAAATGTTTCATTCATTTTACTGTTATATGTGTATGTTTCCATTTAGTGAAGAAAGTATTTAGCAAATATGGTTTACTACTGTTTTATAACTCAATATTGCATCATTTTATTTCTGACCATTCAAAGTGAAACAAGGATGGATCTGAAGAGTCATTAATATGCAATAGGGCATTACAATCATATCACCAGCACAGAAAAAAAAGGTTTTCTTATTGTTTTTCAGCTAGAGACTCAATAAAAGCAGATGTTCTGCTTTTGACTTGCCAAGAAAATTAGCACTTTTCTAGGAGGTACATACAGAGTTGAAATATCCTCCAGTCATTGAAAAAAACAGATTTCAGCACATCAGAGATGTGAAGAGGCAAGCACTTTGAAATGGGACTACCAGCTATATAGTGTGTGTGTGTGTGTATATATATACGCACACAAATTTATACACATATTTTGCATGAAGTCCATACAATTTATGCCAGCCATCTCTTTAGCTTTGAGATAAAGTTCTGGCACCTACTTTTGAACTTATTTTCTGTGGGTGAAAGAAGAGAATACAGGAAGAAAGCGAGGATCAAAACAAATAAAAGTAGAAAATCATATAGTGGGTCTAACAATCTAAATTTTTATTTTGACTCAATGATTAGGATGTGACTGTCTAGGGATCCCTGTTGCCATCTTTGCTTTAACCCATTGCTCCTTCTACAGCTTGCTCTTGTCAGTACTGAGGAGTAGTGTAATACAGGAGTAACCAAGAGTCTGAAGTAAGACCTTTGGCTGCTGACCCATACATCTTCCTACCTGACTGTTCTTTGGCAAGTCCAGTTTCTGTGACAGCTTTGCATCTTTTAAACGAGAAGAATAACAGTATCTTCATTACAGAAAGCATAGAAGGATTGATACATGCCAAGAATTTAGATCTGCCTACAGTAAGCACCCTAACAATGTTAACTATTATTTTAATTCTTTAATCAGAGAAAAATAGATACTACTGCCACTTTCATATTTATCTTGTCTAATTACATGCAGTTCGACAAGATAAATAATACTTTCTTTTTAAAAAAAATTATTTATTTATTTGACAGAGAGAAAGTGCAAGAAAGCAGAAGCAGGGGGAGCTGCAGAAGGAGAGGGAGAAGCAGACTGTGCTGAGTAGGGAGCCTAATGCTGGACTCAATCCCAGGACCCTGGGATCATGACCTGAGCCAAAGGCAAATGCTTAACATACTGAGCCACCCACCTGCCCCTACACAAATAATATTGTCAACACTAGAAAGTGAACATAATACTAATCTCTTAAGAAAAAAACAGTGTAACACCCTGTCAAATCCCCATCTAACTATCTATCTAGCTTTGACTAACTTTGAATTGGGTAATACTTAAAATGTGCTATTTTTACTGAAGAACTGTACAATGACAATTTTTGCACTTTATCTTAGCTATGAAATCCCATTCATTTGTTGAATCAAAATCTCTGTATTGAATATTCACTATGTTCCAGAAATTATTCTGTGCTATCTGGATATAAACATGCCTAAGTGGCCCTTGCTTGATGCAAGTCATTATCTAGCAGAGGAAAGAGAAGATCATAGAGCTAAATATAATAAAACATAATAAGTGCTCTTCTTGTGTTATGACCAAAGTAATACCAGAATATGGAATAAGGGAAATTTAAGCCTACAATAGAGGGGAAGGGAAATAGTACATTGTGGACAAATCATTACAGATGCAAGGGCTTTCAAGGCTAAGGGAAAAAAGCAAAAGTGAATACAATATAAAGGTATATGTAATGATAAATATAAGTAGGAAAGTAAATTAGACAGTAAAGTGTCTGGGATAGTATGAAAAAAAAGAGTTTCACCATTATTTCTAGCTGAAGGAGAATTAAAAATAAGACCACCAAAGAAATAGATTATATGGTTAAAATTAAATAATGCTGTTAATTACAATAATACCTATGTTCTAATTATTTAACATAACTATGGTTTAAAATGTGTTATTTATATGATTAAAATGCATTAAACTTGTACTGCAAAATGTAAGACACACACAAAAGCATCTAATCAGTAACATAGCTTCTTTAGTTCTCAGGAAGTTTTTAAACTATGGATGCCCTAAGAATTTGGCAATGAATAGGAGTGAAGGTTGAGGACTTACCTTTGTTCTGAAAATTATAATGTCACAACTATAATACCACCTTACCTTTTAATCAAGAGTCCTATCTTGTTTCAGTTTAATATCCATTTTTAAGACAATTAGTAAACATATTACTTGTGTTCACAAAAAAGATACATTGAAAGACAGCTAAAATAAAATATTCTCCAAAATTTCATTTCAAAGCCATTAATCATGTAGCATAGTGCAGTTCTGTAGCTTTGATCTTGTATAGTGTCAAGATCCAGGTTAAGACTGCTTCTGAGATGGAGTCATGCTCCATGAGTTCCTCCAAGTTTCATATTTCCTTTTGCATCATGTGGTAAAGCTGGTTAAGAGGTATATTGGAATTCACTATGCTCTTTTTGCAACATTCCTGTAAGTTTACAATTATTTCAAAATAAAAAGTTTAAAACTTAAGAAAAATTGAAACATTTATGTAAATATTACTTCCATTTATGCTCAACTCCAAAATAGAGACTCATTTTTTGAAACTTTTAAGAATATGTTTTAAACAAATATTCAGGGACTAGATAACAAAAAGTAATGACAACAATAACAAATAATCAAAGAACACCCAAGATGAAAGCATAGAAAGACCCTGACATCACCACCTTCCAAAGGCATACCAAATCTACACCTGCATGTACAGCAATTTTTCTGAAAAAAGAATTGATGGCTAATTGCATAGCACCTGCATAACAAAGTACAGAAGAACCACGTAGAGAATGACAGGAGAGATGGAGACACAATAACAACATGAACAACACTCCCCATACTGCAAAACACAGTAGGGGGAAAGATAGCATTGAGGGCCATAGGACACACCCTGGGACACAGAAAAAAAGTACAGGTAATTTAAAGGGAAACTAGGCTATAAGAGAAGGAGACCTATTTACTAACACTGAAGAATTTGTCAATTGGTGGGGAAAGTGCTGGAACACTCTCTGCAATGAGAGGTGCTGGTGAGTGCTATTGCTTGTATTCCCCCACCACCTTCATAGCACAGATGGGAGTAGGGTCTGGGTACTCCATGTGACCCAATGCTTCAATGAGTCCCAGATCCCTAAAGCATACCAGCTCTAACCATTCCCCTAAGGCATTCCCCCTTCATTTACACCACTTAAACTCTCATCATTCCACCAAGGTGGCCCCAAGCAGTACACACCAAGACACCCCCAGGTATTTCACCAAGGTGACACGGGTGGAAAGCACCCAAGGACAACTTCAGCCTGGACCTGCTTAATCTCCAGTCATCCCAACAGAGTATTCCCTTCACAGAGTGCCTCAGGAGTCACCAGCCCCACTTTAGCTCCAGCCAACCACCAGGATGGCCCTGGCAACATCTGGCCTATACCTACTTTGGCTCCAGCTGTCCCTCCAGGGCAGCCCTGGTAAAGGGTGGTCCAGAGCCCACAGTCTGTGCCTGCTACAGCTTCAGCCAGCCAGCCAGAGCCTACAAAGGGGACATTCCTAAATAAGTCCCTTCCTTTAAAACTGACAAAAGTAGCTGTTTTTCCTAATCCATAGAAATAAAATGGGAAGACAGAAATATGATTAAATGAAAGATCAAAACAAGACTTCAGAAAAACAACTAAAAGTAAGAAATCTATCTGATAAAGAGTTCAAAGTATGTTTATAAGGATGCTCACCAGACTTGAGAGAAGAGTATATGAACTCCATAAGAAAACTTCAACAAAGAGATAATAAATATAAAAAAGAATGAATCAGAGTTGAATTGAATAACTGAACTGAAAAATACACAAGAGGAAATCAACAGCAGATTAGAAGATGCAGAAGAATGGATCAATGATCTGGAAGACAGGGTAATGGAAAACACCCAAGCTCAACAGTAAAAAGAAAAAAAAAAGAATAGGTTAAGGGACTTTTAGGACAACAAACACACTAAAATTTGCATTACAGGGGTCCCAGAAGAAGAGAAAAAGGATAAAATATGTTTGAAAAAATAATTGATGAAAACTTCCCTAATCTGGGGTAAAGAAACAGACATCCAGATCCAGGAAGCACAGAGAGCCCCTAACAAGTTGACCTCCAAAAGGGCCAAACTAAGATACATAATAATTAAAATGACAAAAAGTAGTGATGAAGAGAAAATCTTAAAAGCAGTAAGAGAAAAACAAATGGCTATATACCATAGAAAGCCCATAAGGCTATTAGCTGATTTTCACCAGAAATTTTTCAGGCCAGAAGAGAGTGGCATGATATATTCAAAGTGCTGAAAATAAAAAGAAAAAGAAGAGAAAAGAACAAGAACAAAACACACACAAAAAAAACCTTACAACCCAAAATACTCTACTTGGCAAGGTTATCATTCAGAATAGGAGGAAAGATAAGTTCCTTTAACCTTTTTTGTTTGTTTGTTTTGGGAAACTATCAACATTAACTGGCTTTATAAGAAATGATAAAGAGACTTCTTTAAACAGAAAAGGCCATAACTAGGAGTAAAAAAATTATGAAAAGAAAAAATATAGCAAATATATAATAAAGGTAGTGAATCACTTTTAAAGCTAGTATGAAAGTTAAAAGACAAAAGTAGTACAGTCAATTATATCTATAAAAATTAAGGGATTCACAAAACAAAAACGTAAAATACAATATCATATACATAAAATGTGGAAGGGGGTAAAAATGCAGTGCTATTAGAATGAGTTTGTCTAATTTGTCACTTAAATTCAATCTAGAGGAAATGGATACATTCATTGAAACATACAAATTTCCAAGGTTGAATCAGGAAGACAGAAAATCTGAAGAGACTGATAATTAATAATGAAACTTAATCAGTAATAAATAAATTCCCAGCAAATGGAAGTCTAGGGCCAGATAGTTTCACAGGTAAATTCTACCATACATTTAAAGAAAAGTTAATACCTATTTTAAAACTATCCCTCCTCTCCCAAGGAGATATTCTTCCAAATTCATTCTATGAGGTTGGCATTACCCTGATACTAAAACCAGACAAAGACACTACATAAAAAATTATAGAACAATATTCCTGGTAAACATAGATGCAAACATCCTCAACAAAATATAAGCAAACCAAGTTGAACAATACATTAAAAGGATCATTCACCATTATCAGGTGGGATTTATTCCAGGGATACAAGGATGGTTTAATATCTGTAAATTAATGTGGTACACTACATTAACAAAACAAAAGATAAAATCACATGATTGTCTCAATAAATACAAAAAAATTGACAAAATTCAATGTCTATTCATGATAAAAACTCTCAGTCAGGTGGCTACAGAGGAAACACACCTCAACATAATAAAGGCTATATGTGACAAACCCACAACTGACATCATACTGAATGGTGAAAAACTGAAAGCTTTTCCTCCAAGATCAGAAACAAGACGAGGATGTCCACTTTCACCATTTGTTATAACATAGGACTGGAAGTGATCAGAGAGAAAAAGAAAATTCATCCAAATTGATGCCATGATACTTTATATTGAAAACCCTGAAGACCCCACCAAAAAGCTTAGAATACATAAATTCAGTAAAGTTGCAGGATATAAAATATACAGAAACTTTTTACATTTCTACATACTAATAACAAAGTAGAAGAAAGTAAGAAAACAATTCTATTTATAATTGCATCTAAAGAATAAAATACCTAGGAATAAATTTAACCAAGAAATGAAAGACCTGTACTCTGAAAAGTATAAGACGCTGATGAAAAAAATTACAGATAACATAAATGGGAAGATATACCATGTTCATGAATTGGAAAAATTTTAATACTGTTAAAATGTCTATTCTTCTCAAAGCAATTTATAGATTCTTTGATAAGGATTAGTGCAATCCTTATCAAAACATTAATAGTACTTTTGGTAGAAGTATAATAAATAATCCTAAAAATTATATGGAGCCACAAGACCTCAAATAGTTCAAGTAATCTTGAGAATGAAGAAAAAAGCTGTAGTAATCAAAACAGTATGGTACTGGCACAAAAATAGACACACAGATCAATAGAATAGAGAGCCCAGAAATAACCCCCCACTTATATGGTCAATTAATCTATGACAAAGCAAGCAAGAATATACAATGGGGTAAATACAATCTGTTCAATAAAGGATTTTGGGAAAATTGGACAGCTACATAATGAAACTAGACCAGTTTCTCATACACAAAAATAAACTCAAAATGGATTAAAAACAGAAATATGGGACCTAAAACCATAAAACCCTAAAATAAAGCATAAGCAGTACTATCTTTGACACTGACCTTAGAAGCATTTTTCTGGATCTGTCTTTTCAGGCAAGGAAAACAAAAGCAAAAATACACAAATGAGACTACATCAAACTCAAAAGCTTTTGTACAGAGAAGGAAACCAACAGCAAAACTGAAAGACAACATACTGAATGGGAGAACATATTTGCAAATGATATATCCAAAATGGGGGTTAAGGTCCAAAATATATTTTAAAAAAATGTCTACTACTCAACACCCAAAAACATCTGATAAAATGGGCAGAGTAACTATATAAACATTTTTGTAAAGAGGACATACAGATGGCCAGCAGACACATGAAAACATTCTCAACATTACTAACCAAGGAAATGCAAATCAAAACTACAATGAGATGTCACTTCACACCTGTCAGAAATGGCTAGTATCAAAATGACAAAAAATGTTGGTGATAATGTGGAGAAAAAGGAAACCTTGTGCACTATGGTTAGGAATGTACATTGGTGCATTCATACTGAGCAATACTATGGAGGTTCCTCAAAAAAATAAAAATAGAACTACCATATGATCCGGTAATTAACTTCTGGGTATTTACCTCAAGAAAGCAAAATCAGTAGGTTGAAAACATACATGCACCACTCTGTTTATTGCAGCATTATTTATAATATACAAGATATGGAGGCAACCTAAATGTCTATAAATAGATAAATGCATAAAGAAGATATTGTGTATTTATATAATGGGCTATTACTTAGCCATAAGAAAGAATGAAATCTTGCCATTTGTGACAACACAGATTGGCCTAGATGGTATTATGCTAGGAGAAATATATCAGACAAAGCCAAATACTGTGTGATGTCACTTATATGTAAAATCTAAAAAAACACAAAAATACAAAAAATAGACTCACAAATACCGAGAACAAACTGGTTGTTGCCAATGGGAGGTGGGGAAATTGGTGGAATAGGTAGAGGATAAGAGGTACAACCTTCCAGTTATAAGACAAATAATTCACAGGGATGGAAAATGCAGACTATAGTAAATAATATTGTAATACCTTTGTAGGGTGACAGATGGTAACTGTGATGATGGTGTTGAGCATTTCATAATGTATATGATTGTTGAATCACTGCTGTACACCTGAAACTAATATAATATTGTATGTCAACTATGTTCAATAAAAAATAAAACATTTTGCTGCATCATTTATTTGCATTTTTATTAAATAATACTTTTATAAAGCTATTTTCACCACATAAATTCTATGTCATTAATTAGATGAAAATTAGATTACATAATAAAAGAATCAAAGAAAAAATCTGAATTTACTAATATAGTATAAAAACAGGATAAAACAACCTCTTAGATATAAAACATTTGTATCTATACACACATATAAAACATTTAAATCTACATGTATAGAGCACATGATACAAATGAAATATATATAATTTCCCATATCAAATATAGACTTAACATTAAAATTTTAATAAATAACATCAACGTATAATATAATGCTATATGATAAAATATTTGACATGTGACACTATTTTCAGAATGTAGGAAAAACCCTTGAGTTACTGATCAAAATAAAAACTTAAAATTTCTCCTTCTAGATAACAAAACATGTTATTTAAAAAGTTATCTCAATAATAATATTAAACATAAAGACCAAAAGAGTTTGTGTCTCCCATCTGATGTGATTGCTGAAGTGAAATGATTGGCCAGAAAGTAATACTTGATACTTGCTAGAGATTTTATTCTTTTCTTCAGCAAATCATCTGGCTTATCATCAAATGACATCAGTTCTTATGGAGGCCATTTGATTTGGTTAGTCCCCACATATTTATATGGTGACACCCACCACTGAGTCAGATGTACATAACCAATTTAAATAAAGAATGGTCAAATCACTGGTGATATTTCAGCTATAAGTTATCTTGGGAAATTTGCACACTCCTTAAGAATAGAGAAAAAGTTGCTAGATTCCTTTGTAGCGAATACTTCCAATTAATACAATTGGGCATTGAAATTGATATTTTAATAGCTTAGGCACTAATTAACTTGTGATTAGCTTCAGTTAAGATTGAGGAATCAAGAAAATAACTTTATGATGATGTTTAAAAGGTTAATTCTAGTTTTTTCTTCTATTAGAGACAAATATTGGAAATATTCCCTATTCCAGAAGTTATTAGAAAAAATATAACCTGCATAGTCATATATTTGATAGAGATTTTATTCTTTTCATTTCTAAACATTTTTTTTTTCTGATCAAATTTAGACAGTTCTTTTCCTTGTTCTTGAATACCAAGGTGATTACTTTTTTAATCCCTGAAAATATATTTTCAGTTATTATTATACTCTTCTGTTTTATATATTCAGAGAATAACAGCAATCATTAAGGCTCAGTTTGATTTGGTTTTCTGTCATAAGTGTCAGGTATAAAAAATACTTCACAGCATAGCTATAAATTGCATCAATATGATTAAAGTAGCAGTTGTTTTTGTTATAAATAGTATTCTGTAGCAGGTCACCAGTTCTGCAAATGACATTTACTCTACTAAAGTAATAAAAAGAATAATCATGAGATGGAAAATTTACATCTCATAAGAAAAAAGGTAAATTTTAAATTAATTTAGTGTTGAAACTTTCTATCTTCTTTTTTTTTCCATTAAAAATGTATTTGCTATAACAGAGGTTGCTATCTAAGAGATTAGTATTCAAAAAGTACCTCTGTGCTTACTTGGCTGTCTCAGCACTTTAGTACTAAAGTTAAAAATAAAAAGTAATAAAAACCAAATGAGATTTTTCCAGAGGTGCAGCTGGTCACTATTACGAGGAACCATAGTATGTATAAGCAGTATTGTTCACAAAGTATATCTGGCTCTGGACATTTTTTTACAAATATTCCCACTCCTCAATATCTGATGATTTGCTGATCTGTAAATCAGTCAGGTTTAGTATTATAAATATGTGTTAGAATTTTTCCCTGTTATTGAAAGAGTCCTAGATAGATTGAAATTGAGTTGATCTAGAAAAAAAGAAAAGAAAAAAAATCTGGTCTTGGGGTTTAGAATCTTTGTTTACTTGTTGATGATGTTTTATTTCTGCAATGCAGAATATTGCATGTACAATGTTGATTCCCCTACACCGAGACAAGAATTGCATTTAATTGGAAGTCATTCTCTCCAAAATTATTTTTAACCTTAGGTTAACAGTTTCATATACCCTACTTGCTGGAGGGTATATCTTAGTTGCCTGATTAGATTACATTTCCTAGATACACCTTGGAAGTTACTGAACACTTAACCCTCTGGTGTTTAAATTATTTTGCAGAATAATGGACTATAAATAAGTATAGCTATTCTTATGTTATATGCCATAAAAGAAAACTAGCAAACTGAGCACATTTCCTGCATATATACTCAGAACAAAAGTGATCTAAGATTTCCTCAAAGTTTTTGTAGAGAATTTGTATTTAAAAATGAAAATGGAGTCGGAAAAGTATGAGGCATTATAGAATAATGAACCAAAGATACTTTTGGAACACTAATATACATCTTGGAGATAGATAATAGATAGATGATAGATAGATAGAAAGAATGCTATTTACAAAGCCAATGGAAGGCTTTTACTTCCAGAAAGATGGAAGAAACATACTTTTTTTTTTTTTTTTTAAAGATTTTATTTATTTATTTGACAGAGAGAGACACAGCGAGAGAGGGAACACAAGCAGGGGGAGTGGGAGAGGGAGAAGCAGGCTCTCCGACGAGCCGGGAGCCCGATGCGGGACTCGATCCCAGGACCCTGGGATCATGACCTGAGCTGAAGGCAGTCGCTCAACCAACTGAGCCACCCAG
>NC_138369.1:101217529-101249808 GCF_054177405.1 Leptonychotes weddellii | reverse complement strand
ACAGCGCTTACCAGAGCACATACCCTCCCCAGTGTCTATCACCCAGTTACCCCATCCCTTCCACCCCACCCCCCACTCCAGCAACCCTCAGTTTGTTTCCTGCGATTAAGAATTCCTCATATCAGTGAGGTCATATGATACATGTCTTTCTTAGGATTTGAAGAACCCTGAGGACCCTTAGATTTCCCTGTAATTCTAGTATTATCCAAATATGCAAATGACCTCATAATATGTTTTAGATATGAGGGGAACTCTAAGATTGATTACAACTACCTACCTTCTATTTTAGCTCAGAAAGGATATTAAACTTCCAATTCATGTTTTAATATTATGAAAAAAATCCCCTAGGGTATGATTTATGCCTAGGAGGTAAATTCTTCTATCCCTTTATTCATCCAATTTTCCTTTTACTACCAAAAGGAGAACTCACAAATGTCCTAGCATACTTCTGACAACTGTCCATATTTCAAGTACCTTGATTAAAATTGCCTTCCCGAGAAAATATGTGTCTAATATGTAACCAAGATAATTTTGGTAAAAGTGTACAGGTATACCATGGAAAGAGTCCAAACTGCAGGATTCTTTTAAATATCCCCAAATAGATTTTGTACAACTACTTCCATGGTGAATTTTGAAAAAAAAATCCTGATTATCATTTCATTATTCTCAAGATGGATGGCAGTTTCACTTTGCTGGACAGCTATGGCTAGTTGCTAGCAAAAATACAGTTAGATTTTTATTATGACAAAAAAGTACATGATATTAAATTTGTCGCCATAATAACATATATTTAGTGCTTAGTTCAATAGTGTTAAATATATTCACATTGCTGTGCAACATATTTCTAGAACTTTTTCATTTTTCAACACTTAAACTCTTTACCCATTAGACGTGAATTCCCCCAGCCCTTGCAAATACTTTGTTTCCTTCATTACTTTACATATTTCATATGAATAGACTCATACAATATTTGTCCTCTTGTGACTGGCTCATTTCATTTAACACATAGGCCTTAACTTTCAGCTGTATTGTTGCAGGTGACAGGACTTCTTTCTTTTTTAAGGCTGCATAATTCATTTTATGTATCTACCACATTTAGTTTTTCCAATGCCATTTATCAAAGAAACTGTTTTTCCCCCACTTGTATTCTTGACACCTTGTCAAAAATCCCTTTGCCATATTTGCAAGAGTTTATTCCCACACTCTCTATTCTGTTCCACTGGTCGATTTTTATGGCAGCACCACACTGTCTAAATTACTGTTGCTTTACAGTATGTTTTCAAACCAGGATGTGTGAGGCCTCCAACTTTTCCTTTTTTCAAAATTGTCTTGGCCATTTGGGGTCAGGTGAGATCTCTATGATTTGTGGGACTTTTTTTCCTATTTCTTTTCTATTTCTATTTCTGCAAAAAAAAAAATGACATTGAGATTCTGTTAGGGATTGCACTGAATCTGCAGATTGCTTTGCATAGTATAGACATTTAAAAAATATTCAGTATTATAATCTATGAGCATGTCTTTATTTTATTTTTCTATTTTTTGTTGTCTTTGAATTTTTTCCTAAAGATTTTTATTTATTTATTTGTCAGAGAGAGAGAGAGAAAGAAAAAGCACAAGCAGGGGGAGTGGCAGGAAGAGGGGGAAGCAGACTCCCTGCTGAGCAAGGAGCCCAACACAGGACTCGATCCCAGGACCCTGGGATCATGACCCGAGCGGAAGGCAGATGCTTAACTGACTGAGCCACCCAGGCATCCCTGTCTTTGATTTCTTTATCAGTGGTTTGTAATTTACAGTGTATAAGTATTTTACCTCCTTGGTTTATTCCTAAGTGTTTTATTTTTATTTTTTGGTGCTATAGTAAATGAGTTTTTTTTTTTTTAATTTCCTTTTCACATTAGTCATTGGTAGTGTATAGGAATGTAACTGAATTTTGATTATTGATTTTATATCCAGCAACTTTATTCAATTCATTTATTAGTTATAACAGGGTTTTTTCTTTGTTTTTTTTTGTGGTTGTGTGTAGAAACTTTAGGATTTTATACATAGAAGATCTTTTCATCTATGAACATAGATAAATTTAATTCTTCTTTTTTAATTTGTATGCCTTTTTCTTTTTCTTGTTTGATTGCTCTAACTAAAATTTCCAGTACCATGTTGAATAATAGTGGCAATAGAGGGGTATGTCATTGCTTCATTCCTGATCTTAGTGGAAAGGATTTCAGTCTCTCCCCATTTTGTTAGCCATGGGATTTTCATATATGGTTTTTATTATGTTGAGGTAGTTTCCTTCTATTCCTAGTTCATTAAATGTTTTCATCATTAAAGGATATTGGATTTTGTCAAATGCTTTTGCTGTATCTATTGAGATAATCATATGGTTTTTGTCTTTTATTTTATTGATGATATGTTATTACATGGATTTTTGTACATTGAACCATTCTTGTATTCCAGGTATAAAGCACCTGTTCATGATGTAGAATCCTTTAAATGTGCTATTGAATTTGGTTTTCCAGTATTTTCTTTAGGACTTTTGCACCAATATTCCCCAAGGATATGGGTTTGTAGGTTTCCTTTTCTGTTGTGTCTTTATCTGGTTTTGGTATCAGGGTAATGGCAGTTTCATAAAATGTGTCTGGGAGTGTCATCTCCTATTTGATTCTTTGGAAGACTTTGAGAAGGATTGGTGTTAATTATTTAAAAGTTTGTTAGAGTTCTCTAGGGAATCCTTCTGGTCTTGGGCTTTTTTTTGTTGTGAGCTTCAAGCTCCTCCCTAGTTATTGTTTTGTTCAGATTGTGTATTTTTCATGGTTCAACCTTATTAGGTTACATGTTTCTAGGAATTTGTGCATTTCTTCTAAGTTATCAATTTGGTGTATAATTGTTCAAAATTGTTCATAGTGGTCTTTTATAAATTTTATTTCTTAATTTATTTTTTTTCTTAGTGTCTAGCTAAGGGTTTGTCTGTTTTGTTAATCTTTTCAAAAAACCAACTCTTGGTTTTTCTGAATTTTTCTATTATTTCTCCTCTCTAATTTATCTCTGGTCTAATCTTTATTATTTACTTCTTTCTGCTGACTTTGGGTTTAGTTTGTTCTTATTCTTCCAGTTTCTTGAGGTGTAAGTTTAGGTCATAATTTGAGCTCTTTCTTAATTTTTAATGTGCTGACCACTACAAACTTCCGTCTTAGTATTGCTTTTGTTGCATCTCATAAATTTCAGTATATTGTGTTTCCAATTCCATTTGTCTTCAGATATTTTCTAAATTCTCTTATAACTTCTTCTTTGACTCATTGGTTGTTTTTAAATTTCCAAATATTAATGGATTTTCCTGGTTTCCTTCTCTTTATATCTAGTTTAATACCATTGTGGTCACAGAGGATACTTAGCATAAATTTTAATCTTTGAAATTTGTTAAGACAAGATACTTTGCATAGTTTTGATCTTCTTAAATTCGTTAAGACATATTTTGTGGCCTAACATGTGGTCTTACATATTTACCAGGGAATTTCTACCAGCATTTCTTGTAGAGCCTAGTGGTAATGAATTATCTTAGCTTTTGTTTATCTGGGAAAGTTAACTTTTTGTTAAGGACAGTTTTAATGAATTTTTGTTTGGCAGTTTTTTCCCCCAGTACTTCCCATATAACATCCCACCCTGCTGTAGATTGTAAGGTTTCTCCTGAAAAATCTACTGATAATCTGAGTTTGCCTATACATGACAGTTCTTGCTTCTCTCTCTTTTCGTGGTTTTTGACAGTTTTCTTAAAATGTGTCTTAGTGTAGCTCTTTTCAAATGTATCCTAGTGGGACTTCTTTGAGTTTCTTGTTTATATGATCATTTCTCTCCTCAGATTTGAGAAATTTTAGGTCTTTGTTTCTTCAAATAGATTTTCTATCTCTTTTCCTTTATTCTCCTTCTGGGGCTCCCATAATGCACATGTAATTCCATTTTATGGTATTCCATAAATTCCTTAGGATCTTTTCATGTGTCTTCTTTCTTTTTTTTTCTTTTTGCTCTTCTGTCTTGGTAATTTTGAAAGTCTTTTTTTCAAGTTCACAGATTATCTTTTCTGTCTTGCCAAACCAGTGTCCTGCCAGTAAAATTTTTGATTCAGTTATATTCTTTAGTTCTAAAATTTCTATTTATTTTTTAAAAATATTTTCTATCTCTTTGGTGATATTCTCATTTTTCATGCATTGTTTTCCTGATTTCATATAGTCGTCTATCTGATCTCTTTTAACTCACTGAGGATCCTTAAATGGTAATTTTGATTTCTTGGTCTGATAATTCACTTATCTTTAGGTTCAGTTTCTGGAGATTTGATATATTCCTTTAAATGTGTAATGGTTTCCAGTTTCTTTGCATGTTTTCTTATATCTTGTTGGGATTTCAGCATTTGAAGAATCAGCCACATCTCTCAGACTTCGTGGCCCAGTTTCCTACAGTGAAGACTTTCTCCACTCATTACTACTGGAGATTTGGAGACCCTTCAAGCCTTTTCTGGGTATATACCCTCTCTGGACTTTTGGATGAAATCTCCAATTTGAAGACCTTTGCTAGTTTCTGCTCAGGAGTTCTCCCTGGGTTCTGTGATACTGCACCCTCTCTGGTGCTGTAGTAAATCACTATTCTGGGGTTCCACCTAGTCTTCATCTATGGTACTGTAGACTCAAGTGCATGGTTGTTATGTTTGCTTTCAGAGACCCTCAGCCAAGGGCTCAGTTCCTGTCAGTAGTTGGATACAGGAAAGACAAAAAGCAGTCCCTTGGTCAGCCTCCCTAAATATCAGTTGGATGTACATTTGACTTTCCTGCCTCAGGAAGAAGATATGAATTGGAGGGATCCTCTCAAATGTACTGCACTTAATGTGGGGTTGGAGGGTAGAAGCCTAATGAGAGAGTGGAGGGTGTCACAAATTTCCTTTAGGGATTTGATGTACTTAGTTTTGATCTCACCTGGAATGCAGAAATCTATTAACTGCTTTTTAAATTTCTCACAGGGGTATTTTGT
The DNA here is from genome assembly GCF_054177405.1 of Leptonychotes weddellii. NCBI lineage: Eukaryota > Metazoa > Chordata > Mammalia > Carnivora > Phocidae > Leptonychotes > Leptonychotes weddellii. The sequence continues at coordinate 101,244,798 of NC_138369.1, read as the reverse complement.
CAGTTTGTTGTTGTTAATCCATGTCTCTACGGGGAGAGGGTGTCTAGGGCTTCATAATCCTCCATCTTGCTATTGTCACACTTAGAGTTCTCAACCTGGGAATTCCAACCTATCACTGTAATGACAAGGGTGACAATTTTGTTGAGACACTATGAAAGAGCTTGCAAAGCCTTGTCCTATATGAAGATATTATTGTTTCCTCACCTCCATTTTCAAAAAAAGTAGAGAAAGCAACTGACATTATTAAATCCACAGTATCCAAACCATCTGACACTCTTGGGCTTTCTTAGACAATTCTGTTATGTCTGGCCTGTATGGCCTTCAACAATCATTGATTCTCACAGTAAAACTTACCCAGTGTTAGTCTATAAAGCTGGGCATTTCTCCAATTTTGGACTTGAAATTAGTTTAAGATGATATGACAATGTCCTAAAAGGACTCATGAAATAAACTCAGCCATATTGCTTCCAGGTGCCATTTGCTTGTTCTCAGGATCCTTCCAAGAAGTCTCTACAAGCTCAAAATCTGAGGACTTTCTTGGATGTTTTTTCCTAAAATGAAAATATCTTAGAAGCACATAAAAAAAGACATTGCCATATACTTATAGCCACTAGAATAACAGTTCCTCACCAGAAGTAGGGCCTTGGATGCATGATTCCCAATTGAGAAGACACACAAGTTGTTACTCTTTATCATCTTTGTCTCCATCCCAGTGAGATATTTAAAACTATAGATTGTCAAAAGTTATCCGTAAATAGATGACACCAAATGAAAGAGAGCTATTCCAAGATCATAAATTCATGCTGCTGACGAGGTGAGGTACACAGCTTTCACCTAAGACATTGGATCAAGATCTTACCTTTCTTTTTTGTTTTGTGTCTATATCATTTTTGTTTGGCTTTGGTTTTGTGTTGTTTTATTTTTTAGTGCAGTCGTTCTACTCTGCATTTAGTGTGACTTTCTGTCATTTAAAGGTGAGGACCTTTTTTTTTTTTTTTCCCCACCACTAACCTTTTTGCCTATACCTATGAGTATAGGCAGCATTGTTTATTTTCTGGTAAGTTAGCAATAGCTAGTTAAAAAAAAATGGTCCATTCAATGGTAAAATGCTCAGAAAAATACTGGGTTTTAGGTATGTTCCTATTTTGCTTTGGAGACTTCTGTTAGTGTCTATACTATTGTCAGAAAGATCAGAATATTCATTGAGACAAGACATGGAAAAATAGCCATAATGAATTTTTGAAAATTATTACCATTATAGATATGATAAAGACAGGTTTACCCTAGTTTATTATGTGATCCACACAAAAGAAGAAAAAATGATTACTGAACAAAGGCACACAAAATACCAGGGCAGTTACTACTGATTCAGTAATATTTGCATTTATGTGGCTGTGCCATGAAGAAAGTTTAACAGGCAATACTCAGCCTAAAACACGATGTGTCCCTTTTTTATCCCTCTTCTTTAGCTGAGGATAGGGTTAGGAGTTGGCAGGTGGAAATTACTTCTTTTTAAGAAAACAAAAAATAAAATACAAGTTGCCAAACAATCCCATTGCAATACTCTGGCAAGAAAATTATCCAATGGTGAGCTCCTAATTTATAGTACTACATTTGTTGAATTAAGGCATTCTTGATTTCCCAGAAAAAAATGTGCAGGAAAAAATTGCCTCAGGCACTGACTGCTACACACCTGCTACCTTGGATGACTACCTCAGGTTTATTTCACAGGGCCAGTTATAACTCTAGGACCTCTTTTGGGATCCTCCCAGATTTTTACCACTATGGCTTGCAAATGGAGTAATTTAGATGATTAGCCATGCGGAATGATGATATTCTAGTTCAAGAAGAATCTAACAAATTAGTGCTCAATGTGTTAAGCCTGTTCACAAATAAAAAAATTTAGACAGCCATTTTCTGTTCCAATGTTGCCTCACTTCAAGCTATGAAGGAAGTTCAAAAAGTTAGGATTATCATCCATGCCATGGCAAAAAGAATTACCCAGGCATGGGCAATTCTACCAAGACTACTGACTTAAGAAGAACAGTAACCAAAATGGACAAGTAGTTACATATAGTAGAGGCAAAATCTATCCTCTTTCGGTCTCTCAAGGAAGTTCTTATGCTGTCATTGATGAAGAATGTATTCCTAGAGATTTTTATAAACCTTAAAATTTCCTACTGAATTTTAGATAGAAATATTGAAATGAGAAAAATAGGTGACTTCTCAAACAGAATGGTGCCAAAGCAGGAGATTTCTCCTGGCTTGACTTCAACCTATGTTCGTTGACAAGATTTGTGAAATAAGAGGACTGCCTCAGGAATACACTCTATTTCTTAATGATTATATTCTTTCTGGCTTGTATACTTATTGCTGTGTACAAGAGTGCAATCTCCAGAATCTTAAATTTTGTGATACAGCTATTGTCTTGCCAACTGACTCAACAAATAATTGTACAGCAGTAAGAGTATGAAAAACTGATGCTCATAACAGCTGAAAGAGCTACAACTTAAAACTTGGTGTACCCTCACAACACCTCAAATCCCAGTGCAGATCTGGATTGATCATGCTTCCAAACAGTAATGAGCTATCATCCATCTTTACGTATGCTTTAGCATACCTAAAAATGTGTATGTCTGTGTCTGGAATCTATTATGTTTCATTTTTCTATTACTGACATAGTTATAATATAGCACACTTACTAAAAAGCTATTATAATTTTTTTTATTGATTCATCTTTCAAGGTGTTAATCATTTTAGTAATCTTTTCAAATAACTTTTGGCTTTGTTAAATTTTTTTAAGCTTTTTTACTTTTTAAAAACTGCTATGTTTAACTTTATTTTTCTTTGGTTTTGTTTTTCTGTATTTTTGTAGCTTCTTTTTTTTTTTAAGATTTTATTTATTTGACAGAGAAAGAGATAGCGAGAGCAGGAACACAAGCAGGGGGAGTGGGAGAGGGAGAACCAGGCTTCCTGCCAAGCAGGGAGCCCAATGTGGGACTCGATCCCAGGACCCTGGGATCATGACCTGAGCTGAAGGCAGACACTTAACGACTGAGCCACCCAGGCGCCCTATTTTTGTAGCTTCTTAACAGGCAACATTAGACCTTTGATTTTCAGGACTTTAATATTTCAACATTGGTTATAAAACAATGTATATAGTCTAACTTTATTTTCCAAAAATATTTAATTTTGATAATAATTCTAGGTTAATATGTTTTTTTCTTTTAACATTTAAATTATCTTTATCCTTTAACTTTCGGCATCCATAGTTTCTGTTGAATAGTGTACCAAAGATTTAATGTTTTTGTAAAAGTGTTTTTTTTTTTTTTTCCTCTTGTCACTTTAAGGATGTTATCCTTATTTCCGATTTTAGGAAATTTGACTGTGTTTTTTTGTTTTGTTTTTGTTTTTTTTTTACTTTTCCTTCACAGAGCAGTCCAAACTCAATGATTCTGTGTGTTAAAGTCTTTCTTCAATTCTGGAAGGTCAGTAGACATTATCTTTTTGAATATTGTTTCTGCTCAAGTCTCACTCTACTTTCATTTTGGTATTTCATTTAGACTTAGATATTGTTCCTGTATTCCATAGCTCTTATGTTTATTTCTGCTCTTCCTTCCTTCCTTCTTCCTTCTTTCTTTCTTTCTTCATCTCTTCAGTGTTTCTCCCTAACTTTATATTTTGTACTCTTTCATATGAACAATTCCGTATTCTGCTATCAAACACAATAATTTCTTAATTTCAGATATTTTCAAATACTAGATTAGATTTTAATTCTTTAAAATATCTAATTCTTCTTATATTTGGTTTACATTTCCCTTTATTTTCTTGAATAAAATAATTATTTTTAAAACTCAGATTAATAATTATATTCAAGTCACCTGGCAGTCCATTTTAATTTGTCTACCTGTTTTTTGGACTTTTTTTATATTTTAACAAAGCTTCAATTTTGTTTCTACTTTCTTTTAATTTTTATGATACCCATACAGATATATGAAAGATTTAATGCATAAACTTATCAAACTAGATAGGTTCTGCCTAAATCTCATGTAAATAAATCTGTCATCTCTCCTTTTAAAATTCAGAAAATGCACATGCTTTTTAAAAGAAAATAAATAATTCAAATAGATATGCCTATAAATCAGCTGCTAAGAATTTTGGATTCTCAAGCATGCATTTTATTTTATTTGGACATTTATTTTTACCTTTTAACATTTTATTTTAAAATAATTTCCAAATTTTAAAGTCACAGAGAAGATGGCAGAGTAAGAGGATCCTGGGCTCGCCTTGTCCTATGGACATACCAAGGTAACAGCTACATTAACAACTAACTCTGAAAATGACCTGAAGATTGGTGATCTTCCAAAGTTAATCATAGAGAGGAGGCCACATTAAAAAGGGTAGGAGGGCCAGAGACACAGCTGGGAACCAAACCCCCAGCAAGACTAACCACAAATTGGAAGAATACCACCAAGCACAAAGAAGTGAGAGGATCTGACTCCACACCAGGCATTCCAGGCACTAATGATCCACACTAGGAAGATGAGTCCCCATAACAACCAGCTTTGAAAACCAGTGGGGCCTAACTTAGCAGGTCTTAACTCCACATACTTTAATAATCATCAGGTTTAACCCTGGGAGAACCAGAGGATGATAGAAAACTGGGTCCCTGACCTTGAAGAGTCAACATAACAACACACTGATACACAGCATAGAAGCAGCAGTTTGAAAAGCAATTGGGGTATATGTGGAGACTTTTTTTGATTACTTTCAGAACATGCACTGGAGGGACAGGGATTTTCAGGAGATTTCTCCAGGAACAAAAGTGCTGGCAGACACCATTTCCCTTCCCTCTCCTACTCTAGATAGCCAGACACTTGCAGGGGCCAGCATAATTACTCTAAGCCACCTATCTTGCCCACACTATGTATCTCACCCCTATGTTCCTTTGTGGACCCACCTCATTCAACCCATTCACCTTGGCAGACATCCCTCCAAAGCAGTTCCTGTCCCAACATATTCTGCAAGTGGCCCAGGCAGGGGCCAGTGCCACTCCAAAGTGACTCCTGCCCTGGGAGAGGAGGAGATAACTAACATCATATACCAGTGTGACTGCAATTCCAGCAGCTAAGCCTTTTAGCTGGCTGAGCAGGGAGAAAGCCCTATGGTTTAGGGTGCCCACAACCATGAAAAAGAGGCTAATTGTATATACTTGGTCTAACTGTCAGCCTTGCCCACCAATGTTTAGGGTGCCCACAACCATGAACATAGATGCAAAATTTTTCAACAAAATATTAGCAAACTAAATTCAAAAATACATTTTAAAAAATCACTCACCATGACCAAGGAGGATTTATTCCAGGAATGCAAGGATGGTTCAATATCTGCAAATCAATCAGTATGATACACCACATTAACAAAAAAGAAAGGATAAAAACCATATGATCATTTTGATAGATGCAGAAAAAACATTTGACAAAATACAGCAACCACTCATGATAAAAACACTCAACAAAGTGGGTTTAGTGGGAACATACCTCAACATAATAAAGGTCATATATGAAAAACCCAGCTAACATCATACTCAATGGTGAAAATATGAAAGACTTTCTTCTAATTTCAAGAACAAGACAAGAATGTCCACTCTTACCACTTTCATTCAACATTGTACTGGGAGTCCTAACCATAGTATTCAGAAAAGAAAAAGAAATAAAAGTCACCCAAACTGGTAAGGAAGAAGTAAAACTGTCACTACTTGCAGGTGATATCTAAAGACTCCACCAAAAAACTATTAGAACTGATGAATAAATTCAGTAAAATTGTGGGATACAGAACTAAAGTATAGAAATATGTTGCATTTCTATCCACTAATAACAAAGTGGCAGAAGGAGATAGTAAGAAAACAATCCCATTTACATTTGCACCAAAAAGAATAAAATACCAAGAAATAAACTTAACTATGTGGTGAAAGACATACACTGAAAACTGTAAGACATTAACAAGAGAAATTGAGGATGACACAAATGAATAGAAAGATATTCCACATTCACGTTTTGGAAAAATTAATATTGTTAAAATGTTCATACTTCTCAAAACAATCTATGTATTTGACACAATCCTTATCAAAATACATATAACATTTTTCACAGAATTAGAATATTGACATTTTTATGGAACCACAAAAGATCCCAAACAGCCAAAGCAATTTTGAGAAATAACAAAGCTGGAGGTATCACAATCCCAGATTTCATGATATACTATAAAACTGTAATAATCAAAATAGTGTAGTGCTGGCATAGAAATAGGCACATAGAATAAAGGAACAGAATAGAGAGCCCCCAAGTAAGCCCACACTTATATGGTCAATTAATCTTCAACATAGGAGGTAAGAATATACAAAGGGAAAAAGTCTCCTTAGATAGAAATAGAAATACCATGTGATCCAGTAATTCCTCTACAAGGAAAACAAAAATACTAATTCAAAAAGACATATGCACCCCTATTTATTGCAGCATTATTTACAATAGCCAAGGGGCGCCTGGGTGGCTCAGTCGTTAAGCGTCTGCCTTCAGCTCAGGTCATGATCCCAGGGTCCTGGGATCGAGCCCCGCATCGGGCTCCCTGCTCTGCGGGAAGCCTGCTTCTCCCTCTCCCACTCCCCCTGCTTGTGTTCCCTCTCTCGCTGTGTCTCTCTCTGTCAAATAAATAAATAAAATCTTAAAAAACAAACAAACAAACAAACAAAAAAATACAATAGCCAAGATATAGAAGCAACCCAATGACCATCCATAGATGAAGAATAATTGGTGTGTGTGTGTGTATACATTTTTCACAGACACACACACACACACACAGAGAACACAATGGAATATTACTCAGCCATAAAAAAAAGAGTAAGAGCTTGCCATTGTAATAGCAATGAATGGACCTAGATGATATTATGGTAAGTGAAACAAGTCAGAAAGAGAATGAAAAGACCACATGTTTTCACTTATATATGGAATCTAAAAAACAACACAAGTAAACAAAATATAGACTCTTAAATATAGAGAACTGGTGGTTGTCAGAGACTTATTTGGAGGGGTGTGAAATAGCTAAAAGGGAGTAAGAGGAATAGACTTCAAGTTATAAAATAAATACATCATGGCAATGAAAGGCACAGCATAGGGAATGTAATTGATAATATTGTCATAACGTTGTATGGTGACAGATGGTGTCTACACATCATGGTGAATAGTGAGTAATGTATAGAATTGAATATTAAATAGAATATTAAATCAATATGTTGTGCACCTGAAACAAATATAACATTGTACGTTAATTGTACTTCAATTAAAGAAAATTTTCCAACTTTCAGAGAAGTTGAAAAAATATATGAAATGATTCCATGTACTCTTTGTCCAGATTCAACAAGTTACGATATTCTCCTTTACTCCTTAATATTTAGTGTATTTCTTAAGAACCAAATATTTCAGTTCTATAGTTTTCATATTTAAATAACATGTTAAAACAAGGGTGCTATAGTTATGATGTTTAGAAAATTTAACATTCCCACACACTTTAACCTGCATTGTATATTTAAATTCATTACATTTCACAGTAATGTCCTACAAAGGATTTTGTTTGCTTGCTTTTCCTATAAAGGACTCAGGGAAAAAAAATTTCCACTGTTTTTCATTCTCATAGTTTCCTTTAATCTGGAAGCTTTCCTCAGTCTTTCAATGTCTTTCTTGGCATTTGCTCTACCAGTTATTTCAATTTGGGGTTGGTTGTTTATTGACTTCCTCATTATTTGTTCAAGTTACGTATTTTTGGCTACAGCAATATAAATTTGATTATTCCTTCTCAGAGTATCACATTTTCAATACTGTATTCCTGTTTGCCCATTATTTGCTATGTTAATTTTGATCATTTGGAAGAAGTGTTGTTTGGTTTCTCTACTGCATAGTTACTGTATTTCCTTTGGAAGTTATCAAGCAATTGTTGAGTAAACATTTAAGACTCATTACTTCTGCCAACAGAGTATATTCATTCTAATACATATTAAAGTAACATTAGATCAGATTGTTCCCAGTATATTTTCTCAGGGATTTTCTTTTTCTTTTTTTTTTTCTTTTTTAAATTTTATTTTATTTAAATTCAGTTAGTTAACACATAGTGTATTATTAGTTTCAGGTAGAGTTCAGTGATTCATCAGTTGCTAAAGAAGACACTTTATATTCTAGGTCCTATTTTTCAGCCAGAAGGTATAGAAACGTATGCATGAAAGACATTGAAAACTCAAAGGCTAAGATGTTTAGGAATAAATAATTCTCTCTTGTTTAGAGATCCAGTATTTCCCTGTCCCTTTAGACAGGGGACCAAGGCTCTCTGATTTCCTGATTTTATAGGCTTGTGTTTATACCTGGGGAGTCTGCTGCTCAGTCCAAAGCCAGGGGCAGGGGTTGAGGGAGGTAGCATCTTGAGTTTTAATGGTAGAATTGACATGTGGTACACTACGTGCTGCCGCTTTGTAACCTTGTATTTTCTTTCTTTTTTTTTTTTATTATTATGTTATGTTAATCACCATACATTACATCAATAGTTTTTGATGTAGTGTTCCATGATTCATTGTTTGGCTCTCAGGGATTATCTAATCAGTGGCTATAACACCCAAAGCAGGCTCATTACTTAAAAGTGTGTTATATATTGAACTATAAAACAACAACAAAAAAACCCAACAACAAAAAAACAAAAAACAGCTCAATTAATTAAAAATAAAGTAGTAAAATTTGACTTCTTGGTTTCTTTAAGGCACAAGAGATACATGTAGAACAAAAAGTTCTACATTTTGAAACATAAAAAAAAAAAAAACCTTTGGGAATCTAATGCAATTTTAGTGTATTGACCAGACTTTTTAACTTGTTATATATTTCATCTATATTTTAGCAATAGTAAAGTTACACCATTTTGGGGTGTAATTGAACATCATTATCAAAACCCAGTGATATGGGGCGCCTGGGTGGCTCAGTCGGTTGAGCATCTGCCTTTGACTCAGGTCATGATCCCAGGGTCCAGGGATCGAGCCCCACATCGACCCCACATTAGGCTCCCTGCTCAGCAGAAGCCTGCTTCTCCCTCTCTTGCCCACTTGCGCTCTCTCTTGCTATCTCTGTTACTTCTGTCTCTCTCAAATAAATAAAATCTTTAAAAAAACCCAGTGATGATGATTTATATTATTATATGTCATTTACCATACTGAAGAGTTTGGAGACAAATCTGGAGTTGTGCAGAGGAAAAATTCATCTTTGTATTATTTCCAGAACCTCAAAAGTGGGACTTTAAAATAATCTCTTGCATACTTTTTAAGTAAATAGCAGTCTTGTCTGTCTTCTTTCTAGAATAATTAACACTGGGAAAATCGATATGTAAATTTTGAAGATAGTAAACAATAAAAGCTTAGAGTTTATATATCATTTAGGCTATAGAAGAACCATATTTCCAAAACTTTGCTCCAGAAAAAAAACTTTTTTTTTTTTAAGATTTTATTTATTTATTTGAGAGAGAGAATGAGATAGAGAGAGCATGAGAGTGGGGAGGGTCAGAGGGAGAAGGAGACTCCCTGCTGAGCAGGGAGCCAGATGCGGGGCTTGATCCTGGGACTCCAGGATCGTGACCTGAGCCGAAGGCAGTCGCTTAACCAACTGAGCCACCCAGGCGCCCCAATAATCTTTCTTTTTTACTCTAATTTGATTTTCTCAATCCTGTCTGCTATATTAATTTAGCTTTCTGCACTTTCTATACTTTCTAGTATCTTTTGTATATTTTGTGGATTCTCAAGCCATATAACATTTGAAAGAATAATTAACATGTTTAAGTTGATTTCTTTTTACTGCTGGTTTCATTTTTCATTTCTCCCACTGAACTCTAAGACTTACAGGTTCAGGCAATACATATGCAAAAAGAGATATTTTCCTAGAAAAATTAAAAAAATAATAAATGCAAAAGAGAAGAGTGTATAGAGACAAATCCTTAAAACAATGGATAAAAATATAGAAGTAGGAAGTCCAAAAGTGGTAGGTTACATTGTCTTAAAATATATTTCTTGTATCTACTAATCTTTTCTCTGTTTTTTAGTAATAATTTTTTGTATTTGGTTATCACTTTATGAAGTTCTTTTCTACAAGTAGTTTAATTTCTTTTAGCTTGATTGCTCTTCTAACCAAATGATAAACCATAGCATTCAACTTCATATGTAATCATAGGAAGAAAGGACTATGATATATTAAATGACATTCCCAAAGTCCTATCGCTGTCAACCTATGAGCTGTTGCTAGGAACTAGATATACCCTCACCTCATAATTATGATAGATTGAAACAGAGAAAATTAAAGCTCCATACCCTTTAGGACAAATTTTTACTAAAAGCCATTTTATATTAGCTTACTTGCCAAAGTAATATTTCCTAAATGACTAATATAGTCTATTAGAAAGGTTAGCCCTTCAGTCATAGTATGTTATCTTTAAAACACACGATGAAATATCATGTTGGTAAAATTGCCTACTTGTTAAATTTTGAGTTACTCTCTCTGATTGGATTGTCATAAGACATGAAATTTATTTCATAACATAAACAAAAAAGGTTCCACATGCTAGTATTATCATATGTAAAATGATCAGAAAACAAGGAGAGAGGGGGAGAGAGAGTAGGAAAGATAATAGGGGAGAGCAAAGAGAATATGTCAACATTTCATTTTCTAAAACAATTTTGAATTAAAGTGTATTTTATTTTTAGTATTTTCAATTCTGATTTTTTAATTGGGAAAAGTGTTAGCTGATTCAAATAAATAAAAAGGCAGTGACTCTATATCATAACAAAAGGAATTTTGACTTCAATGGCTGTGAGCCAGAGTGGTGCCATCATGGAAAATAGATGTGAAAAACCATGGACATAATTGGTGTGCAAGTAACTAATTAGTACTAAAATTAATGGTTGTAGGAATCTCAGGCACAGGTGAAGGATATTGTACTCTTAGACATAACTAGGATTGTTTAATAGGTAAAATTAACATCTGTGAAGTGATTTACTGAGAATAGTTAAGCATGCGTCAGATGTAACAGTAATTACTCTGAGGTAAGTGTTAAAGTATATTTATATCATAGTATTATCATCTGAATTAACAGTGTCTATTTATGCTCCAATCAGACAGCAGTTCTTCCAGCTGTGTTATTCCTGGAATTTTAGCAGGAACAAAAATAACATTCAGATAAATGCGCTAGGTTTGTGAACTTTTGTAATAGGAATACTGTCAAATTAAAAGATGTACATCTCTAAATGAGCATATTGAATATAAATTGATTTAATACAATCAAACTTTCTTCTCATAATCTATGTCTTCTCCATGCATTAATTATTTCCAAATTGAATTAAGTTTTTGAAGATAATATTATGGTTAACTTGCATTTTGTGTAATTTTCCTTTCCTTGGAATTTTAAACATATTAAATATTTACAAATCATTTTAAAAAGGGAGAGACAATCAAATGAGAGAAAAATATCTAATAGTATCTACTTGAACTTAATATTTAAAGCAGAATTACATGTTAACCACACTATGTATTATTAGTATTATTGTTATTAACAGAGGCGGGCTCAGTCGTTAAGTGTCTGCCTTTGGCTCAGGTCATGATCCCAGGGTCCTGGGATCAAGCCCTGCATCGGGCTCCCTGCTCCGCAGGAAGCCTGCTTCTCCCTCCCCCACTCCCCCTGCTTGTGTTCCCTCTGTCGCTGTGTCTCTCTCTGTCAAATAAATAAATAAAATCTTAAAAAAAAATGAATTAGAAAATAGAGAGGATACTTTCAAAAAATGCTAACATGACCATTTTAAATCATAAATACTGAAAAATAACTATGACTAGAAAAAAACCTAGAACTAGAAAAAATTTTCTCAGGAATGAATTTTTCTTAAAAATCATTAATGGATCTACGTAGCTCTTTCCATAAAACCTGTAATTTTGAAATGAAAGCTTTTACTTATCTTTTAGAGTAAGATTATCTGCAAATTTTGTATATTAAATATGCTGCTTCCTCATTTTGACCTAAAAAGATTTTAAATATAATCAAATTTGGTAAGAAATTTGTGGCACCTGCGATTTGTTTACCTAGCATGATGCCATTCCTGCAAGTCTTTTTTAATATGTTTAGATATTTGTCTTTTTGTAGATAACTTGCCTATATAAAAAAGAAAATGGAAAGCCTTAATCGCTCAGCAAATATTTACTAACACCTTAACTGTGTAAGTCACTGAAGGGACCACTGTAAACACAACCAATAAAAATCCTAGACCTCGGGGCGCCTGGGTGGCTCAGTTGGTTGGGCATCTGCCTTGGCTCTGGTCATGATCCCGGGGATCCTGGGGGTCCTGGGATTGAGCCTCAGTGAGGCTCCCTGCTCCACAGGGTGCCTGGCGTCTTCCTCTCCCTCTGCCTGCTGTTCCCCTGCTTGTAGCCATTTTATGGCTCTTGCTCTCTCTCTCTCTCTGTCAAATAAATAAATAATAAAATCTCAAAAATAGGGGCACCTGGGTGGCTCAGTCGTTAAGCGTCTGCCTTCAGCTCAGGTCATGATCCCGGGATCCTGGGATTGAACCCCGCATGGGGCTCCCTGCTCAGTGGGAAGCCTGCTTCTCCCTCTCCCACTCCCCCTGCTTCTGTTCCCTCTCTCGCTGTGTCTCTCTCTGTCAAATAAATAAATAAAATCTTTAAAAAAAAATCTCAAAAATAAAATCTTAAATAATAAATAAATAAATATAAATAAATAAATAAATAAAATCTTAAAAAAAAAAATCCTAGACCTCAAGGCCACATCTTAGTTTGGGTAGAGGGAGAGATAGGATCAAATATGTTAGAATCCATCAGCCACCTGAACATGTGCCTTGTTTATCTTGGGCATGTTTTCGGTTACCAATAAAAATATATAGGCAGAAAGATAGAAAGTGTACTACTACCCTAATTGTTATTTATAGCTATGTGTTGTATCTAAGCATTTGCCCCTGCTTTACTGCTTTACATCCACTAGGGAGGGTGGTATGGCGGGTTTAGGTGGCTCAGTTTCAGCTCTAGGCTTTGTGCAGGTATGAGGTTATGGTTTATGTCTCAGGATTTACATTGTAATCTCATCACCAAGTCCTGGAGGAGTGACTCCCCTACAGCCACCATGGTATCACTTCCAATTTAACCCTCTCTCTGTTTCATCCACATTTCTGGCAACTAAAGATATAAATGCATTTTGCCACTTATGAATCGGAAGCCCCAAATGAGGGCAAATTTGATGTTAGTATCACACTCCTCTGAAAATGATTCAGGAATATGACAAATGGCACTTTCTTGCATTTGGAGATAAAAGGAAGTTAATCCAAGCTGTGCAATTTATTGTTGTACTTACAAAAACCTTTCAAAAGTACATATAAACCAGAAAAAGCATAGTAACAGTGACAGAGAATTCCCCAAATCATCATTTTATTTAATTTTGTAAGAATAATCTCAAACTTTGAAGAGAAGCGTGAAAAGTCTTTTATTACACAAAAGCATAAAATGTGTATTGCTTCCTTTTATCATTCTAATGTCTCAATACTACAGCAAAATAGTATCTATGAAATATCACTGTAATGACAATACTGGTAATGCAATTTCAGTTTTAATTGTTTATCATAATGAGACAGAAAATGAACATATAAAAACATTTTCTAGCATTTCCTTATCATTTCAACAACAGATTTTATTTTTCTTCATATTAAAATGTAGCCAGTTCAACAAGCTGACCATTTCAATTTCTCACATTAAATTTTGTTTGCTGTTTTATTTATTTTATTTATTTTTTTGCTGCTGTCTCATCTCAGTAGCTCACAGTCAAAACCTAATGGTCTGTAGCAAAGCTCAGCCTCAGAAATCAGAATCATATCAATGTTATGTGAAAGAATATCCCATTAAAAAAGTATCATGCTGCCTTATGATCTAGTCTTCTAATTTCAAAATATCTTTGCCTCAACTGAATCTGCTTTTCTACCAAATATCACTAATTATCAGACATTATGTATGATGAGACTCCTTCCCCCCATATGTTATTAAAATAAAATTTATTATCATTTCAACAGTTTTCCTTCTTGCTATCTCTCCAATCCATTTCTTCCCATATATGCTGAAAACATTCTCAGGGTTAATTATTCCAAGCCTGTATGAGCTAAATTAAGACCTGTATAAAGGCAGATGTCTGATCAAAATCTCTGATTGCTCATATAGCTTCATTTGTGGGTAAAAAGAGTTTCTTGGAAATGAAAAAAAAAAAGCCAGTTTCTGTTCATCTAATTTTCTAAATGTCATTAAGGGGATCAGCTATTAACATGTCACACATAAAATGTGAAATGACCAGTACTTATCAGAGAAGAATCAGAGAGTATACTAACCATGTAACAGAGAAAAAAAAAAAATCCACAGGAATATTTGGTAAAAATATAATGCGTTAAAAAAGCAGACTGAGGACAAAATACATAGACCATCAAGTTGATATGGAGGAGGAATCAGAACAGGCAGATGTAATGGTTTGTGTTTTTGCCACAGAAGTGTGAAGTGAGCCAAAAGTAAAACAGGTAGTTTAATAAGTTAGTATTAAGACTCCCGTGAATGCTGAATTGCACAAATATCTTGTAAAAGTGCACTGAACTTGCCCCTCTGCCCTGATTTTTACATTGTTTTATATCCCATAAAGTAATTAGAAACTATGGGCTGAGGAACATGAAACTCCGGCAAAGTATGATGAGAAAGTCTGGATAGGAGTCTTAATGGGTTTTTACTGAAAATAGGATATTAGAGGACTGTGTGTGTTAAAGTGAAACTTCACCTTGCGTGTTCAAGAACATTCTTGGGAATTGCAGACCTACTCTACCTGCCTGAGCTCTGATCATGGTCAGATGAAGTGATAAAGTAAATGTTCCACCAACATATATTTCCTCAAACTGCTGACATTGCTGTGTGGAAGGAAGCATGAGAACAAGAGGGTAGGTGGATATATTACTGGATATATTAATCAAAATTACATTCATCTGCCAGCTGGAAACAAAAATATACTGCTGACAGAATTTGTTTGTATCATAAAGCTCAGGGTTGGTATGGTGGCTCAAAGTTGTCACTGGGAATTCAGGCCATTTCCATCTTTTTACTTTCTCACCCTTAGGGGCTTGGTCTCTCACCACATTCTTGTGGTTTTATGGTTACATGTCTCCTCCACCGAACCAAACAAGAAGAAGCAGGAAGGGAGAATAAGGAATAGTTGTCATCTGCAATAGTAAATTAAGCTGCTTTCCCAGAAATGATCATCTGATTATGTTCAATTGGCCAAAACAATGTTTCATGGTCTCATATGTTTTACATAGCACATTGCCACCCTAAACAAACCGGGTGGTATTTTGGCAAGAAAGAATACCAGGCAGCAATAAGGTATTTGTATCAGACTCACCAGTAACAGATTCCATATTCAAATAGGATAACTGAAGAGAGGAGTATTTATAATATTTGAGTAATGGTAAGGGAAATCAGAGAGAGATGATAAAGAACTTCAGGTCAGAAATAGCAGAAAGTCATTACCATGCCAGACTGAAGGAAAAAGTTAGAGGGAGCTCTTATTATTGTCCAGAGAAACAGAGTTGTATTTGTAGGACTAGTCTGGACAGGAACTGTGTCAATCTACAGGTTAGCACAGAGAGGATAAATACCCCAACATCACTGTCTTCCCACCTCTGATCTCTTGCTGGTGTTTGCCACTATGGAATCCAGCCAGAAGGCAAAGGGTATTGAACCAAGTTAAAACAGTACCTAAATTTATACCTCCTGAGGGGGAATGTTTGAGGGGGTGGGCAAAGCATGAGGCAAAAAAAAGAGGAGGTAGATTTGAAGGGGTAAATGGCTAATAGCCAGAGCAATATCCAAATAACATGTAAAATCCATGCAAGAAATATTGACTAAAGAAAGATTTAGGGAAATACATGCTTTCCATTGAAACTAGAGTAGTTATACTTTGGGTTCAAATGGATAGTTCAATTTCATTGTCTAATTAAGATGATTTTGGTAAACTGCACTCAAAGTAACCTACACTTCTATTTAATACTATTTATGTATACATTAAAGTCATTATTTTTGCCTTTGTCCTCAAACTTGATGGCGTACATTACAAAAGAAGAGATTGTGTTTGACTTTTTCACTGCCTGTGGTAGACAGAATACTAAGATGTGTCCCCAGATTCCCATCTGACCAGAGAACACACACTTTTTACCAGTTATTCAGTTGACCAGTAACCTGGGTGCTGCTATGATGGTATTTTCTGGATGTAATTAAGATCTCAAATCAGTTGACCTTACAATGGGAAGATTATCATTGATGAGCTTCACTTAATCAGGTGAACTCTTACAGGAGTCTGAACTCTTCCTGGTAAAAGAAGCAAAGTTAAAGAGATTCTAAACATGAGATAGATTCGATGTGAGGGAGATTTTCTATTGCTAGCTTTTAAGATGGAAGATGTAGATGGCCTCTGAGAGTAGAACACAACCCTGGGCAGACAGCCAGCAAGGAAAGAGGGACCTCATTTCTAGAGCTAAAAGAAACACTTCTGCAAATAAGTGAAATCATATAATTGACTTTCTCTGCTTGACTTATTTCACTTAGCATAATCTCCTCCAGTCCCATCCATGTTGTTGTAAAAGTTGGGTATCCATCCTTTCTGATGGCTGAGTAATATTCCATTGTATATATGGACCACATCTTCTTTATCCATTCATCTGTTGAAGGACATCTCGGTGCTAAATCAAAAACTAATGATGTATTGTATGGTGACTAACATAATAAAAAGAAAAAGAAACACTTCTGCAGGTTGCTGGAGGGGATAGGGGTGGTGGGATGGGGTAACTGGGTGATGGTCATTGGGGAGGGGTATATGTTGTAATGAGCACCGGGTATTATATAAGACTGATGAATCACAGACCTGTACCCCTGAAACAAATAATACATTATATGTTAATTAATTGAATCTAAATTATAAAAATGTAAAAAAAATTGTTAAAAAAAGAAACACTTCTGCCAACAACGTAAATGAGCTTGGAAACAAATCTCAAGCTCTAGATGAGAACCATAATATGGCCCCAATTTAGGTAGATCACAGCCTTGTGGGAACCTTAGCTGAGAACCCAGTTATGTTGGACCCATTCCTGACCTACAGAACTGAGCTACTAAATTGTTTTGTTTCAAACCACTAAGTCTGTTACACAATAATAGTAAACTATATGCTGCTATGTCCACAAGCACAGTGACTGCTCCAGGAGAGAAAAATAGTATTGACGAAATAATTTTCATGTATGAGAGAATCAAACCATAATAGCAAACTTATAGATAATTCTGACTTCTCACTTGACAGATAAGAGAACAAAAAGCTCAGAAAAGTTCACATATCAATAGTCAGACAAATAAAAAATAGCTGAACATCTTGACCAGATGAACTCTCTTTGCACTTGAGCTACAGGAGGATGGACCTTAGATATCCTGACTGAGAACCCCAACTGGGGACGACCCAGGGAGCACCCCATTCCACCCATCTAGAAGTCATGGTGATACCACATCCCAGCAGAGGAAGAGTTAAGTTTGTTGTGCTTGTTGCACTTCTGCAGAAAACAGCTGCTTGTTTGTTTGTTTTTTTTTAAAGATTTTATTTATTCGGGGAACCTGGGTGGCTCAGATGGTTAAGCGTCTGCCTTCGGCTCAGGTCATGATCCCAGGGTCCTGGGATCGAGTCCCGCATCGGGCTCCCTGCTCCTTGGGAGCCTGCTTCTCCCTCTGCCTCTCTGTCTCTCATGAATAAAATAAATAAAATCTTTAAAAAAAAAAGATTTTATTTATTCATTTATTTGAGAGAGAGAGAAAGAGAGCACATGAGAGGGGGGAGGGTCAGAGGGAGAAGCAGACTCCCTGCCGAGCAGGGAGCCCGATGCGGGACTCGATCCCGGGACTCCAGGATCGTGACCTGAGCCTAAGACAGTTACTTAACCAACTGAGCCACCCAGGCGCCCCCAGCTGCCTGTTCTTATTTGACCTATATTTTTAGAAATAATGTTGTGGTTTCCTACCCCATGCAGGCATTTCGAATACATCTTGGGAAAGGACCTGCATAGTTGGCTAATTATTACATAATCCAGGCCTCTCACTCAAATGTTGGGACCCTCGGATCTGCCCAAAATAAAAATTGATATAAGTCTACACCCTGGCGTTTCTGGGGCCTTTTTCTCTTGACTGTCCCATTCCTCCCTTGGAGTGTACATTAATAAAAACTTGGCTCTGCTTTACTTTTGTTTCCCTGTCCTGCAATTCTCTACTGTGGCAGCAAAAAGGACGGAGGCTTCTTTCCTTTTCCATCTAACTTGTAGTAACCTATAAAGGGTTTCATTTCTAACCACTGTGCCATACTGCCTTTTAATAGTTTCCTGTGTCTATCTTTCTAAACACTATCTTTGTGTTGTAGGGTTTCAGGGTTCTTGTCTCACAGAGTCGAAGAATGAATCTTGAAGACAATAAGGTGAAGTGAAGTGAAAGTTTATTAAGGGAAGGTGAGAACATAAAGCTCTCTAGAGTGAGAGGGGTCCCAAATGCGTTGCCATTGAGGGTTTTTATAGAAAACTGACCAGGGAACTTGGTAACTATGTCTATTAATATTTAAGACAAACAAGGTGGATTTGTAAATATTATGAAAATATCTCATCTATATTTAGAACAAGGTGGATTTGTTATGTTTCCTTCTCTCCGGTTAATATCTTTTCTATAACATTTCTCCACATCTGGGATTTCTGTGAGCCTGGTTATGTAGTCCCCTGCATGAGCCTAGTCATGTTGCCCCCGACCTGTCTCTCCCTACCTAGAGTTGCCTGTCCCTTACCATTTGCATATACACAGATAATACATGAGGCATATAATTTTCAAATCATACTGAATATTTGTTCATGTCAGACTATACATACCATTCAATTATTTTCACTTCACAATATGAAATATTTTGATGCCAGTACATTTTCTACCTTATTTCAATGGTTGCATAATATTTCATTTTATAAGCAATAATATCCTTAGTTTTTGGTATAGCGATTAATGGCACATTAAACTGCCATTATGTTGGTTCTTGATTACCTGTACACTAAACTTATGTTTATGAGATTCCTGCATATTGTTTTCTTTAGTTGTTCATTCATTTGCATTATTTTGGAATATTCTATTATATCACTATACCACAACTTATTTATTCACTCTACTGTTGATGGGCCTCTGGGCTTTTTCACTTTTTGGCTATTATAAATAATGCTTACATGAATGATTCTAGTACATGTTTTTGGTAAACATATGTACACACATTTTTCATTCTAATATTTTTAGTGGATACTGTCAAAGAGTTCTCCAAGTTAGTACAAGTTTTGTTTTAATATAATGTGGTTGTGTTCTTTGTCAAACATATATAATATAAATATCTTTTCCAACTTTTGGTTTGCATTTTCAGTGTTTTAATTGTGATTTTTTTGGTGTGTAGAAAATTTTAATTAAGTTCAATTTATCAATATTTCTCTTTTATGGTTAATATATTTGTGTGTCTATATTTCCTTTTCAAAATACATTTACCTAAATCAAGCTCATTGAATAGTCAGTCTCCTGTCATTTATAAAAGCTATATTATTTTGTCTTTCAAATCTAGATCTACAACCAATATTGTTACTTTTGTTGTATGTTATGACTTAGGGGTTAATATTAATTCTTCCCACATTTGTATCCAAATTGACCCTAACTGATGAAAAACTCAATTTCTATTGAATAGAACTTTTTCTTAAATTAGGGCTATCATTGCATTTGTTTCAATTATATTTTGTTTTTATATTTATCTATTTTTGCATCCAAACTGTCTTGTCATAGTTTCATTATAATCTTGAACCCGTGTATGTAAATCCTCTCATTTGATTTTTCATTGAGATTTTCTTGGCTATTTTTTGAAACTTTGAAGTCCACATACAATTTAGAATCTACTTATCAATTTCCACCAAAAAGTGTTTTTAAGATTTTATTTATTTGAGAGAGAACACAGAGGGAGAGAGCACAGAGGGAGAGGGAGAAGCAGACTCCCCACTGAGCAGGGAGCCCGAAGCAGGACCTTGAGATCACGACCTGAGCCAAAGGCAGATGCCCAACTGACTGAGCTACCCAGGCACCCGACCAAAAAATGTTTTTATTGTCATTATACAATTTTAAATAGGATTGAATTAAATCTGTAGATCAGTTTAGGAGAGTGTTCACATCTTTATAATGCAGATTTTTCCAGTTTATGAAACCCTCACCTGTGTGCTTGTATGATACCCCCATGGTAAGATCTGACCTAGTCAAATCAAGAATGAAGCAAATATCTCCTACCTAAACAAACATTCCCTATTATTTTTTCTCACATAAAAAGCACTCAGTAAATATTTGCTTAATGTAATTTATTTAGTAATTAGTGCTGAGTATGCCTGTACTATCTCTACCACTGGGAATACACATTGGAAATAGGAATACCTGAAAAACCAGAACACCTTTATACCTCCATAGGAGGTAGTCAATAAAGGGACAAAAGGCTCCACACATTGGTTACTTAAATTGACTATGCTTCATTTAAATTTCACCATTTCATAATTACGTCCATGAAAGAGAAGAAGAAGCACACATTGACCAGGATATGTTTGTTGACATATACAACGTGATTAATGTCAAAGGACTACAACTGAGCCCATGCAGCAGGGCAGATATATTTCATTTTCCATTTTAATGTTTAAATACAGTACAAAATAATGAAATTGTCTGAATTGAAATGATTGAATGAAGAATAGGAAAAGAAAATTAAGGTTATTATCCAATAGTAGAAAGAATATTCCATGATGGTAGAAGATTCCAGGAAGTAGAGTTTGTCTAATTAAAATAGAGACAGGGCAGATACCATTTTCCAAATTCTCATTGTAAGAGAGCTCTATATAGGAGAATTAATAGCCAGAATATTGAGACAGCCATACATGAATAGAACAAGAGAACATTGGGAAACATTTTGCACAATTTCTGGATTAAAAAAAAGCAGGTAAAACATCATAAAAATAACAGGCAAACTTGGAAGAGGACACAATGAATGCTTACCTTGAACTGGTATATGAGAAAAAGAAAGAAATCAAAACATTAAATAATATGGGGTGGCTCAGTGGGTTAAGTGTCCAGCTCTTGATTTTGGCTCAAATTATGATCTCAGGGTTGTGATATTGCTGTTGCATCAGGCTCTTTGCTCAGTGGGGAGTCTGCTTCAGACTCTCTCTCTTCTTCTGCCCCTCCCCACTCCCTGCACTCTCTCCTTCTTTCAAGTAAATAAATCTTTATTTTTTTTTTTAATTTTTAAAAAGAAACATTAAATAATACTTGTTAGCCTGATATATTTCCCTCCCCCTTTTGGATTTTTCATTTGTTACCTACTAAATTCAGTGTTCTAGAAAATTTTATTTTCAAAACAGAAACTTCTTGTTTATCATTTTTTTTTTTACTCTCGGTGATATCACAAGAGAAGGGACAGTGTGGCTTGCCTGTGGTGGAATGCTGAGGTCAAGGTGAGCAAAGCAGAGACTAGGGGAGATGAGCCAGACAAAATGCTGACTTCTCTATTTTTTTCCCTTAAAGGTAAAAATAATGTCTCTATTTCTTGCATATTTACAGAGGAGAAAATGGTGGTATTTTAAACCAGACAAATAATCTATACCTTTATTTATAAAGAAAAAATGTAACTCAAATATTTTTGGAAGTTAAAACTCTGGAATTATCTAAAATTTTAATTACTGGCTTCTCTTTACAACTAACACTTTGTTTTTAATCTCTCATATAAGTTCCAGAGCAGTGTTGCGAGAAATCTTTATCTCAACCTATGAAATTAACAATTTTATATAATTGTGTAGAAGGCATGGAGAATGACCAAGCCAGTAGGAGTCAGCTATGTTACAAACATAGTTCCTATGATATTTATCAGATATATGAATTTTGAAAGCATTCATAACCTATGTTTAATGAACATTAAAAAATTCTAATTTCCAGGGTATTCATTTTCATATACCTTTTTGTCAATTATTTACAGAATGAAAATTTAGTGTGCATTTCTAATTTTAAATCCATTTCTCAAACATGAAAATCTTATATATAATTATACATTATACATATATCATATAAATATAAATACAACATAAATGAGATACATGGATTTTTAAATAATTTTCCTGGTATTTGATGGTGGGTGTAGGATGGGAATGCTCATTTAATCATATAAATTTGGAGGAAACCTGCTATTTTTAAATACTTTATGTTGGATACTCTATTTGCGTATTTCAAATATTAAATCCATCCAGAATTAATTTTGGCATTTTGTTATATTGTGTTTACAAGTAAATAGCTAGTTGAATTAACAATCCTATTAAATAATCCATTCTTTTTTCTCTGAACTAGTAAATACTAAATTCTCAAATATATGAAGGTCTATTTGTAGATTATTCTTGTCTACTAAATCCAGTATCGTTTATCATACCAATATGTACAATTTATTTTAGTATCTGATATTCTGGTATTTGATTAGGGTGCTACTTTCCCCCTACCACCACAATGCCAGCAAACATAAACATACATACCCTTCATATCTTTTTCTTTTAGTTTCTTGGATATCATCATGTATTGTTAAACAGGAAATTAAATGGTAAGTTTCAAATCCATCTTTAAACTTTTTCTAGTTCACAACTATGTTTCTCTGTTATTTGAAAAAAGGCATGAACTATTTCCCTCCCACCCCAAAAATGATGTCTATTTCACAAAAAAGAATTTATCTTCCATCTGTTCTTTCACCTCCAAAAGAAATTGTTCAGTCCCTTCCTATCTTTTTTTTCACCCTTTGAAATTTGAAGAATGCTTTAACAGTATTTTCAAGACAACGGTTTTGTAGAATTCATCCCTTGGTCTTAAGAAACTTAACATGTGGGGCACCTGGGTGGCTCAGTCAGTTAAGCCACTGCCCTTGGCTCAGGTCATGATCCCAGAGTCCTGGGATCAAGTCCCAAATCGGAATCCTTGCTCAGCAGGGAGCCTGCTTCTCCCCTGCCTGCCGTTCCCCCTGGTTGTGCTTGCTCTCTGTCTCTCTCTCTAGCTCTCTCTGTGTCAAATAAATAAATAAAATCTTTAAAAAAAGAAACAACACTTATCTTTATATATTTAAATGTAAATTGAAATACATATGTAACAAGTTGTATAGCTCATGAGTATTTGCTTTTCTTTTTATCTTGCTTACACATGTCCTTTGTGCTGTTTCATTTTGATTGGGCTTTTCTTGATCACTTGCCTCAGATTATCAAGACACTCTTAATTCTTGTATAACCTCAATAAACTTTTTTTTAAAGCTATGTGAAGTGGATAATATCTTTTTTTTACTACTTTCTAGCTTACAGGGTTATAGTTAAGAATATGACATCCAACTGTTTTTCCTTTCAAGATTCTTGCTGCCCCAGTGTTTTAAAGACATTCTCTTTAACCTTAGATTTCTGATATGTTTGAGGATTTGGATAGTAGTCCTTCAAAAGTCATTATAATGTTAAGAACATGACCTCTGATTCTGAAACTTGTTGGAGTTACTTCATATATCTGTGCCATAGATTCCTCAACCTTAAAATAGTCCTAACTTACAGAATACTGCAAGTATTAAGTGAATTAATATATGGAAATACAGCAGTGCCTGGCATGTAGTAAGTTCTGTAAAAGTGTACTCTATTAAAATATTATTATTGCTATTATTGTTATTATATATTTTTAAAGATTTTATTTATTTATTTAACAGAGAAAGAGACAGCGAGAGAGGAAACACAAGCAGGGGGAATGGGAGAGGGACAAGCAGGCTTCCCACAGAGCAGGGAGCCCGATGTAGGGCTCGATCCCAGGACCCTGGGATCACGACCTGAGCCGAAGGCAGATGCTTAACAACTGAGCTACCCAGGAGCCCCTGTTGCTGTGGTTGTTATTATTTTGCCATTATTATTATTATTTATTATTATTTTGCCATTATCAATCCAGCCTGGAAATTAGTGAACCCTTTCATTTGGAAAATTGAGGTATTTTATTTTTTCATTTCAAGAACATTTATTTCTATTATTTGATCAATTATTTCTTCTCTTTCTTGAATTTCTGCTATTTCACTATTAATCGCCTAACTTTATTCAAGTTTCACATATGCCCTCAGAATTTCAACCTATTTTTCCATGTTTAATGAAATATGTCCTTCACCTCAACTTTGAGATCCAACATTGTCTTTCTTTCCTTCAGTTTATTTGGAAATATGATTTTAAAATTCGATGCAGAAAGGCTTTTTGTATTTTTGTGTTTAAAACTCCTTAAGTGATTTTTTAAGTGAAGTTTTTAATCATTTCCTCCAATATAACTGTTTCATGAGGTGTGTGCTCTGAGTGTGCTGTCTTATCTTCCTGTCTTTCACTTATCAAACCACCACATAGGGATTGCTTCCCTGGGACAGAGAGACACAGGTTGATTATTGTAGTAGAAATTCTGTGCATGGTGGACAGCAAAACCATCTGGAACTTTTCTTCTTCTGGTGTAGAAGAGAATAAACTAAGTTTTTAGCCCAAGTGCTCAATTAACACAGTGACTATGCTGGTTATGTGACATTTCTACAAGGATCCTTCTTCACTCTTCCATTGGGCTAGACTGTTTATCACTCATCATGCATAAACTGAAGAGGCTTCAGAATGCCCCACAAGCTAAGTAGGCTGTCCCATTTTTGTGTTTAAAATTCATTCCCTCTTTCTTGTTGATAAAGATTTACAAAAATTATGTTCATTTTCTGGACTTTCCTCTGATTCCAGAGAGTAACTTTTGAAATTTAGCATAGTGAGGGAAAAGTAGAATTTTGAGGTAAAATACTTGAAATTTTATTTTGCTTTGATCACATACTAGTTGTGTTACCTTGGATATGATATTTCAATTCTATGACTGCAAAGTTTCTCTTTTGTAAACCCACCCAGCTTCTTGAACTTTTAATATTTCTTGAACTTTTATGAGGATTAAGTGATATATATTTTATATTGTGTATGTTACTTATACTTGGAAGATAATATTGTTAAAATACACATATTACTCAAAATGATCTACAGATTCAGTACAATTGCTATTAAAATCCCAATGTCATTTTTTGCAGAATTAGAAAGAAACCTCCCCAGAATTCAGATAGAACCTCAAAGGATTTTAAATAGTGAAAACAGTCTTGAAAAAGAACAAAAAGACAAACATATAACTAGTGGAATGGAATTGAGAGCTCAGAGAAAACAGCCACACAAAAATGACCTGAGAAAAATATGTTCCAAAGAAAGAACAAGACAAAAGCTCAGAATACTATATGAAACAAAGATAAGCAATATGTCTGATGAAGAGTTTAAAATAATAATTGTAAAGGGGGCACTTGGGTGGCTCAGTTGGTTATGTGTCTGACTTTGGCTCAGGTAATGATCTCAGGGCCCTGGGATTGAGCCCTGTGTCAGGCCCCCCACTGAGCAGGGAGTCTGCTTATCCTTCTCCCTCTCACTGTGCCCCTCCCCCTGCTCACGCTCTCTCTTAAATAAATAAAATCTGAAAAAAAATAATTGTAAAGATGCTCACTGCACTGGAGAGGGTGGAAGAACTCAATGAGACCTTCAAAAAGAGAATATATTAAAAAGAACCATAGCTGAAGGATACAATAAATGAAATAAAAAATATGCAAGACAGAATCAAGAATAGATTACTGGATGCAGAATGTATCAGTGATCTGGAAGACAGGGTAATGAAAAGCACTCAAGGTAAATAGCAAGAAAGAAAAAAAAATAAAGCATAAAGATAGGTTAAAGGATCTCTTACACAACATCAAGTGAACAAACATTAGTATTTTAGAGGCCCCAGAAAGAGAAGAGAGAAGGGGGCAAAAAAATAATAGCTGAAAACTTCCACAGCCTAGTGAAAGAAATAGACTTCCACGGTTTAGGAAGCACAGAGAGCTCGAAGCAAGATGAACCGAAGGAGGTTCATACCGTGACACATAATAATTAAAATGTCAAAATATAAAAATAAGAGGAATTTTAAAAGCATCAAGAGAGAAACAAAAAGTTACATATAAGGGAAACCCTACAAGGCTATCAGCTGAGTTTTCAGCAGAAACTTTACAGGCCAAAAGGGATATATTGATATATTCAAAGTGCTGAAAGGAATAAAAAAGCAAACTTACAACCAAGACTATTACACCCAGCAAAGTTATCATTCAGAATGAAAGGAAAGATAGTTTCCCAAACAAAAGTTAAACAAAAGACAAATAAAATTCATCACCACTAAACTGGCTTTACAAGAAATGTTAAAGGACTTAAGAGAAAGAGGAAAGCCCATAATTTGATGTAAAAATATTATGGATAAAAAGATGCAAGATATGACAGCAGGTACATAAAATGTGGAGGAAGGAGTAAAAAGTTTTTAAAAAATGTGTTCAAGTTTAAATGACCATCAACTTAATATAGACTGCTACATACTTAGAATGATATATATGTGAACCTCATGTTAAACATAAACCCAAAAACTATAACAGAAACACAAAAAATAAAGAGAAATCCAAATATAACAATACAAAACTCATTAATCACAAAGAAAGGGAGTAAAAGGAAGGAATAGAGAAGAACTACATAAACAACTAGAAAAAAATTAATAGCAATAAGTACCAACTTATCAATAAATACTTCAAATGTAAATGGTCTAAATGCTCCAACCAAAAGACATAGAGTGGAAAAAAAGAAAAAAAAAAAGACCAATTTATATGCTGCAAAGAAGAGACTCAACTTTAGACCTAAAAACAAATACAGACCAAAAGTAAGGAGATGAAAAAGATATTCCATGCAAATGGAATGTGAAAAAAAGAATCAGGGTAGGAATACTTAAACAAAATAGACTTTATTTTTTTATTTTTATTGTTATGTTAATCACCATACATTACATCATTAGTTTTAGATGTAGTGTTCCATGATTCATTGTTTGTGCATAACACCCAGTGCTCCATGCAGAACGTGCCCTCTTTAATACCCATCACCAGGCTAACCCATCCTCCCACCCCCCTCCCCTCTAGAACCCTCAGTTTGTTTTTCAGAGTCCATCGTCTCTCAT
>NC_138369.1:101181314-101217029 GCF_054177405.1 Leptonychotes weddellii | reverse complement strand
GAAAAGATATTCAACATCACTAAACACCAGAAAATGCAAATCAATCCACAGTGAGATATCACCTTACACCTCTCAGAATGGCTAGAATAAAAATAAAAAGGGCGCCTGGGTGGCTCAGATGGTTAAGCGTCTGCCTTCGGCTCAGGTCATGATCCCAGGGTCCTGGGATCGAGTCCCGCATCGGGCTCCCTGCTCCTTGGGAGCCTGCTTCTCCCTCTGCGTCTCTCTCTCTCTGTCTCTCATGAATGAATAAATAAAATCTTTAAAAAAAACAAAAAAATAAAAAAATAATAAAAATAAAAATAAAAAACTAATTACAAGAGTTGGTGAGGATGTGGAGAAAAAGGAGTGCTTGTGTACTGTTGGTGGGAATGTAAATTAGTGTATCCACTGTGGAAAACAGTAGAGCTTCCTCAAAAAAATAAGAACAGAAAAACCATATGATCTAATAATTTCACTATCGGGTATTTACCCAAAGAAAATGAAATCACCACTTCAAAAAGATGTATGCACCCCTGTGTTCATTGCAGCATTATTATTTTTTTTAAGATTTTATTTATTTATTTGAGAGAGAGAATGAGAGAGAGAGCACATGAGAGGGGCTAGGGTCAGAGGGAGAAGCAGAATCCCTGCTGAGCAGGGAGCCCGATGCGGGACTCGATCCTGGGACTCCAGGATCATGACCTGAGCCGAAGGCAGTCGCTTAACCAACTGAGCTACCCAGGCGCCCCCATTGCAGCATTATTTACAATAGCCAAGATATGGAAGCAACCCAAGTGTCCAGTGTCATAAATGAATGGATAAAGCAGAAGTGGTATATGTATAAATACAATACAATATTACTTGGCCATAAAAAAGGATGAGATCTTGCCATTGCAACAACATGAATGGACGTGGAAGGTATTAGGTTAAGTGAAATAAGTCAGATATAGAAAGACAAATACCGTATGATTTCACTTTATGTGGAATCTAAAAACAAAACAAATAAAAAGCACAATCAGATCTAATAATACAGAGAACAAACTGAGGGTTACTAAGGAAAGGGATGTGTTGGGATGGGCAAAATGGGTGAAAGGCAATGGTAGGCTTCCAATTGTGGAATAAGTCTCAGGAATAAAAGGAATAAAAGGTACAGTATATAGGGAGTATTGTCAATGGTATTATAAAAGCATTGTATGGTGACAGATGGTAGCTATACTTTTGGTGAGAGTAGCATAATGTGGAGTCGATCCATCACAATGTTGTACACCTGAAACTAACGTAACACTGTGTGTCAACTATACTAAAAAAAAAAAAAAGCTGTATATACATACAATGGGATATTATTCAGCCTTAAAAGAAATCCTGTAATATGTAACAATATAGATTAATCTTGAGGTCATTATGCTAAATGAACTAAGCCAGTCACAAAAGGACAAATACTGAATGATTTGACTTACATGAGCTATCTCAAATAGCCAAGCTCATAGAAACAGAGAATGGGATAGTGGTGCCAGATAGCGAGCCGAATGAAATGGGGAATTGCTAACCAGAGGTATAAAGTTTTAATTATGCAAGATTTATATGTTCTAGAAATCTGAACAATATTGTTCAATAGTCAACACTACTATATTCACATTTAAAAATCTGTTAAGAGGGTAGATACCATGTTGTGTTATCATAAGAAAATAAAAATAAAGGCTGATGGGAATATCTTCATTATAGTCTACAAATTTTATTATTTTTCAGAAAAATATTTGCATACCAAAATAAAAATTTATCTTAATCCAGCCAATATTCATTATTCCTAACAGAGATAAACACAAGATTCAATATAATCATCAAATATAATTATCTTTATGAAACTAAGTGAAATTTTTCATTAGAACCTTCCTTCTTCCCCATTTCCCTCTCAGCCTCCTTCTCTACATACCTAATGCTGACACAGTTCTAATACTTTTCATATTTTTCTTGTAAAAACCTAAATATGACCAAAATAATAGTGGTTCCATGGACAAGGTATGTTCTTTTGTGTCTTTATATATTGATAAAAATTTGTGGTGCCTGAATACAATATATCTTCTTATTCTTTTCTCAAACTCTTTTCCTAAGACTCACAAGAAGTGGGGGGGGGATAAGATTTTCTATGAATGTTTCTTGACCCACTTTTCTCTCTTCCTATGCAGTTATTCTTCTTTGGCTTTTAAGATGGTTTCTGTATTGCATTTCTTTCATTGCATTTCATGATATTTCAAAATGAACACTATTTTCACTCAAACATCCTCTTCCATGTTTGAGTTTCTTGGGGACAGGAATCATTTTTATTTCCTCTAACTAGAGCCTAAGCACAGGTTAGGTACTCAGTAATAATTTGCTGAATTGATAGTGGAATAATGGATGCATGCATTTGTTCAATACTTTTAATTTTACAAAGCATATTCTCATATTCCTTCCATGAAATGAAATCTCCCATGAGAGTTCCCTGCTTTATATAAATATAGCAGAGCACTCCAAAATTCAATCTTTAGTCCTATAAAAAGGGCAAAATAAAGGAAGAGAAGTCATCTCTAAAGGAAGTAATAACAAATGTAAGATTTAAAAACTGGACTCTTGAAGTAGGCACTGTTCTAGGGGCTTGTAATCTCCAGATAGAAAATTTACTTCTAGATTTTCAAATTTTACTTGGTAGATATAGAGGCAAATTACTGTCTCCATATGTTTTTTGACCACCTTGTCCCAGTCTATTCTCCTTGAAATGAGGTGGGAAAACCTCAGGGAACTGGTTAGAAGTTTCCTACCATTGCACTTCTGCTCCAATCAATCAAAAACTATAAGAATTCACCCTCAACACCTCTCTGGTAAGAGCTATAGATCTGGGGGGGGGGAATAAGGGTGGGGGGAGTCTAATCTGTGGCCAAATAATCTTGGGAAAATATGAGTTAATTATCTTCCTTTTTTTTTTTTTAATTGTAGAACTTTTGAGGCACCTGGGTGGCTCAGTCAGTTAAGCGTCCAACTCTTGATTGCAGCTCAGGTCATGATCTCTGGGTAGTGAGAACAAGCCCCCAGTTGGGCTCTGTGCTCAGTGTGTGGAGTCTGCTTGTCCCTCTCCCTCTGCTCCTCCCCTGCTTGTGCATGTGCTCTCTATCTCTCTCTCTCTCAAATAAATGAATAAAATCTTAAAAAATTAAAAATAAACTGTAGAACTTTTGTGATCCTCTTATATAAAAGAATATCTAGTGCGTGATCAAGAATATCTAGTGCATGATCAGTTAATAACTATTAATGTCTATTGTTAATCTTTAGAAGGGTGCTATAGAATGCAGATTTCTATAATACATTTGACTATAATATGCTAGTAATTTCTGAATTTTATTTCTGTGTGTGTATATCATTCAATAAAGACTTCAGTATACAAGTTATCTCTTCTGATCATGCCCCTTTCTTTTAAGTTCAAAAGTTTTTAATTTACACATCTGTAAAATGAGACTTAGACTGTAAGTGCTTTAAGGTATCTTCTAGATTTAAAATATGATTTTATAATACTAAATCAAATATTTTATCTTGTTGAAAAATTCTGAGTACAGCAAATAGCCTTAATTTATAATTCAGATCTTTTTGATTATTTTTAAACAAAAACATGCATTGACCTAACAAGAAATGAAGACCACTTATCTCTACAATTTATGTGCACATTTCAGTATATTTAATTGGATTTATACCAACTTGAATTGCAATGTCTATAGAAGGACTTAACCACATCGATCTCTAATTTGTAGATTTAGCTTTCATGACTGTGAAACTTCTTTCAGTTGTCATGTGTAGTCTCCTGACTTGAATAACATGCTCAGATGTTCCTGCTGTAGCATATGCCATACATTACTTTGTTTTCATTATGGGATTATTAGAAATAATGAAGCTATGAACATTCTGATGTATTTTCAGTGCATATGTGCATGTAATTTTGCTAGGTATATGTCTAGGATTGAGTACTGGTTCAAAGATATGCATATATTCAGCTGGAGCAGACAGTCCCAAAACAGTGACTGAATCAATACAGTATGAGGTAGGGGAATCAGGCTTATTTTTATTTCTCCATATGAAAATCCAGATTACCCAGTAATATTTATTGAAAATGCTGTTTCCAGTATCACACTTACTACAAATCAAGTGCCCGTATGTGTGTCACCTTGTTTTTTTATTCTATTCTGTTCCAGTTTTCTTTTAATAATATTGCATTTAAAAAACCAGATGGATCTTCTTGAATTTAAAACAACTGACATGATCACAATTATTTTTAAAATACATTTTGCAAAAAATAAAGCAAAAATCATTTTGCGTGGAAAGACTTATGTAGAGTTCCGAAGGTCTTCAAGACTCTGTATGGCATTAACTGGAATATATTGATACATAGGAATACACCAAAATCTAATGTTCTTGGAATATAACCCAATGATTATGATTTTACACCACAAATTCTGCCAGAAAAATTACTAATTCAATAAAAGTTCTGGATTACATATAAGAGATACATAAAAACAGGAGTATTTGAGAATAATCTTTGAAACCACCACTAAAAGTTCTCTGTATCTCTGGCAAAATAGAGCTGTCCTTTTTGAACAAGCTTATCACCTTTAACAACTATGAACTCAGATGTGTGTGTGGGCATCTTCAGGCGAGCACATGCAGATGTCTATCTACCTTTATGGTAAGCAGATTTGTTAAATTGGAGTTCTAAGGCCACTGGTGATTTGTTAACTGTCCCTAAGGAAGTTTTTTTAAAGATTTTATTTATTTTGAGAGAGAAAGAGAAGGAGAGCACAGAAGAGAAGCAGACTCCCTGCCGAGCAGAGAGCCTGATGTGGGGCTCAATCCCAGGACCCTGAGGTCATGACCTGAGATGCCCAACCAACTGAACCACCCAGGCACCCCCCCAGAGGCATTTTATTACAGAACTTATTGGTTTATTATGGGACATATAACATCAGATTTGAGGAGAGCGTTATCGAGAATCACAACAGTTAGGAGATAAATGTTTCTATCAAAATGAAAGCATCCACTTAGAAATTGAGGTAACTGAGGTATACATTGTAACTGACAAATGTGAGGCAAGTTTAAACTCTTCCTAAATTGTCAGCTGTTTCACCAATTGTGACTTTGATGACCCAGAGCAGATATGAAATAAATAGTTCACAAGAGCTTCAAGTGTTCTTCATTTGAGGACTCAAAATTAATATATTTGAATTGACTTTTTTTTCAAATAAGAAAATAGGTTAACATTTTAAAACCAACTCAATGAGGGATTATTTTAACATTATCATGTTTCTAAATTGCTTCTCTACCTTTCTATTTGTAATGTACTTAAGCAATTATTGTCCAGCTTCTAGTAACACAGTTTATTTACAAATGTGCTTATCTGCACAAGAGGATCTTAATATATTTATCTTGAAAGTGTATAAAAATCCCAGATCTCTCAAAAAGAAATCAAATAAACAATGTATTATTTCTCTAATTAACTGGAATGGAATTTTCCCATGACTCTAATTTTCATTAGTCAATTGTAAGCTAAGTTATGTTAGGGACCCAATAGAAGTTTCATTGAACTTTGAAAAACTAAACATGAAACAAGATTAATTTCTGCCTGTGAAAATAATTACACTGTCTCTAACACATGTATTTGTAATCAATCTTTTTGCCAGCTAACAGTAAAATATGCCTTAAAGGCATACCCAAATTAACATTATTTGAATTCTCTTCCATTTCATTGTGCTAATATAAAACTGTCTTAAAATCCTGTTTCTCAAATGCTTTCAGGAAATTGATATTGCATAAATGTAAACAACTTAAATATTATCCTGGAAACGTTTATTATTATGTTTTATATAAATGGGCTTTTGTATCTCCTGATATGGGGCACCAAAAATATTGAGTCTTTAGGAAACATACATTTACATGTGTATAAATCAAATCTTAATGACTCAAATACATTTTAAAATTTAATAAGAGAGCTCACTTCAAAGAAGCCCTATAGGAATTATTTTAATCGCAATAAAACTTAGGCTGATCCTAGTACCAGTATTTTGTTTTTCAAGACAAGTTATACATAATTGGTTTTTTTTATATCTGTACTGTGGCTTGAATTGTATCTACTCCCCCGCTCCCCAAAAATATATTCTGGTCCTAACCCCCAGCACCTGTGAAGTGACTTAATTTGAAAATCAGATCTTTATAGATGTAATCAAGTTAAGATGAGGTCCTATGTGACTAAGGTAGGCCCTAATCTAATGACTAACATCTTTGTTATAAGAAAGCAATCCGGATGCAGTGGGAGGAACACTATGTAACAGTAAAGGCAGAGATGGAGTGATGTGACTCTAAACCAAAGAACACCAAGGATGGCTGACAATCCCCAGAAGCCAGAAAGGAGGGACCCTTCCCTAGAACCTTCAGAGAGAACATGACCTCCTAATTTTGGCTTCTAGATTCCACAGGTGTGAGAAAATTTATCTTGTTTTAAGCTATCCAGTTTGTGATAATTTGTTATGGCAGCTCAAAGAAACCAATACAACCTGCTAGGAATTTCCTCACACAGTTACATGTTAGAAGGAGAATTTTCTTTTATACTCCAGAGCCTGTGTTAAGTGCTTTTTATTTTAATCTTTTATACTCAGACTATAACTAATACAATGGGGAGAATATTAGCATCCTCAATTTGTACATAACCTAACCACAGAGAAGTCATATATTAGACATGTTCAATGTAGGTCTATGTAACTTCAAAATGTACTTCTGTTAAGAATTTGCCATACATAGGGGAACCCAAGTTGTTAATTTTTAATGCATTTCATCTTCAATTTCAAAAAGATAGTGATGATATATCTTTTGTTGTATATGTTGATATTTTAATATGTGAAATCCAAGTATAGTGATTCTATGATATACAACTATCTTTCTACCAGGTATGCAGATTATTATTGGATGTGAATTTTTAGTATTTGTCTCTTCTCACATTCTATGTCAGTGTTAACAGTGTTCTTGATATAGAAATTACATACCATAATATTTTTCCAATTTAAGTATACAATGATTTTTAGTAAATTCAGACCTGGGCAATCATTATAATCTAAGTTTAGAATATTTTTTCACCCTGTGATGATCCTTATGCTCATTTCCAGTCAATATTCTTTCCTATTCATGGCCCAGGAATCTCTAATCACTTTCTGTTTCAGTAGATTTGTCTTTCTTGGACATTTCATATAAATGAAATTATATTATATGTGGTCTTTTACATCTAACTTCTTTCACTTAATGTTTTTGAGGTTCATCATCCAAGTTGTTGCAAGCATCAGTACTTTGCATTTTTATTGCTCAATAGTCTTCCACTGTATGGATATACCACAGTATGTTTACCCATTCTCCAGTTGATGAATATCCAGGTTATTTCTACATTTTTGATTAAACATTCACATGTAAGTATTTGTGTGGACATATGTTTTCATTTCTCTTCCTGAGAGTAAATTCATGTTTAAGATTTTTAGAAAATACCAAGCTATGTTCCATAGCAGCTGAACCATTTTACATCCCAATCAGCAATGCATGAGGATTCATTTCTCTCCATCCCTGCCCACACTTTATTATGTGTGCTTCTTATTATAGTCATTCTAATAACTGAGACGGATTATCTGATTATGGTTTTAAAATACATTTCCTAATGACAGATGAGGTTGAATATCTTTTCATATGCTTATTGACCATCCCTGTATCTTCTTTGGTAAAATGTCTATTCAAATCTTTTGCTCACTTTTTACTTGAATTATTTCTCTTTTTATTTTTGAATTATAATGGTTCTTTCTATATTCTGATGCAAGCCCATTATCAGATATATGATTTACAAATATTTTTCCTACTCTGTGGCTTGCCTTTCATATTAGTGTCTTAAGCACAAAATTGTTAAATGTGATTGTCTAATATTTCAGATAGTACTGTTTTGTAACTCCTTTGCACATTTCAATCACTTGAAAGTTTAATAAAGAAAAATCACTTTTGTCCCTTCTTTTTACTTAAGATATCAGTCACTCTGAAGTGCTGTCAGTTTGAGAATCAGTGCTCTAAAAGGAAAAATTATTGCATGCAGAATATGTACTGTGGTTCTCTTTTGGTGTACAGAACTCAGATAATAAGTATTTCTCCCATAAAATGCAGTAAGAGATGGAGACCAATTTGTACATTCCAAGGAACTTTTCCAAGGTCAAGATTACACTAGGAAAGAAGAATGTTCTGAAGGGTGTGTTGTGGATTAGGATTTTTACATGTTTATACAATATATATAATATGGGATATTTTATAATGTTTATAAGCATCAGCAGATAAGCAAAATGGAAGTGAGAGGACCTTCTGAGAGAATGTGAAGAGTTTTTCTTATTGACATGAATAGCTAGAGGCTGAGTGAGGACTAATGTAAGAGTGAGGAGCTTACGGGGCTACATTCTCAAGAGGCTTGTGCTTTAGTGGGTTTTCTTCTAGGAACCCTATAAATTTTGAGTTCTTACTGTGAGGATCCAACAAATATCCCTTTTGGCTCTGGCAAGAAGAGAGTGAGAGTTTATGAACCACAGCAGAGCAAAGGACAGCTCTCCAGGGAAAAGTATTTTGACAAAAAAAATATGAAAGATTATTCCTGCTGGGAAAAGAGATGATTCCCTGCTTAACTCCCCCCAGTATGTACTCCAAAAAAGGGTAAAAAATAACAGTCAATAGGAGACAAGGCTTCAAGGAAATAGAATGGGAGCTTTGGAGACAGGGAAAAAAGTAGGGGACAGATTATACCACTGGAGAAATGCTTATGAAAGTCTTAGTACTGAAACACAAACCCACTAAAACATTGAATCTCACTCAGATTATAGAACACCCCTCTTTCCTGTCACTTTATTACCACACAAATAGGATTCCAATATAATTACAGTGAGTTTAGATGAAAGAGGTGTATAGTACAGACTCTCTATGAAGATAGATATGTATATCTCCCAAAAATCAAGATAGGACATAAAAACACCAAGAGAATTTGAAGTCGCTGGTACATAAAGCTACAACAAACATAAAACATAGCTCAACTCCTACCCGGACATTAACTTAAATCCTCATACCAAAGGCCTTTTTACCTCATTTCCTGTTCCCCTATTTCTAAGATAGTATGTCCAGCTTTCAAAAAAAGTGAAAACATGATAAAAGGCAAGAATAAATGCAACCTAAAGAAACAAAGCAATCATGAGAACCACCCCAAGTTATGACATAGATATGAGAATTATCAGACAGGAAGTTTAAAATAACAATGATTAATATCTTAAAAACTCTAATGGAAAAATGGGTGATGGGTATTAAGGAGGGCACTTGTTGTGATGAGCACTGGGTGTTATATGTAAGTGATGAATCACTAAATTCTACTCCTGAAACCAATATTACACTATAAGTTAATTAACTAGAATTTAAAAACTTGAAACAAAAAAAAAAAAAGAAAAATTAGATAACATGAAAGAATGCAGCAATAATATAAGCAGAGAGATGGAAACTAAGAAATAGTAAAGAAATGTTAGAAATAAAAGACAATAGGGGCACCTGGGTGGCTCAGGTGGTTAAGCATCTGACTCGATTTCAGCTCCGGTCATGATCTTAGGGTTGTGCGATTGAGCCCTGCATCAGGCCCCATGCTGGGTGTGGAGCCTGCTCAAGATTCTATCTTTCCCTCTCCCTCTCCCTTAACCCCTCCCCTCCTCTCTCTTCCTAAGAAAAATTAAAATTAAAGAAATAAAAAACAATAATACAAATAAAGAATTCCTTTTTAGGGCTCATCAGTAGACTCAACATAGCTAAGAGAGAATCAGTGAAGTTGAAGATAGACTAGTAGAAACTTCTCACAGTGAAATGTAAAGAGAAAAAAAAAGACTAAAAACCATTGGAGAACTATGGAATGATAACAAAAACTTTAACATACAAATAATTGGAATATCAGTAGAAGAAAAAAAGAGAAAGATTAAAATATTTAAATTAGTAATGGTGGAGACCTTTCCAGTATTAATGACAGACACCAAACTACATCAATGGGAGCTCAGACAACACCAACCAGGATAAACATGTGTGTGTATATGCACACACACACACACCCCCCAAGGCATAACACATTCACAAAAAGAAAGGCTTGAAAGAAGCTTGAGGAAAAGACACTCTATTTATCGAAGAACAAGCATTAAAATTACAGTGGACTGTTCATCATAAACAGTGAAAGTAATAAGAAAGTAGAGTGAAATATTTAAAGTGTTAAAGTGTTAATTCTATAATTAGTGAAATTATCCTACATAAGCAAATGAGAAATAAAGACCCTTTCAGACAAAAGCTGGGGAATTTTATTGCCAGCAGACTTGTCCTGTAGTAAATGTTAAAATAAGTTCTTCAGGGAGGTAGAAAATGATATAGATTGGGAACTTCAACTTACATAAAGAAATGAAAAGCACCAGGGAACAAATAAATAACAGTAAAGTCTATATTGTTTATTTGTAATTCATCTAAAAGATAAGTGTTTAAGTCAATAGTAGTGACCACACATTGGGTGATTATAGCATACAGATAAATGAATTTAGTGACAGGAAGGTCATAAGGGACAATAGGAAAGAATTGGGACTACTCTATTAAAAGGTACCTGAACTGCATATGAAGTGGTATAAGGTTATGTGAAAGTGGACTTAGATTATTTGAAAATGTATACTGTAAACTCCAAGGCAACAATTAAATATTTTTAAAAGATATATAATTGGTATGTTAAGAGTAAAATAAATTGACATA
Organism: Leptonychotes weddellii; assembly: GCF_054177405.1. Classification (NCBI taxonomy): domain Eukaryota; kingdom Metazoa; phylum Chordata; class Mammalia; order Carnivora; family Phocidae; genus Leptonychotes; species Leptonychotes weddellii. The sequence goes on along the minus strand of NC_138369.1, from coordinate 101,206,217 downwards.
AAATGTTCAATTAAAGCCAAAGGAGAAAAGGAGGGAAAACAGGCAAGAACAATGAATAGAAAATGGTTACAAACATGGTAATCCAAAAATATCAATAATCACTTAAATTGGGAATGTCTAAAAACCCCAATTATAAGACAGAAATTATCAGAATGGATTACCTAAAAATAAGAAGCAACTCTATGTTGCTTACCAGAAATCCATGTTAAATAAAAAGGCACAAGTAGGTTGAAGGTAAAAGAATAAAGAAATATATACAATGATTACACTAATAAAAAGAAAGCTGAATTAGCTATACCAGTTTCAGATAAATCAAACATGAAAACAAAGAAGATTATCAGAAATAAAGTGGGACCATTATATAATACAAAAGTTGTCAATTCTCCAAGAAAAAAAAAACAATCTTATATATCTGCTTACTTAACAACAAAAATGAAATACATGAGACAAAACGTGATAGAACTGCAAGAACATCCAAGTTATTGATGGATAAGCAGGCACAAAATTAGTAAGGATATAGGTCACTCTAACAACACTCTCATAGATCATTGATCTAATATACCATATATAGAAAACCCTACTCAGCAAAAGAATAGTCTTCTCGAGTGCAGTGAAACTTAACAAGACTATGTACTTATCATAAAACACACCGCAATAAATTTAAAAGAATAGTTTTCTACATAGTATGCTTTCAGACCACAAAGGAACTAAACAAGAGTCAATAGCAAAAAGATAGCTGGAAAGTCCCCAAATTATTTACAAATTATGCAACACACTTCTCAATAACCTGAGTCAAAGATGATGTCTCAAGATAAGGTAAATAAAAATAGAACTTAACAAAATTTGTGGGGTGCATCAAAATCTGCACTGAGAAGGAAATTTATAGCGTTAAATGCATATATGAGAAAAGAAGGCCTGAAATAAATAGTTTAAGCTTCCATCTAAAAATCCAGAGGAAAAGAAAATTAAGCCTAAAGCAAACAAACAAACAAAAAGAAAGAATGAAAGAAAATAATATATTACAGCAGAAATCAGTGACATTGAAGATAGGAAAGCTATAGATAAAATTAAAGCAACCAAAAGCTGGTTTTTTGGGGGAAACACACACACACACACACACACACACACACAAAACAGAAACCAAACCTCTGCCCAGATGATGATGACAATGACAACGAAGAAGAGAGTAGGCATAAATTACTAATATCAGTAAGGAAATTGGGTCATTGCAACTGATTCCATGAAAATTAGAAAGACAATAAGGGTATTTTATGAACACTTTTGTGCTGACCTCTTTGATAAATTAAAGGAAATAAACCAATTCCTTGAAAGGACAAAAGCTGTCAAAACTCACAAAAGGAGAATAGATAACTTGAATTTCCTTGTATTTATCAATTAAATTGAGTCAATAATTAAAAACATTCCAAAAATAAAAGCTCCAGGTCCACATGATTTCATTGGTGAATTATACCAAACATTTAAAGGATAAATTTCTAAAATATCACCCCAAAAATAGAATCAGAAGGAACACTTCTTAACTCACTCCATGCAGCCAGCATTACCCTATGGTCAAAACCAATGAAGACATTTTAAAGAAGTTACAGACCAAAATATCATATGAAAAAAAGCAGCAATAGTCCTTAACAGAATATTATCAAAGTAAACCCAACAACATATAAAAAGGATTGTACCTTTTGACCAAGTGCAGTTCATTCCATGAAAGATTATTTTAACCTTTGTATAGTAATAAATGTATTCATCAGATTAACAAACTAAGAGAAAAAAACATATAATTATATCAACATAATGCAGAGACTTGTAAACAATCACTGTACTTGAATTGCTAATGTTGTTTGCCATGGTGCACAGATTAACAGCCCTGAAAACACTATATATAAGTATACAATAATTGAATGATTCAGTAAATTGATGGCAGATGGTGGAAGCCAGTTTTCTTAATGTTTTAGAAATGTTGAGACAAGTAGGAGGAGAAGACTAGAATGATCTATGTGGTAATGGATTAGAACTGAAGACATCAACATAAACTTATGTTTACTTTAACATAGACTTGGATACAGAAATGTTTATAGGCAAGTGTATATATATATATATATATATATATATATATATATATATATATATATATATTTAGCATACACATACATATCCTTGATTTGTTGAGGTGGCCTAGATACAATACTCCAGTAGCAATAAGCATGCCTAGGTACTAAAGTCTTGGTTTCTAATATCACTCTAATAGAAGAAATCAGGGCTCCTGATGAAATGGCTGATTTTAAGGTTGGGACATGTAATATACAAGCTAATCCTGTAATACCTTGTAGTGTAGAAAGTAAGGAAGTACTAACAAACAAAAACTCAATTAAGGACATCTATCAGGGAACACAGGAGCCAAATGAAGGAGCTCATGGCTAAAGCTGAAAGAATTATAGCAGTATATAGTAATATTGGATTATGGCACAAAAATGAATATCCATGCTATAAATAAATGACTGACTACATAAACAAATGGGTGAGTAGATAAACCTTCCATGTAAAAGAATTCTAAGTAACTTATGTAGCACTTCTTCTTTAAAGGGGTGAAGCATATCTTCCCACATCTTAAATGTATAAGAATTTCAGAGTACAGTATGTAAAGGAAGGGAAAAAAGAGTAAATTTGCAGTGAGTAAAACTGACAAGCACTATCTCAAGGTCAACATCAACAGTGATAAGTCATATTGATTGGTACATATCCTTAATATAATGTGATAAAAATGTCACTTTCCCTTTCTGGTCTTCTTACCCAAAACACTGTACCCCAATCTAATCGTGAGAAAAACATCAGACAAATACCAGATTAGGAACATACTACAAAATATCTGGTCAGTCCTCCTCAAAACTGCCAAGATCATCAAAAACAAGGATATCTTGGGGCATCTGGGTGGCTCAGTCAATTGGGTGTCTGATTCTTGGTTTTGGCTAGGGTTGTGATCTCAGGGTCATGGGATTGAGCCCTGCCTTGGACTCTGCACTCAGCATGGAGTGTTCTTGTCCCTCTCCCTCTGTTCCTCCCTTTGCTTGCATACTCTCTTTCTCTAAAATAAATATGTAAATAAAATCTTTAAAACAAAACAGAAAAAAATAAGGAAAGCCCGAGAAACTGTCAAAACTAATAGGAGCCTAAAGAGACATGACAACTAAATGCAATGTGGTATACTGACTGGGGATAATGACAAAGAAAAGGGCTATTAGGGGAAAACAGGAAATCTGGATCACATGTTCAACAATACATTAAAAAGGCATCATTCACCATGATCAACTAGGATTTATTCCAGGGATGCAATGGTGTTTCAATATTTGAAAATCAATATGATATATCACATTAATAAGAGGAAGGATAAAAACCATATGATTATCTCAGTAGATGCATAAAAAGCATTTGACAAAATACAAAATTCACTCATGATTAAAAAAAAACTCAACAAAATAGGTTTAGAGGAAACACACCTCAACATAATGAAGGTCACATATTAAAAACCAACAGTTAATATTATATTCAATAGTGAAAAAGAGACCTTTTTCTCTGAGATCAGGAGGAAAACAAGGATGTCCACTGATAACACTTTCATTCAACATAGTAATGGAACTCTTTGCAAAAGTAGTAAGGTAAGAAAAAGAAATAAAAGGCATCCATATTGATAAGGAAAAAGTAAAACTGTCACTATTTGCAGATGGCATGATACTCTATTTGGAAAATCCTGGAGGGAAATGATAGGGAGAGTAGGGGGATTTTAAGCTCACCTGGTCTCAATGGCTACACTTAGATAACAGTTACATCAGTGCAACCCAGAAATCAAACTGAAGACAGGCAGAACAAATCTCCACAGCTAATCACAACCACACTGAAAACATTGCCAAAGGCAGAGTCCCAGCTGGGAACCAAACTAACCTGTGAGACTAACCACAAATGGGAGGGACAACACATGCATGGGGAAGGGAGAGGAACCAACCCCACACCAGGCATCCCAGACATGGGGGAACTGCATGGGCAGACGAGTTCCTGTTACATTAGGCTTTGAAAACCAGAGGGGCTTCACTTAGAGAGTTTTTATAAATAGTGGAGCTTCACACTGGGAAATTTAGAAATTAGCAGACTCCACTCTGGGAGAGCTGTAGGGTCACAAGAAATAGCCCTTGCCCTTAGATAGACAGCATAACAACCTCATGGAGGCACAGCACAGAAGTAGCAGTTTGAGAAGCACCTGATGTATACAGGAAAGATACTTATTTACTAATTTCAGAAGGTGTGCTGGGAGGGGCAGGGATCTTTAGGAGACTTTTCCATGAAGAGAAAACCTTAAGGACTCCAGCAAAAAACTATTAGAACTGATAAATGAATTCAGTTAAGTCACAGGGTGCAAAATTAATATCCAGAAATAGGTTGCATTTCTATACACTAACAACAAAATAGGTAGAGAAATTAAGAAAACAAAAATAATTGCAACAGAAAGAATAAAATACCTAAGAATAAAGTTAACTGAGAGGTTAAAGACATGCACCCTAAAAACTCTAAGACATTGTTGAAATAAACTGAGGATGACACAAAGAAATGGAAAGATACTCCATGTTCATGGATTAGAAAAATTAATATTGCTAAAATGTCCATACCACCCAAAGCAATCTACAGATTCAATGCAATCCCTGCCAAAATACTAATAGCATTTTTCATAGAACTAGAGTAAATATTTCTAAAAATTTGTATGAAACCAGAAAAGACTATGAACAGTCAAAACAATCTTGAGAAAGAACAAAGCTGGAGGTATCACAATCCCAGATTTCATAAAATACTACAAATCTGTAGTATCCAAAAGAATATGGTACTGGCACAAAATAGACACACAGATCAAAGGAAGAAAATAGAGAGCCCAGAAATAAACCTACACTTAAACAAGGTCAATTAATCTGCAACAAAGAAGGCAAGAATATACAATGGTGAAAGGACAGTCTTTTCCATAAATGGTGTTGGGAAAACTGGACAGCTACATGCTAAAGAATGAAACTGGACCACTTTCTCACAGAACACACAAAATGAACTCAAATGGATTAAAGACCTAAATATGAGACCTGAGACCATAAAACTCCTAGGAGAAAACATAAGCAGTAATCTCTAGGACATAACACTTAGCAACATATTTATGGATTTGTCTCTTTAAGCAGGGAAAACAAAAGCAAAAATGAACTATTGGGACTACACCAAACAAAACATTTCTGCACAGCAAAGGAAACCATCAGGAAAACAAAAAGGTAACCCAGTGAATGGGAGAAGATATTTTCAAACGATACAACTGATAAGAGTTAATATCCAAAACACATAAAGAATTTACACAACTCAACACCAGAAAAAAATGGGCAGAGGAACTGAATAGACATTTTTCCAGAGAAGACATACAGATGGCCAACAGACACCTGAAAAGATGCTCAACATCACTAATAATCAGGGAAATGCAAATTAAAACCACAATGAAATATCACTTCAGACCAGCCAGAATGGCTAGTATCAGAAAGACGAGAAATAACAAGTGTTGGTGAGGATATGAAGAAAAGGGAACACATATGCACTGTTGGTGGGAGTGTAAATTGGTGCAGCCACAGTGGAAAATAATACAGAGTTTCCTCAAAAAATTAAAAATGGAAATACGATATCATCCAGTAATATCACAACTGCGTATTTACCCAAAGAAAATGAAACACGAATTTAGAAAGATATATGCATCCCTGTGTTTACTGCATCATTATTTACTAGAGATAAAATATGTAAGCAACCCAGATGTCCATCCAGATGAATAAGGAAGATGTAATATATGTATGCATATATACATACACACACACACGCGTGCACACACATGCACACACACATAAACATATAGAGAAAAAAAAGAATCACAAAGGCTAGTTCAGCCACAATATTGGCCCTGGTGGTGGGGGGTGCAGAGGGGATGTTTGTGGGGCTCCCTATGAGTAAATATGGGCACAGGTAAGTGCCTCAGGCATTCCCAGCTGAGAACATCACCATCAGTAGGCTGAGACCCACACAACATTCTCCTATAGTATAATCCCATTATATACGTAGGCTGTCCTTCTGGCTGTCATTCTGCTATCTGTGGTATGCTTCATATGAAGGACCAATGCTAGAATATCATTCTTCCCCTAAGTTGCTTGAGTAAATAAAGCCCTGATTTCTGATTCAGAGGACTCATGTTTCTGATAGTGTGTGTGTGTGTGTGTGTGTGTGTATCTCTTTATCATCTATCTATATATGTATACAAGTAAACAAGAAAAATCTAAGCTCCCTTATATTTTCTGATTTAACAATTTCAAGACATGAGAATATGATTTTGATTTTATACTTAGAAATGTTTTTGCAGGGGCACCTGTGTGGCTCAGTAGGTTGAGCATCAGACTCTTGATTTCAGCTCAGGTCATGATATCAGGGTCATGAGATCCAGCCCTCCTCAGGCTCTGTGCTCAGTGCAGAATCTGCTTGAGATTCTTTCTCTCTGCCCCTCTTCCCACTCATGCTCTAAATAAATAAATATAATCTTTAAAAATGTATTGTCGGGGCGCCTGGGTGGCTCAGTTGGTTAAGCGACTGCCTTCGGCTCAGGTCATGATCCTGGAGTCCCGGGATCGAGTCCCGCATCGGGCTCCCTGCTCAGCGGGGAGTCTGCTTCTCCCTCTGACCCTCCTCCCTCTCGTGCTCTCTGTCTCTCATTCTCTCTCACAAATAAATAAATAAAATCTTTTAAAAAATAAATAAATAAATAAATAAAATAAAAATGTATTGTCATATAGAAATTATAAATAAGAAAACAGAAATTATTCATAAATTCAAATCAAAAGTAGTTACCATAAATATTTGTTATCATGGCCTCAACTCTAAACAGATGATCATCTTCTATTTCGCTATTATATTTGGCTCATTTTCTTAGCATCTTATGAGTGTTACATATTTAATCACTCTTTTTTAAAAATTTATTTATTTGAGAGAGACAGAGACAGCGAGAGCACATGAATGGGGGTGGGGAAGGGGAGACAGAGGGGGAGAAACAGGCTCCCTCCCTGCTCAGGGAGCCTGATTCCAGGCTTGATCCCAGGACCCTTGGATAATGACCTGAGCTGAAGGTAGACACTTAACTGACTGAGCCACCCAGGCACCCCTATTTAATCACTTTTAACAAGTATTTTTTTGTCAGACTGGTATATTATTTAACAATTTTTTTAACTTTCCTTGAATAGTACTAATTTTGTTTTTACTTAGCCTTATTCTAAGCAATAATATCCTTGAAATAATATTATGATATATTAATTATAATTTTCTATTTTATACTACACTAAAAGGAATGTAAAATGATAAATGTTTTAAAAGTTTTTTCAGTTTTTATGTCTATAATCATTTTTCTTTTTCTTCCTGATTATGAAAATCAGAGCTAATAGTTTTTAACTAAGGACCAAAATTAGGGAAATATACAAAATAAATATAAAATATATACAAAATATACAAAACTAAAAACTAAAAACTCAACAGAAATAGCATATACAGTCACAGGATTGAAGGAACCCAAAGTAAGACCAGGAAACAGGAAAGACCCAGGCTTTCAAACACAGCAGGAAATCTTAGATCTTCTATTTAGTAAATTAGATTATTCTCTCAAATATTCTGGTCACCATTTACATTCCTAGTGAGAGCCTGAAAGTAGCCCAATCTGGCCCACACATATATTTTTGAATTTGGAATCCCACAGTTAAATCTTATTGTAAGATTCACACAAAGTAGAGGCACCTGGGTGGCTCAGTCAGTTAAGCATCTACCTTTGGCTCAGGTCATGATCCCTGGGTCCTGGGACTGAGTCCTGCATTGAGCTCCCTGCTCAATGTCTGCTTCTCCCTCTCCCTCTGCTTCACCCCCCCTGCTAGTGCTCTCTCCCTCTCTTGTTCTCTCAAATAAATAAATAAATAAAGTCTTTAATTAAAAAAAAAATCACACAAAGTAGAGGGAAAAAAAGTCCTGCATTGGAAGGGAATGTTTTTAAAAAAGAAAAAGAAGTTGCCCTAGGTTGCACCCTGGGGCCACTGTGCAAACTATCTCTTAATATATCCAAACCCAGAAAATTGTTTCATTGAGCATCGCAACTTTTCTTCAAACCAACAAAAATATTGATCCATTCCCTTTCCAGTGAGAGAAACACAAGGCTGCAATTTGCTACTGAGTCCAGGAGATAATATCATGAAGCCATTGCTGTCAGAGTCCAGAATCACTAACTGATGGCACTGCTCATTTTCTTTCTCATTCTTACTATCAAACCCTATGTAATATTATAATGAGAAGGAAGATAATGTTTTTCTTACATAAGTATAACATACAAAACTTTGGTGGCCCTGCCTGTGTTAGGTGAGAGATGCCTTCTGCCTCCTGATAATCATTGCCTCTAAGCATAGGGATACTATGAAGTATTCCAAATGTGTCATAATTATAAATTTCATTTAGGTCTTTATTGGATAAACCAATCCTCTTTCTTTTTCATAGTCACCGTCAGTCACCACATATAGATTTTACCCTGTTTCCAATGACCCAGTGAGGAGCACTGGCTGCAATGGGGCAGTTATCAGTGTGCTCTTGTGGCATCATCTCTTGGTCACTAAGACCTGTAGACTAGAAGAGCCCAGAATCATAGGAGCAAGCCATAAACCTACTCAGAATAAGCAACTAGTATAATCCTGAGAGGCATATCTCTTAGGAGAAAACAGTAATGCCCTTACCTTTGATTTTCCTGAACCATTTCATAAAATCCTGTCTATCCCTATAGAGAATATTCTTTTCAACAACTAAAGCACCTACTTTAAATAAACATTAAAAAATCCGCTTAATTTATGTTAATAATGACTTGCGTTATGATAATATATTCTGTTTAAAATCTACATTTCATGTTTTTAGATTATTTGACATTTTAAATACCATTCTTTTAATTACAAAATTAATTAGAGTATAATACTCTTCTCATTAATGATGAAAATTAACATGCCATGCAATATAGATTGTTTTCAAATATGAAAATTGTCAGTGTTTACTGAAAGCTTAGGTAATTTTCATTAAAGTATGCATAATTGCATCCATTCATAGGAAATTTTTTCAGGAAATTATAGTTAGACTTTTTTTCTTTGAATGTGCCTCATATTTTTGAGGAAGAACTGAAAACCCGATTAAGATACATTATAAATTTAGGAAAAGATGCTTTTATCAGCAATAATCCTCCTCTAAATTTACAAAGTTAAAGCATTGAAATGTTTCATTTCTTTACTTGTAAATTTTGAGCAAATAAATTCCTCTATCAGCAATTTTTTTTCCTTAAAAAGCCAGCAGCTAAACCCACAGAAGATTTATGGGTTCAGTTACAGATGTCAGCCAACTCCTTGGGGAACTGTGAGAAGAGATATAGAATAAGTCACTCTAGTCTTCAGAAATCATACAAAGTGCAAAATGTACAAAGTCTTCAGAATTGTATTACATATTAGTTTGCCAGAATACCTCTCTATATCTGGTCTCATCCCTACAACCTTCAGCATGAAAAATAAAATATGTATATATACACAAACACATACACACAGAGTCAGTAAACAATTTCAAATTGAATAGCAATTTATGGTCAATTTTTACAGATTATAATTTTATCAACTCAGCTACCATTGATGGAAATAGTATCTTCACCAGATTTTTCTATGATAGCATAGTAGGTTGATGTGTCTTGTGATAGACTAAATAAACCAGTTGCTCATTCACTTCTGGACACATACAGGTCAGGACTGGTTACCACTCTAACTTAGAATCTATTTTGGTAATTTCCATCTTGCCTCTTACCATGGAGTGCCAGTCTTGGCCTCTGGTTTTTGAGAATACTATCATTTCACCAGTACACAGCAAACTATTTCCATGGCAATACCATGGTAATTGGAACACCAAGGTAAATCAGTTTCTACTGTCAACTCTAGCCTCCTTGAGCTTCTTAAATAGTCTCATGTATTCTTACCAATACATTTATTATTATCTAGAAGAAATGTTTCTTTTGAGCCTTTCCTGGGAACCTAATAAAGTTGAAGTTGTTCCCAAATTAATCTTGGTAGCAACCTTAGTCTGTGGATTGGTTTTAAGACAAAATGAAGATAAGCCTAGAAATTGAAATGTTGAGGCAGACATAGAGCATCTTTGTGACAATTGCCTCAAGTGAGATTTCTGCATGGTTTCCAGGTAAGAGAAAACTGTTATCTCATAACAAGGAAGGAGCTGTTTCCCTTGGGTGGAAATACTGGGAGTTCAAGATTCTCAGCTATGTTGACACAAATTTCACTATCATATATACCAGCACTCTACTCTATCCCTATCTGGGTCCCTATTTTGGCATAGATCTCTAAAGATGTGCATTTGGTGTCCTTTGAAACTCTGTCGCCACTAAAATTAAATTTCACCCTGATTTTTCAGCATAGTCTGCCTTGCAGTTATAGGTAACAAGTTTCTTAAAATGTTCCCATGATGTTATTCTGACATTCATAATGTGCCATTGATAGTTTGCTAAAGTGAGCCTATCATTTTCTTTTAGGACTACTAAAATTAACCTCAAGCCATCAACCCAAGTCCTTACAATGTCCACTGTCCCAAAATGTTCAAGTATAATCCCTACAGTATAAGCCAAAGTTTCACAGTCTACCTTGTTGCATTCTGGAAGTAGCCACCAGAATCTAGAAGAGAGACATGAGACAGATTCTCTCTTAAAGCCCCTGGAGGAAGCATAGTCTTGCCACTCCTGTTTTCAGACTCCTGGCCTCTGAACTGTGGGAGAATAAAGAACAACCTTGTTTGTGGTAATTTGTTATTACAGCCACAAGAAACTAATACACACCTCATCAAAATGTTCCACCAGTGAGGTTCTTAGTAATGATAATTCTTCTGCCTTCCAGGGGTTATTATTACCTCTACTGTTAACATCAATGGAGTCCTTATTTCTATCTGTCCTGTGGGTGATATCTCACCAGAATGCCATATTGAGTGTCTGCTTTCTAAGGCCACTATGATACCAATTATCTCATATAAATTGTCTATCTTCCAAAATAGAGCTTACAATAAGGGTTAGCATGCAGGTAGTTTATGTGAGGATGTTCTCCTTGGGACAAGGACAAGGGTGTCAGGGAGGAGTAAAACAGTAAAGTCAAACCAAGGATGTGTTATTGTGCTGGTTTCTATTCTGGACAAATAAGGCTCAAACCCTATGATGGGCTATTTGATATGCTGACTTGGCCAGACCACAGTCCTAAGTTATTTAATCATACATCAATCTAATTTTTGCTGTGAAGATATTTTGTAGATGTGATTAAAATGGAATTTTTTTTGGCGGGGAGGCACCAGGGTGATACTGTTGTTTAAAAGTCCAACTCAAGGTTTCAGCTCAGGTCATGATCTCAGGGTCATGGGATTGAGCCCTGTGCCAGGCTCCATACTCACCATGAAGTCTGCTTAAGATTCTCTCTCCATCTGACCCTCCCCCTTCTACTCTCTCGCCAAATAAATAAATATAAAAAAAGTTGAATTTTTATTTATTTATTTATTTATTAGAGAGAGAGAGAGTGCGCACAAGGGTGGGGAGCGGGGAGCAGAGGGAGAGGAAGAGAGAGCATCTCAAGCAGACTCCCCACTGAGTGTGGAGCCTGACTTCGGGCTAGATTCCACGACCCTGAGATCACAACCTGAGCCCAAATCAAGAGTCAGATGCTTAACTGACTGAGTCACTCAGGTGCCCCATGATAAAAATTGACTTTAAGTAATCCCTTGACTCTAAGTAAGGTGTATTAGATAATCTGGGTGGACTTGATTCAGTCAGTTGAAAGGCCTTAAGAACAGAGCTGAGCCTTCCTTGAAGAAGAAATTTCATCTATGGGAAGCAGTTCAGCTCCTGACTGGGAAGTTCCAGCTTGCCCTTCCTGATGGCCTGCCCTATGGATTTTGGAATTGCCTAGCAAGCCTCCTTCAATTGCATAGGCCAACTCCTTGCTAAAAATCTATCTATCCATCCATCCATCCACCCATCCATCTATTTTCTAATGATTCTACTTCTCTGGTTGAAACCTGAAGGACATGAATCCCCTGGAAGTACCTTAAGTGGCTGTACCAACTGAGCCTCAGGATTTTTAACAGAAACAGAAAAGTATTCATCCACAGACTTCTATTTTCAAATCATCAAGGGTTCCTCCAGGAGCTATGAACTACTTTACCTTTCCAAGTTTGTGCATGAACTAGAATGGCTGAGCAAGTCTTATAGGTAAAGCATGTAGTAATGGCAGACAAATACTGGAGAAAATTAAGCAAGAGATACAATGTGGACTGAGAAAAATGACCAGTGCGTTCATGCAAATTGCTGGTTCCTGCAGCAAGGGCCTGATTAAAATGTGGCTCAAAGTTGGGGAGGGTATGTGCTATGGTGAGCGCTGTGAATTGTGCAAGACTGTTGAATCACAGATCTGTACCTCTGAAACAAATAATACAGTATATGTTAAAAAAAAAAAAAAAGAAGAAGAAGAAGATAGCAGGAGGGGAAGAATGAAGGGGGGAAATCGGAGGGGGAGACGAACCATGAGAGACGATGGACTCTGAAAATAAACTGAGGGTTCTAGAGGGCAAGGAGGTGAGGGGATGGGTTAGCCTGGTGATGGGTATTAAAGAGGGCACGTACTGCATGGAGCACTGGGTGTTATAAGCAAACAATGAATCATGGAACACTACATCAAAAACTAATGATGTAATGTATGGTGATTAACAGAACAATAAAAAAATTTTAAAAAATAAATAAAATGTGCCTCAAAGTGATGTGAAGATGATAGTATAGGAGTAACATTTACATAGCTATCTAAAAGACAAAATTTTAAAAATTTCTTCTTTTTCCCCAGAATGATCATACTAAAGAAAAAGATGGTTTATGTTTTACTGTGCCCAGTTTAGCAAAACATTTATATAAAAAATGTGAAACATTAAGTACTCAGCCATTCATATTAACACTTATTACTGTATAATATTTCTTCTTTATATAACCCTAATTTCATTAGTGTTAATTGGAAGTAATTAGAACTGATTAATTGAACACTTCATTAAATGATTTGTCTATTAGTTTAACTGTGATCCCTAATACTCACATACCATATATGCAAATAGCAAACTACTATTTCAGAATTTAGATAAAAATCTCTAAAATACGTTACAAATCAAATATTTAAATTAAAAATAACATTTATACATGCATGTACAATATATACACTCAGGTGTATATATACTCATGTGTCCATGCATATATTCAGGTTGAAAGGTAAATAAATATACACACACACAAATATACACAGACACATGAGTGTGTATATGTATATTCCTGTGTTTAGAAGAAAACCATATTTTTTCTTTACATAACCTGAAGTTTTCCTCTGAACACAATGGTGAAAATTTATATGTATATTCCTTTCCATATCTCTACTGTTTTAAATAATCAAGTTTTTTAGATTGTAAAATTCTTAACTTTTTATTTATTATTGAATTGTATGAACTAGCAATTCCATTTCCAGGTATATATGCAAGGGAAATGAAGAGTTCAAAGAGAGATCTGCACTTCCATGTTAACTGCAGCATTATTCACAATAACCAAACAACCTAAATGTCTGTCAGTGGAGGAATGGATAAAAAAGTAGTGGTAAACATATACAATGGGATATTGCTCAAATACAAGAAAGGAAATCCTGCTATTCGTGAACATGGAATATGCTCAGGCAATATGCTAAGTGAGATAAATCAGACAAATACCATAAAATTTTTTTCGGAGGGGTTAATCCATGAAAATACAAACTATTATGCCTATATTTATACCAGAATTATCATGACCTATTTGCAGAATAATCATAGATTTCCTAGTGCCTTTTTTTTTTTTTACAGATCAGTGATTTATTTTATTATGTTATGTTAATCACCATACATTACATCATTAGTTTTTGATGTAGTGATTCATTGTTTGCATATAACACCCAGTGCTCCATGCAGTACGTGCCCTCTTTAATACCCATCACCAGGCTAACCAATCGCCCCCACGCCCCTCCCCTCTAGAACCTTCAGTTTGTTTCTCAGAGTCCATAGTCTCTCATGGTTCGTCTCCTCCTCCGATTTCCACCCCCTTCATATTTCCCTTCCTGCTATCTTCTTTTTCTTCTTCTTCTTCTTTTTTTTTTTTTTTTTAACATATAAGGCATTATTTGTTTCAGAGGTACAGGTCTGTGATTCAACAGTCTTACACAATTCACAGTGCTCACCTAGTGCCTTTAATAAATAAAAGTCATTGATTTTCAAATCCTCCAGAGCCTAGCAAATTGGCATAAATGTATGTTATAGTTTAACTCAGGTTATCTCACCCTATCTTCTTAGGTACTTCTAATGACTATTGCTATACCCTTCTCCAATGATTCTTCAATTAAAACTCTTCACTGTTAGTCTTTTATCCATAGTAATCAGAAAGAAAATAAGGTGATCATGAGAGAATTTCCCCAGATCTGTTTTCTAAAATCCAGAACGACTTGTATTAACTGAAATGTGGCTTCGTCTTTACAGAAAATGTATTATGAAATCAATAATTATTTCAGGTGGACAAACAGGAACTGTGTGGAGGTTACCCATACAAATTATGATTCTACATCTAAGACAAATACAATCTTTAAAACCAAACAATTCAAAGGAAATAATACATATATTATTTTAATGATGAGTCTGATTAATGTTACTCTTGAATGTATATATGTTGTAAAATGCTAATTCATGCTAAAGTTACCTATTCTTAGTTGGAAGAAGTTATGGATAATAAAATAATGTGATAGGACTATATTTAAGTGTTGAACAGACAAATCAAAACTACTTAAGATAATTTAAAGCATAAAATATAATACATTGGCTGATGTTTCTCCAACTCATAATTATTTCTCTTTGTGTCTCTCTCTCCTTTTTTTTCCCCTATCCTAAGAACATCTTTGAGACAGTGCTTTTATTAATTCCCAAATTAGTGGTAAACCCTTGTTTTATCTTCAAATGATCTCGATAGCATGGGAGAAGACAGGGAGGAAATACTACCAGTTGGTATTGAATTGCCATTTTCTCAGGAAGGACTTTCTCAATTTTTCTTGCCAAAAACAAAATTAAATTAGCAAACTTTAATATATACATTCAAAATGGAATACTTATTCTGGCCTATTACAGAAAGAATCACTGGTACAGATTCTTTGATTACCTTGGAACATTTAGGAAAATAACTACCAAAAATAATTTAAACTTCTTTTGTCTCATTGGAATGAGAAATGCAGGTAGGCTAGTAATTATGGTTATGGTTACAATGGCAAATGAAGGTGTATTACTCAACCTCCTGCAGTTCATGAAAGGATCATCACTCAAAACTCCAGGATGATTTCTCCTGGGTACCTCTAAATGGTATCCTTTCTACCAACATCTTATTTCTATTTTATTTCTCTCTTCTTGGAAATGCTACTGCTTCTTAGATTTGCAGCCTTCCTAATTTCCATCCTGTGCTTTGTGCCTGATGACAGAGCCTACAGGGACTCCCTTTGCTATCTACTTTTCTTCTCCAACTCAAATAGAACATTCTGAATTACTGACCTCTTCACTCCTAAATGATCTTTACTCATTTGAAATGCTGGCAGTGATAAACTTCAACTTATTATCTCACAAGCTGCTAAGCCTAAATAATCACTGAAGTTGTTTTAAGTCTTTTGAAAACATCGTATCAGAATTTCATTCCTGTAGGATACCCACCAGCTAGAAACTGAAACAAAGTCCATTTAAATACAACAAAATGAGGTGGGAAAAAAAATCACAAAAGAGGAACTGAATGCTTACAGCTTTATGCAGTCCAAGTCTCCAATGTTCTGCAATTTTGTGACATTGACAAAAGCTCAGTCAAGTGAAAAAAAAAAATGTTACTGGTGATTGATTTATTTCAGATTTGTTTATTCTTTGTCACCTGTTACCAAGCCACAGTAAAACCACATCATGTTCCCTGAAGAACAGCAGGTTTCCATTGTGGTTTTATTGTGGTCACCATGATATTCACCAGTATTCAATACTGTGGCATTAACTACAAAACATATTAATAAATTTTAAAACTAACAAAAAGATTACTCCTGAATATGCCTGCGAGATTTCCAAGATTAAGGAAGCACATCTGCTTAACTATTATTAAATGAGTGAAATTGAATAAAGAAGTAGGAGAAATGAATAAATATTAAATGTTCTTTGGTGTATACCTTTGTTGCTTTAAGTATTACCCAGTAAAGATTGATTTTTTTTTTTAAATTATTTACCTGAAATACTTTCAAGGAACTTGTTAGATATCAATATCTTTATCAGCTAAACTGGGTAATATATTCTATTAGGTGGCACTTATATATGTTTGTGTCATAGTGGATATGCCATATTGTTTATCTAATTGAAGTTATTGAACCCCCCTTTTGTAGTCCAGAACAGGAGATATTAGGGAAAACTGGGGGGCACAAGACTACATTGGAGAACTTTGATAACGGTTTGTCATTCTCTCTTAATATTTTTTAAGGGGCGCCTGGGTGGCTCAGCCGGTTATGCATCTGACTCTTGATTTCAGCTCAGGTCATGATCTCTGGGTCATGAGGTTGAGCCCCACATCAGGCTCCACACTCAGCACAGAGTCTGCTTGTCCCTCTCCCTCTGCCCCTCCCCCCACTCGGGTGCGCTCTCTCTCTCTCTCTCTCTCAAATAAGTGAATAAATCAAATCTTTAAAAATATATGTTTTTTAAGAATGTAGGTTATTTTAGTAGAATGCCCCTTACTTTGTGTACTTCTGATGTTTCTCCATGACTCTATTTAGGTTATGTATATGGGGTGGGATTACCTCTTAAATAATATAATGTCCTCTTCAGTGCATTATTTCAGAAAGCACAAGATTTTGCAGTATTGGTGATATTAAATATTAATCACTGGAAGTTGTACCTGTCAGGTTTCTCTGTAAATACTATTTTTCTTTTTCTAATTAACATTTCTTGGGAAAAACTATGAAAATACTTCAATATTTTCTTATCAAAATTTCAATGAATAGTTTAACATCCATTGATGATTTTCCAGTTTCAACATTCCTACTACATTCTTCAGCCTCCATTCTAATAAAGAGCTTTTTTTGTGATATTTAATATATCAGTATGATTTTATGAATTTTCATTTCATTTGATGGATTATTTTTATTTATTTTGATGCTTGACTTGTCCCACATTTGGCCAGTGGAAGCCTCTTTAAGTTTTGTGTGTCCTTTTGACATGGTCCTATAAGTCTTTAATTACTTCTTTACTTTCCAGTGTCAAAATAAGTACTAAGTTTATCTTCTACTTTTCCAGCCACACCCTGAAACCAACTATTTTCCTTGGTTTATTTAGTGGAGAATTTTATTTAGAAACCAAGAGCTGGATGCTACATATGCTCATTGTCACTGGTGTAGCATTGCTTTTAGGTCTTTTGCATAAACAGATATAGGAGGAGATATATAGATGTATGTGCGGATATAACATATATATGTAGGGGTGTGTGTGTGTATATCTACACTGATATCTCCAATTCAATGCAACAACCCAAGTTTCATTCTAGCATTTTAACTTTCCATATCTTTAACTCCTTGCACCACATTGAGAAATATAACTTTTATTATCCTCACTATATTTATTCATTTGTTTAAGCCTAGCATAACAAATAGTTTTAGGATTTTTTACCCATACTGATGTGAAAAGCAAACTTAGATATAAATACTTGTTCCCATTGTGTTATGTAAAATTTGCATTTAGTGAGTGAACACATTTTAATAGTAAAATTCAAGGAATTTTTAATAATGCAGATACCTGGCTAAACTATATACCTATCAACAGAAAAATTCCATTAGAAAAATTTCCAATAGAAAATTCCCATTAGAAATTTCTGTCATATCCCTTCTCAGTCAATATCCCAGCCAGAGAAAACTTTTTTTTTTTTTTTAAACCATAGACTAGTTTTAGGACATCTTATAAATAGAATTGTACCGTGTGTACTGTTCTGCTTTCATGTTCTCACATTCAGCATATTCATTTGAATCATTCATGGTAGTAATCATATGGGTAATTTGTTCCATTTTAGTACTGTGGAAGTATTGATAAGTGATCAGATTTCAGACTTATTCTGAAGTCAGAGAAAAAATGTTGTCTATGGATCAGTGATAGAGGAGATGGAAAAGAGAAATCAAGTTGGCTGCCCAAATATTTGTCATGAGTGATTAGAAGCCTCGAGTTAACTTTTATTGAAATGATGATGACAAGGCTAGAGCTCAAGTTTGGGCATGTGAATTTTGAAATACATTTTAGAAAATTTTGAAATGTACATTAGAAATGTATTGAATTTTGAAATACATGTTAGAATAACAAATTGAATAGCTTTTATTTTGTTTTTAGAAGTTGACTGAAATAACGGCATGCTGAAGGAAATGCTTTATAATAGAACACCAAAGTTTATACTGATCTTTTTTATTTTGCTGTTTTCTCGTAAGTCCTTATCCTGAACACTTAATTCTTTGTTTTCATAATTTTGTACTACTGCATTAGCTTCATCCCATGTGTGTTTTTGGATCATTATCATATTTTTAAATTTTCACAATTATTTATTCAGAACCATGAATTAAAGTATGATATTTAATTCAAAAACATCATTTTGTTCAATTATCTATTTTTTTAAATAAGCTTTACTTTATTTTTCTTGTATAAAACCATGTGGTGGCCACAGTTGGAGCCTGAGTCCTCTGCACAGAAACTCTGGTGTGGGTCTTTACAAGATGGTCAGTGAATTCCTGATGCGGGCCCTTGGTGAACACAATCTCCTTCCAGAGGTGAGGGATGAGATAGCTGTAAGTCTTGGAAATGGCATCAAAAGTGGCCTTGGTGTAATTGCCCAGGGTGGCAGTACAGCCCTTGGCTGAAGTGTAGCAGTTGTCAATACTGTCCATCATCAGTAGCTTCTTGGACAATGCCAGTGCCTCTGGGGCAAGGATGAGGTGCACCAACACAGAACCACAGTGGCGGGTCACCTTGCAAGGGATCTTGTTGCCACAGTAGCCTCGCTGCACAGGGTGATGGAAAGCTTGGCCAGGATAATGGCCCCAGGGATGGCAGTGGCTACCTCCCTGGGACACTTAACACCCAGACCAATGTGTCCATTGTCATCTCTGATGGCAACAAATGCCAGCCTGGGTCTGCTTTTGCATAGGTAGAACTTTCAAAACTTTATCCTTGAGGGATATCCCCAGGAAAAAGTCAATGATCTCAGATTCCTTGAGAGGCAGAGAGAAGAAATAGATCTCCTCCAGGGACTTAATCTTCATGTTCTTGACCAGGTGTCCCAGCTTGGTGATGGGGATCTACTCCTTGTGCTCGGCCTGGCCTCTGTGAGCTCTACAGCCTCAGCTGCAGCCCCTACCCAGGCCCTGGATGCCACTGCCAAAGCCTCTAGTGGCCTCCCATTCCAGGGCCCTTCAGCAGCACTGGCGTAATCTGCCATTTAATTCTTGGAGAAGTGTTCAATTATCTCCTGTTAGTGATTTCTATTATCTATCATTGTGATTAGAAAAACTGGTACTATAAGTTCAACTTTGATATTTACTGAGATATACTTTATCTCCAAAAATTCATCATAGTCTTTGCCTAATGTGTTTGCAAAGAATCTGTATTATTCAAGATTTATGATTCAGGATTCTGAATATATTTGTTATATCAAGTAGGCAGTGATTAGTAGTATTAGTACAAAGAAAGTTCTTAAGCTACATTAATGTAAATAAAAAAATAAAGAAGTAAAATGAAAAGGAAGGGAAGCACTATTAAAGATTTAACAGAAGGGCACCTGGGTGGCTGAGTTGGTTAGGCATCCAACTCTTGGTTTTGGTTCAGGTCACAGTCTCAGGGTTGTGAAATTGAGCCCTGTCTCAGGTTTATGTTCATTGTGGAGTCTGCTTGAGAGTCTCTCATCCCCTCTCCCTCTACAACTCCCCCAGCTGTCATTCTCTCTCTCTCTCTCAAATAAATAAATATTTTAAAAAAGATTTTAAAAAAGATTTAACAGATACTATTTTTCATTCATTTCATTTCATTCATTACTCATTTTCCTTTTTTGTTTTTAGTAATAGAATTCTTGAAGTTTGAATAAGCATATAGCTTCTCAGCTACAGATTACATCCTCAATTTCCTGAGCAGTGACGTATTGCCATGATAGTATTTCAGGCCAATGGAATATGAGAAGATGTGATATGTGAAACATCCTTAAAGACGGCTGCTTGCCCTCAATTTCCTCTCAGCTAATCCTGTTGTCTAGAAAGATGTTAATTAAAGCAGGTGGTATTGATGCACACCTAGAAGTCATATACTCGGAAGAGAACAAACAATTTATTTGATTCAAAGTTCATAGTCTAGTTCTGTGAATTGGCTCAAGTCTGTGAATTGAGTAAATTGTGAGGCTTTCCCACTTGATTTTAAGGAAATACTTATGTATCTCAAGCCTAGTGTCCCTATAATCAATTAGTCCCTACCAAAGATCTGTGTCAAAATATTCTGATTACTGCAAACCCTGTTGCCCCTTATGATGACCATGCTTACACATCTTCTGATCATTAACCAGTATCTGCAGCCCTGGGATCCTAACATCACACTTAGGTCTGAGAACTCACTGCAATGACAGTATCGTCAACTGTAATCTTTGGCTTGCAGATAACAGCAAATAAATACAGAGTTTTTTTTTTCATGATGTTGATGTTTTTCAAAGAACTATATTGCTCAAGGTATTGGTGGAGGACACATCCTCTGGACAGTCCCAGGTGACAGAGTTAAGGGATAGGGAGATCCTACATAATAAATTTATAAGTTCACTCATCTCCTTAAACCATTAGATTTTCACTTCAGAGGATAAAAAGTATATTCTGAAATCTCAACTTCATTTAATGCAGGCCACTTTTGACGCCAGGTTTTATTCAAGCAAATGAGTAAAGTGTTAGAGCTACTTTTATATATTCAAAATAATGCATTCATTATTGTTAATTCAATATTGTTCAGGGTCTTTTTGGTCAGTGTACCCTTATCAATAATTTCAGCCAGGTCTAACAATACATTTTTTTCATCCCTTGTACAGCACTCTTAGATTTATTCTCACCTAAATTCATCAGGTTTGTGTCAATATAGCTTGATAAAATTTTGTAATTCTTTGTTGTGTCTGGTGCATCCTGTCAGATTAGGTTTTGTAGTCATCCTTTTGTGGTCTGCCGCATCTAGTTGTAAGTCTAAGGGCAGGGAAAAGCAACAGATGTAGGAATTGAGAACTGGCATTCACCTAAAAAGCCACTGTCAGGTGAGATCCTTAGGGGGATAATAGGCAATATTTAGATAATCCCTTGATTGGGGAGGATTCTGATACTTCTGCCCACAAGAGAAGCTCAAAGGAAGTTCAAGGTCTTCAATTCATCAGAATCCACCCAGAAGTCCACATTGTAATTCAAAACCCAGCCTCTCCTGATCACAAGAAAGTAGATATCTGAAAACCAAGAAGATAAGCCTTACCAGAAATCAGCTCTGCTGGTGCCCTGATCTTGGAATCCCAGTGTCCAGACTGAGAGGATAGTTATCTGTTATTTGAGCTACCCAATCTGAGATATTTTGTTATGGCAACTCAGGCTGACTAAAATGCCATTAAAATCAAGCTTTTAAGAAGTATTTAATAACATGAGGTAAAAAAAAAAGAGAGAGAGTAAAACAATGTGTCTATCACCATAATATTTAGCATGGAAAAATAAATACACATATATGTTATACCCTGAAGGCAGACTGGAAAGAACTACTGAGAAATAACAATAGGTTTAGTAAGAGTTCTTGAAAAACACTCTTGTTTTGGGGGAACAAAGCCTTCTTTTCCAAAAAAGCTGCACCATGATGAGTCATTAGAATTTAACTCCATTCTGGCTGGCAACCTCAGTTCAGAATGTCCTAGTTAATTTCATGCAATCTGGGGATACTGTGTGTAACTGCCTGTATGAAGCTAAGCTGGTTGAACTACTGGAGGGTGGAGGGATGGTGGGTAAGAGAGTAAGAGATGACACTGTGATTGATAATAAACCAAAAATGATACATGATTCTAAGTTTAGACTTTTTGAAAAGAGATAATAATAGAGTCTTTTATACTTTGAGTGCTTCCAGTAGTAAACCTAAGACTTGCTGTTCAGAACATGTTCGACTGCATCTAGCCATTTTAATTTAGAAGTTAAAAAAAAAAAGTTCTCGGTCATTCTATCATTTGTCCAAATTTTGTTGATGTTGATTTAGTGTATATTTGGAATTTTACTTTAGAAGCTTTTTTGAAAAAAAAAAACTCATTCTTTTTAGTAATTCAATTTTCAACTTTAAAATATGTATAACTTGCTTAAAAATTACTTTATGAAGTTATTGAGAAATACCACAGTCAAAGGGAAGCACTATGATATGGACCTACAGCACGAAGATGCTCTTGCAATGCCAGCTAACACTATACTATCCCCTCTCACACCCAAAATCAAGTGAAATTATCTTGCACACAAATATTTGATCCTAGTCTCAAGCAGCTGACACTCCTCTGGAGACCCATTGTCTATCCCTCTAAAAATTTGCATAGTATAAGTCTTCCTGCCCTACTTTCCAACGCGACTTGGCTATCCATTAAAAACCAGTTTCTGGGTGTTACATGAAAACAATGGATCGTGGATCACCACATCAAAAACTAATGATGTATTGTATGGTGACTAACATAACATAATAAAATTAAAACAAAACAGAACAAAACAGTTTCTGACCTTTTAGAAGCTTCATGACTTTAAATGAGGGAGTGAATAAAAGAGTTAAAGCAAGCTCACCAGGTTTTCTTTTTGATTACCATACATGCTTTCAGAATTATCTGTGCTGGATTGGTTCACAAGTTAGAAATCCAATATATATGTGTATATATATTTTGTTTTGATATTGTTCTTTTTTTGTATGTTAAACACCAAAAAGGAGTTACCATTTCTTCCAGGAGCTAAAGGGGAAGGACTAGAAAGTAGAGAATTATTAAAGTGCCTTTTTCCCCACACTTCACTCTACCTGATTTACAAAACTCATGGACGAGCATAGTGTAAGTCAATTTTGCAATTTATATAATACACTTGCATAAGTGTCCCTTCTAGGCTCTCAGGCATATTTGTATCTTAAAAGAAGGGCCTTGATACTTTCAAGGAGCTACCTTTACCATTACTTATTTCAAGGTACTTCTGAAAGAGATCTTTGAGTGTGTGTATGAAAATCTACTAAAATAGGGCGCCTGGGTGGCTCAGTCGTTAAGCGTCTGCCTTCGGCTCAGGTCATGGTCCCAGGGTCCTGGGATCGAGCCCCGCATCGGGCTCCCTGCTCCGCGGGAAGCCTGCTTCTCCCTCTCCCGCTCCCCCTGCTTGTGTTCCCTCTCTCGCTGTCTCTCTCTCTGTCAAAAAATAAATAAAATCTTTAAAAAAAAAAGAAAATCTACTAAAATAACTGAAAATCAAAACTGACTGAAGAACTCAAGCATGGTCTTGAAATATTTGCTCTTTTTGATGAGATATATTATTTCATACGCCTTTCAGATAGCAGTCAGGCAGTATACCATATATAAGGATAAATAAAATACTTATATTATAAAAACCAATGTATAGAAGGCTTTGAGCCCAAAGAAAAAAACATGAAAATACCCCCTCTAACTTAGATGCACCATGACAAATTAATGCAAATAATAGTTTAATGTTTATTGTCCAATAACAGAGAGAAGCACCAATAAATGAAAATACTAGAGGAGTAACATTACCAAGATGACAACGTAGGTTATTCCTCACTTTGCTTTTCCTCACAAGAAAAACTAACAATCATTTATGGACAAGGCACAACTGAGAAAATCCCAGAACACAGGGGTAAGACTGAGGCAGTCTTTAGTACCACAGAGACCAAGACAGATCACATTAAATGGGTAAGTGGAGTGGCTACATGCTGACAAAATTGCCCTACCCCCAGGCTGGTGCAGCACCACACTGACTGGTCTCCTCTGAGCCTAAGGTACTCCAGCGGGAAAAGAGAGGCTAAGGTGGACATTCAACTCCCCCAGTGTTATGGGTCACTTCTTCGGAGCCTCTAATCCAGTCTCATTCCATAAGAACTGTATGAGAATCTGCAGGGCTAACCACTGGGAATCAAATTGTGAAGGAAAAGAGATAGAGACTTGCAATAACCAGCACTCAGATTTTGGCAGACTGAGTTCCTACCTGCAATGCCCAGGTAGTTCTAACCACCATCTTTGCTCATCTGCAGAGTCAAGACAGTGGCAGTGTCTGACCAGGAAACTTGACAGGGTACAGGCCTGTCTGATTTTGGTCTTCAAACAAAGAGCCAGGCTCTGGAGCCTGGTCTGTCCCTGCCTAGGCAGGTAGGTAATTCAAAACCTTACCCACTGCTAAAGTATAACTCCCAGCCATGCCTGACCAGAAAACCTGGCTGGAATACCTGAAAGCTATATAGCACAGCAACATTGGAACAGAGATTCTGGCAGATAGAATGAGTCACTCAGAGCAAAGCCAGTGGTCCCATTCAGTCAAGGAAACTGGGGAGTGGGTAGGCTCAAGACAAGACCACAAGCAAAGAGGCTTACCAGCTTTGGAGGCAGGTCTGCTGCCTGGCATAAGCAGTGAAATTAATTCACAGTCCTACCCATTGTTAAATACA